>NC_141596.1:19961163-20324496 GCF_047967505.1 Dipteris shenzhenensis
TTGATCATTGTATATTCTAGTTTGCACATCTATTTGAAGCAAATAAGTTAAGAATTTTGTGATTCCACTCCCCACAAACGTTGTGTGAGCTCCTAAGCCATGTCTTCCGCTATGCATATGCTCTATTGGTTGATTTCTAACATGGTATCATAGCCCAAATAGGAGGCTCATAAGTGTAGGAGCTTAAAGGTAGGGACCTACCTAAAGGACAACCCTGATTGAGAGGCTCTAGGGAATCGATTTCCATGACATGAGGACTGTGCCCTTGCAAGAGGAGGGTAACTTAGGTCCATTGAGGTGTGAACAGAGTTTTGGTCTAAGGATGATTCTGGAGATGAAGAGGGCACTTCCAAGAAGATGAAGCAAAAGAAAAAGTGTTTTTGTTGTGATGAGCCAGGCCATTTTGCAAAGGATTGCAGAAAGAAGAAGGCGGATGAGAAGAACAAGGAATTCAAATGGTGATACAAAAGCCAAAGCTAATGTGGTAATCAAAGAACTATTCTTGGTGACATCTCCATGTGTTATTGAGGTCAGATATGCTGACCTAGAAGCCACATTGAAGATGTCTAACATTGAGATGTGGATCGACGGGGAGTCAGAGACCTTTGTGAAGGTGAAGGACATCGAGGAGCATGCGGGCTAAGTGTTCTAGAGATATCCGGTAGATAGTAGAAGTACTGGGTGGTAAGATCAAAGGACCATGCTCTGGTGGGACTTTGGATCTATCTCTTTTGTATTGTGTCCATAGCTTTGGATGAAAATATATCATTTTGGTGGTTTCTATATCTGGCTGGATCATTGTCTATTTGCTAGTCTGCACATCTATTTGAAGCAAATAAGTTAAGAAGTTTGTGATTCCACTCCCCACACACACACACTATGTAAGCTCCTAGGCTATTCTATCAGTCGTACGCTCTGTTGGTTGATTTCTAACAAGGCCTACTACAACTTCTTCACTTCTTAGTTAGATGGCTTGCCTCTTCTCACAATAAACCATGGGTCACATTTACTAACCTAACATTAGGTTTGGTTTTGTAGGTTGTTTCCTATATTGCAAGCAAGGATGAAACATTAGGTTTGGTTTTGTATGTTGTTGCCTATAGGGCAAGCAAGGATGAAACACTTGCTCTTTTCTTCTGCAAGATGCCCATATGGACCTTCCATCAAAATGTCACAAGCTTTATTAACAAGGTCACACATGCACTGAATTTAGTGACCTTGACACAACAAACAATATTTTTGAAACAAAAGACTCCATGCAGTGATAGTCAACATAAAGGATTGAAAGGACTTTTTCACTCCCTATATAAATGCATGATAGAGGTGGCATGCCATCCTTAGGTTGCCTTACCTCATAAGGTAGATCGTTGCCCTTTCAATTAAAATGTGCCCAACATCATTGATTATATAATTAACTAGCACCTGATCATATCTATCTGACCAATCTATATTGAGGAGTCTATTGAATAGACACCATGCTATTGATTGCACTCCTCTCAGTTTTAATAGAGGATCACCTAATATCAAGACTATGACACACTGATACTAGCATGATACGTTTAACATTGTCTCCCAAATTGTTCACATGCTTGAAGGCCAGAAGTTTTCTAATAATTGATGGATTGCCTCCCTTCTGTGATAATAACGTGATTTTTTATTTTGACAAAATAAACTCCAAGCCCTAATTCATTGGAAACTTGTTACTTGGACATAGTTTCTAGACGTCACCATGAATCACCTTTTGGTTACAATAGTACACAAGAGTAATATTCTCATCCTGATTATGGGATTTTTTCCTTTATATACAGATACGCATAGAATGGAACGGCCACCATGAACTTAGGTTTGATTCATAATAATGTGGACTAATTAAGACACAAAACTTGCTTCTTGTTATTTCAAAGGAGCATTATTTTTCTTACCTGGTGAAACATGAATGGATAGTGGACTTCCATTTATGTTTTTATTTGCATACGTTATCATCATCTCATATATTGCAGAAACATTGTAGCTGAAATTGGAAGCATATAGACCATCCCCAATATGAGACAAATTAAAGAGCCAAACGCTTGGTTTGGTGAGCTTAGCCAAAAATGGAATATATTTTGCATCTGTTGTGTCTACTTTGTTTCCAAAAGTATCTCTAGCTTGGATAATGATCTTTATTGCCTCTCCTGCTTGCACATCCCTAAGATTTGTTGTGTTGATAACACATTGTGTTGGAGATATATGACCTGTAAACCTTCCAACATAGCAGAAATTTATTTCGTCAAATAAAATTTGGAAAAATAATGAGTCTAATTGGTTGTTTATTAAGTTGTCTCATAATCTGCTACATTTTTAACACATCATAGAAACATAAAATGTATAATCAGAGACAAAGTCTTGATTTGTCAACCTAGTGAATGCAAACTCTGAATTGTAAATATTTTCATGAATTTCATTTAGCTCATGAATTTCATTTAGCTCATGAATATGATCGAATTCGTCATATAATGATGCCTTGGATGCATCTGACTTGGCTCGCTCAATTTTCTCTCCTTAAAGTTATATACCATATCATAAAACGGGTCGACGACACTTAATTCTTTTTGGCAGGATGGAAAACAAGATGCTTAAAAGGAATACAACAGTAATAGAAAAGTACTGAGACAGACTCTAGACTGTACATGCCTTCTAGGACACAATCATATGTCCACCCATGCTATATGAAAATGTGGATTTCTTATAATTTTGAGCGTAACTATGTTTTTTCCTTGCAACCTTGCATGTGAATAGCCCATTCAGATGCCATCGATTTGAGAGCTGTGTCATCTCCAAGTGACTTACAATATGGCAATCATTTTAGCCTCTTATCTCTCTTTTAGCTCTAGTGGCTGACACATACATGCCGTGAATTGCACAGTGCTTGCTTAACTATAACAAATGGCATGATCACACATGCACCACACATTTTACAGAGACATATCAAGATGAAAATAGCAGCTCCACCACCAGTCCTAACAAGTGACCATGCTCTCCTACTGATGTTTGAATCCTTCCTTAGACTCGTCTGGGGCCCAAGTGAGTTGCTTCTGCTCTTTTGAGCGGCAACAATGAAGACCCTGAGATGTTGAGAGGAGATACAACTGTCCCACTTCATAGTCAAGGCATGACCCATCTAGGCCGACCTGACTGTGTGTGGATAGACTGACCAATAGGTGGCAGGCTGACCGGAAGAATGCCGACCTACCACGCGGTCCAACCTGCCTATCATCAGCCAACCAACAGACGTGGCCATATGCCACTCATCAACTGACTTGCATAGGTGCCATATGCCACATCATCTCGTATCGAAGGTATATTTATGTATTAATATAAAATATTGGTGAAAGTTTATCGAGCTATTTTTTAAAGTTTCACAATATTGATAGCATATAGCATATTTAAAGTTTCACAATATGCTATATGCTATCAATATTGTGAAACTTCAAAAATTTTCACATAAAAGTTTCAAATTCTAGTGAATGTTTCAAACATTTATTTTTTTAACGGCGTACAAACTTTCCACACCAATATAAACGTTTCGCTTCTTAATGAAACTAACATGAAAAAATCATCCTTGAATGCAATGTGAAATATATTGCCCAAGCCATGGAGACTTTAAAAAAACTCCTTGAGTAATAACCACTAGGATTTCTTTCTCACCCAATCGTTGTAACAACTAGGGTTTAATCTTCAACATAAGTTTCACCTTTTTGCTAGGCAAAGAATGGACGTCTTCATCATCCTCATCTTCTTCCGTCCCTCTCTCCTCTCGCCAAGTTAAAAAGGCTTAAGATAGACTGTACCGGGTATGACCTGGATCTTCAAGGCCGAGCCATTGATAAGGGAACCATACGCATCAACTGCAATATCATAGGATCCGGCTGCTGTAATGTTGAAATATGCGAGGTACGTGCCCACCGATGGATCATATGGTCTTGCAATCGCACTGCGAGGCCAGGCGATCCCCTCCGGTAATGGAGTTATCGTAAAATTCACTGGTTGCACAAAATATGATACGCCTTCTCCTTGTGAATCTTGTGCTTTCACATACACCTGCAGCCTGTCTCCCGCAGTAGTTGCACTATTGGACGGCTTTATGACGGCTGTACAGAATCTAGCTTGTACCCACCCTGCGATCGTAGACAAATAATGCTTGTCATCCTAGGGAAATTTAACGTTGTCTGATGTCAGGGAATCAATTTACAAATTACTTCCATATAATTTCCTACGTTCAGACACAGTGCAGAGTAGCATTCGCAGACACCGCAGTTAATGACTAAGAGCTTATTTATGCCGCGTTCAGCAAGATAGAAGTTCAAACCAATACTTTCACGTAGGCCTCTTGGCACGATCGTTGGAAAGCGAAGTTGTTCCTAGATGTCTACCTGCACGAACTTGAGCTCGAAATGGGTTTCCAGAAAGAGCCAATTGATTGTAGTAGATGAAGACGTTATATTTCCCTTCAACATCCGGCTTGTATGCTGCACGGCAGCCTCCTTCCCTTCGGAAGCTGAACTTCTCCACTTGTGAGTCGCCGGCTCCCGTTATATTCCAACTAAGAGAGCTGTCACTGATGGGCACAACATTTCCATACGAGTCTCTCATAAACACGATTATCTCATTCCAAAAGTTAACCGACGCCAGTGGCGACAAGCCTTCACCAACAACGATGGCGTCGTTGACGGTCGGGACACCTATAAGATGAATTCAGGATGAAAACAGTAATTCAGAAGGCGTGACAACTCCTCCAAAATGTAGGATGGACGTACCTGGACTATAAGAGAAGGCAAAAGGAGCTCCTGGTATGTCGTACGAAGAGTTCCCTACGTACAAACTGAAGTTGCCAACCTGCTGCAGTGAGAAGGTAAGAAGCCGGTATTCAGTCCGATTCTTGAAGAGAGGTTTAATGAGAAGATCAGGAACAGCCACCAGCACAGGAGCATCAGCACGAAGCACTCGAACAGTGAAAGGGTCTGCGTCATAGACAGCATTGCTATACTGATCGCTCTGCCTGATGATGAACGATGCAAGACCACCCACTCTGAATTGATTTATGCCCTTCTTCCAGATTCCACTTGAGTGCTCGATCGAAATAGGACCTGCAACACCACCCATCAACGCTTCGTGAAAATCAACCCTTCAAATCCTGAGAGTCCTTCACCATATTTTTATTTTCGTGTATGAACAGATTCAACACAGAGAGACATCAAAGCGGCGGATCTCTCCCATCACATCTCATTGCAATGGAGTATATTCTAACATCACATATGGAGTGCTTCAACTCCACTATCCTCGCGAGATCTGCATTAAGTGAGTTTAATGCATGGATTCGACATGCAATCGTGTATTTTAAAGTTGACCGAATCTGAATGAAGCTTACTCTCATCAAAGAGAGCGAGGGAGAGTCTATCCGAAGACTAAAAGAAGCTGATAGTACAATGGACTGATGAGTAGAGCCACTAAACAAGCATCAACACCCAGGACAATACAAAATCCATCCATGATCTATAACCGTCGGACCCCCAATAAAAGAGAAACTCTTTGAGTGGAAGCCAACGAGAGTGCCAGCCCTAGACGGGGGCATCGATGAGAGAGAGAGAGAGAGAGAATAATGCCTATGGAAGAGGGGAAAAAGCCTCTTATCTATCACACCTTTCAAAAGACTACTAATGGAACTTGGAATTGCAAAGCCCATGTGTCACGAGGAGTTCTATCATGTCCTAGGCATGAGTAATATGAGCTCAAACTACAATCCCACCTAGAGTTGGCACGATGCTCTATGAAACATGTTTGAGATATGTTAGCTTCCTATGCTCCTCTCCACGAGATGCACTCGTCGGCAAGATACTGCAATCTCCACGACGTATGGTGTGAAGCAGCAAACTAACATTGGGGTGCATCCGATCTCCTACTGATCTGGTGTGCTTGCAATTCAAGGTCTCATTCCTAACATGTTCTCCTATGAAGAAGTTTGTGATCTATTGTCTAGGACTGCATCCTATTGTAGGGCCTCATGAGTCTAGACATGAGTTAAACCTCTAGTCTAGGTGTTTATGGGTGATGGGTTAAAGGTAGTGATATCTTCCCCAGATCTCAAAATACCTAGGGCATCGCATTAGTGTAGCTATAGTCAATGAACACCTTATATATAAGGCAAATATCACTACCTTTTCACCCATAGATACACGATCATCTAAGTCCCAAATGGTTACATGGCAGAAATCCTTGATACCTATGTTGTGGGTCTACCCCCCCCATATGGCAAACATAGTAAAGGCGTATATGGAGATAAAGGCCCTCAATAACATGCCTTGCCATTAGAAGTATCTAGAAATAATACGATACTAAATGGTCAACAACATAACATGCCTTGCAGTTGGAAGCATGAGACTCATGCATGCCAGCATTGCTACTCAAGGAGGAGAAGAAAAAGAAGAAGTGATTGTGGTAGTTGAGACTAATTTTCACACCCTTTCACAACAAAGTGTTCTATTAACTCAATAAATTCATAACAATTATTAACACATTAAAGATGTTCTATTCAACATCCATGTCTGTTGGACAAATGACCTTTACATCTTAAAGAAAACTTATGATTTTTTTCCATAAATGGACATTTCCATGATGCCTAGTTCAATCCCAAATTTGAAATCAACATTCATCCTAGTTGTTAGTGCCAAAGAGGGACAAAGGTGATGGTGTAACCATGATGTATGAATATTTTTTTATAATGTCTTGGCCTTGTAGTTTGATCATAGTCAAGGGAATTGTCTCATACTTTTTTCCTGAGAGAAGTATTTACTCCTTGGCATTCCCTACTTACTATACATCAACCTCTATTTGGCATGGTGTAACCATGACATATATGTTTTTTCCCATGCCAATAAATTTTCCATTACAATTTTACAAAATGTAACCATGATGTATAAATGTTTTCCCCCATCATGGTGTAATCGCAATGTATAAATGTTTTCCCCAATGCTAATAACTTTCCATCTTCCAAACTAATTCGCTGGCAAGCATAAGGTAAGTCAAGAGTCCACAAGAAGCAACAATGTCAAAATATTAAGCGAAAAAGGTGAAATATCCATTATGTCCCTTGCAAAGGGCACATACAAGAAAGTTTGGGACACAAGAGCCTCACATGGATGGAAAAGTAATTTAATGGTTAGGAAAGAATGGGTTTGTGTATGGGACACAAGAGCCTCGCATGAAAGGAAATGTTCTCACACACCCTAATATTCTGCACCAATGGGCCTTGTAGTGGCATAAAATGTCCTTATGAAAAACCTGGCAGCAACACTCTCCTAACCAAACAACAAACTTTAGCCACAACATAAGGAAGAATGTGAAGGGATTCCGTCTTTGGAGAACTATCTTTTCAAACAGCAAGCATGCCAATGCTCACCTACTCTCAACGAGATTGAGAATAGGATGCAGTCCAAGGATTTTTAATGAACCCTTGAACTTTCAAATTATTTTCAAGTTGAAAAGAATGATCATGTTATGAGAGAACTCTTCTGTGAGTTTGATAATGTGTTTTGAGATGACTTGCTTGATGTTGAGTAGAAAGGTAGATCTTAGGATCCATTGCACCTATATTCAAACCCATGTACGACTTAGTAAAGTGGGAGAGTATTTTTAGGAAGAATTAAACTCATCAAAGTATTACACATTAGACTTCGTCACTTTGATATGTTTAGGGAGACAAAATAAACTATGTGTTATACATAGATTATAGAGGTTTAAATAAGGTCACCATTAATAATATTAAGTTTTACATGCTATGCATGGATGAGCTCTTTCGGCGACTTCAAGGAGCTTAGCTTTTTCTAAAGATTCATCTTATGTAGACATCATCAAGTTTAGATCAAAGTAGAGAAAGTGTTGAAAAACAACAAACTTGTTATAAGCATTGAGTAAACATTTAAGTTTTTAGGTTCAAAGTTAAGCCTTTTGCTTTAAAAAATATTCCAATCACTATCATAATCGTTGCAAGTAGGTGTTGAGATCCTCCTATTAGGATGATGCATATATTGCAGTATTTCATAATTCATAACACTCGGCATCAGCAATCCGACAAGGAAAGAACAAAAGAAGCGTTTTTCAAATGTTTTTAAAATCACTAAAAACATAAACTATATCTCCTAAGGGGAGGGACTTGAAACAATGCAATTACATGTATCCCTTGCGACACTTGAGGACAACACGCCGCAAAGCCCCTTCTGGCTACTTTGAGAGTGGAAACTTTCAAGATAAAGAGTAGGACTCAAATCGTAGAGAATATGATGAAGAAATTAGAAATGATGCTTAATTTTTTCTTTATTAGCTTGTGTAGGTATCTCAATCAATGTTTATGGCCACATAAAGATGTGATCTCACCATACTGAAGACAGCGTTAGTGTGTTTTGTGTGAGGGGTATAGTGTGTTTAACATTTAGAGATATCGAAATGCGAGTATGTGCAACATCCTTACCAATGGGCTAGTTGATGGAATCTAATCTAAGGCCCTTATTACATCGGCTTTTCTCAATTTCCTCATTTAAAATAGGAATCGAGTGGATAAGACACACTTTCTCCAATCGTGAACCAAGGCCTCCAGAACCCAAGATAGAGTGCGGGTTATGAAACATGAACGCTGTCTTATCCTAGTTTAGATTGATTTCATTGGCTATTTCTATCCTCTCCTAGAGCAAAGAAGGTCCATTAGGTTTAGGATGGGAAATGAATTCTTTTTTACATAAATAAGACCCTATGTGCTAAAGATCATAAGTGCTCTTCCTAATCTCTTCCTAATGCACTTTTTGGGGATGCTAGCCGCTTCAACTCTCTATTAGATATGGCCGACAGCTATTGGGCTAGGCAAGCCTCTTCGCTATTTGGAATGTGAGGAACAACATGGCATCGAAAAGGAATCTTGATCCTAGATCAGTTTTGGATGTAGTCAATGACCGTTGTTTAGAACTTTGCTTGATGATGCAAGGTTGCCCTATATAGGCAAGTAGGAAGATCTGTCCAGAATGTGGCTAAGAGTAGACCTAGTCAAAGATTTGGGTTAAAAGGTTTTCTCTTTAGCAAAGCTTTTTCTTTCTTTTTTTATAGTGAGGCCTTTGTTTGCTCAATGGACTGAATTTTTGGCCTATCCCAGTTGGGCAAGCCTTAGTGACGATGTTGGGGTTGAAAGGAAATTCTACCATTTCACTCAAGCTTTACTCTCTCTCTCTCTCTCTCTCTCTTTCTTTCCCTAGTCCGGATCTCCATGCCCGTACCACTTGTAATCCTTCCTCCTTCTCTTCTTCTACTACTCATGTTTTTTGTTGTTGCTTTAGCTGGTGGTTCAGCCAACCTGTTGAGGCCTTATGAATGACAAAAGTCATTCATTTCTTTCACTTGTTTAATTTTTTTCAAGTATGTACGTCCAATGGTGGGAAAGCTTCATTGAGAGTAAAATTTGCGCAAATTTTGCTGCAACATGTTTGGCATTCGTCCTATTATGTATGTATACTTATGCTTTGAACCAACATGCAAAGTTTTGGGCGAGAAGTAGATGATGGAAAGAAAGTGGAAGCAACCTGGTCCATACCTTGCTCGTAGCTGAACTTGAAGGGTGACGCCGTCATACTTTTGAGCTTGTTGCGCACAGATAACAGATAATACCCGCTTGCATTCAGCGAGAATCTCAGCATCTGTGTCCCCAACGTCTCCGTTGCCACTTTCTCAATGCTCAGATCTGGAGTTGCTACCACAGATTTGTTTACACTATCATAAACTTCTCCTTGGAATGCGAACGGATTGAACGACAGGTTGGTGCTCGAAACATCTTGCGTGCAGTATATTAGAAATCTAGCGGTGCTCCCCACTGGAAATGTATGTTTTCCATCTTGCCATTCTCCGCTGCATTCAGGAATAGTGATCGATCCTGCAACTCTCGGGATGATTTGATGTTAAAGAGCACGTTACAAATTGCTGCAAAGATCTGTAAAGCTTCAATGCAGCATCGTTTGGGAAATAAATTGCTACAGCTACTGCAACAAACTCCAATGGGAATGCAAGCAGCAAGAGCTACCGTAGCTCACTAAAAGCTTCAAAAGGCCGCTGATCTTCTGTAAAACTTTAATGGGAATCATTCGGGAAGCAAATGGCTAGAGTTATTGTAGCAGACTCTAATAGAGATATATTTGTAAACGAATACTTAAAGTTCGATAACGGCCGGCTTACCTTGTGCACATGTGAATGGAAACGGTGATCCGTATATTTGTTGCCCTTGGCCTTGGACTCTGAGCAGAAAACTGCCCTCCTCCCAGATTTGAAAGCTCAGTAACTGATTCTTGGTTGGCGTGTCGCCCCATAACTCTATTAACATGATAGGAGTGAAGATCGGTTGAGACTCGCCATCTTTTATCACTTCAGCGTTGAAGGAAGCAGCGGTGGATGCATTGCTAGAGGGCACCTCATTTCCATATCCGTCCCGCTGTGTTATTACGAACCTTGCAACTTGTCCGGTCTGTATACTGCAAACATTATTTTCCCACTTTCCCGAGCAGTTGCGGATGGATATGGGTCCTGCATGCGAAGGTGATGCAATACTCTATCAATCTGAATTCCGAGATACTGGGACAAAAAATGCACAAGTTTATTTGGAAAGACGAAAAAATACCAGGATTCACAGTCATGTAGCGTGGATCGCCGAGGGGAATGCCGATCCATCGAGTCATGATAACGTAAGTGCCCCAAATCTCAGGCATGTAGCTAACGTTGAATTCCCCCGTGTTGTTAGGGACAGCAGTTATGATGGGTTTAATTTGCGTGGTGCCTCCAAATTTGAAGATTTGCACGTTGAGTGAGCTTACGTGCGAGCCTTTCGGTGTCCCCTTATCGTCGCGGAGTCTCATTAGGTAGTAAGAGAGAGTGCCTGCCGTGGAGGCCTCTAGCCCTGGCCCTTCAAACGTGCTTAATGAGCTGCTTACTGGACCTGTTTATAAATGCAGTCAGCCTTATTCAATCGATGGAAGTCCCCGCCCACCCCCCAACCCGAAAACCCCTTCCTTCTCTGCTCAACAGGTGTTAACCTTCCATTGAACTGTGTAGCTGATAGCTTGAAATTCAAAAATTAAGCTATGATATATATCTCCCTTATTCACCTCCGTTATCCTAGAATTCATAGCAAGCCAATGCACCATCTTCCACCGAAAAACACTAGAGCAAGAGAAAGTAGATTCATGCATAGAATTTAAGCACAATATTCAAAGCTGCAGAAAAAACGGAAAGGAATCCAGAGCACATCCTAGTTTGTAGGAGCTCCTAATACGCATAGGAGGATTACCCGAGGCTAGCTATGATCTACTTAGGACACAAGCCATATTGGTTCTTGATGACAAGATGGCAAGGAACAAGGTTCTCGAGCAAACAAAGAAGCTGAGAGGTATTGAGATATGGATCTCGAAGGAGCTCACCCCAACTCAGCTCAAGATGAAAGCCCCAGAATGAGCCAAAGTGAAGGGACGCTCGCAAGGAAGATAAATGGGATGTTTACAGAGATGGAAAAGCACTTATCAGAGACTTCAAATTCAAACCCATAAAGCAGGCTGATTACCCCTCCTGCTGGATGACACAAACTATATCTTTGGAGTCCCACTCAATCTAGGGGATTGCTTCTACGATCTGATCAATTTTTTGTGTCATTCTCCCCTCAATAATAACTCGGGAGATGCAATTTGCATTCCCCAGTGACTCTCGGTCTATAACTGACGTTGGTGTTTTATCTTTTTGGTTGTACTTCGTCTCATAGGCCCGTGAGCCTCCTAAAGACGGTAATCTATCTATCTATCTATGTATAAAATATCTTTCTATCTGTCTATCTATTCTTTGTAAGCTGGCACTTGCCAATTTGCATTTCCAGTCTTCCTTATTTGTCGCAGCTCTGTGTTTTCATTTCTGCACAGGTCTTTTCCATGTCCTTGTTATTTCTCTTCTCTATGCTCATCCACACATCTAAGTGCAGAACTGCTTGGACGATGACTCTGTATGTTGAAGTCCATTACCCCATTTTGTTTTAGTGTTATCCGGATCGTTTACAAAACCCAAGAAGAAGTGTAAGCATATTAAACCTTATTGTTGATCTATGATTATGCTAAGCCCTCCAACTGAGAGGCATGGCTTGACTAAAATCATGTAGGGGGGACATGGAGCCTGTAGATGGACTTTGTTGTTGGTTGTTTTATGCATACTTCAACCACTTCTATCCTTTTAAAACCAATCTATCAAGTAGCTTGTAATCTTGCTCCTTAATCCTACTCACTCTAGCGCTAGGGACATTGGCGCATGGGCATCATAGACTATTGTTCGATCCTCAGCATTACAGACTGTCATGTGTAAGGGTCTTCACTCTAGTTGCTGTGAAGAGGTCCAATGGATTGCTTGCAACATGCAATCGAGCAAATATTTGGAGGGGAAGTACCCCATGTGCACCAGGAATTCAGGGATTGAGGAAAGATGACCTTAGACGTGAGGGAGAAACAAAAGGAAAACAAAGCAAAAAAGGGTTACCTTCAACAACATTAAAGGTGAAAGGGGATCCATGGATGCTTTGGTTGGCACTCTTAATCTCTAGTAGGAAAACACCAAGGCTGTTGAATACCAAGAATGTGAGCAGCTGCCCGCATACCAATCCCTGACCATTCTCCTGCAGCAGTTTAAACTCCATTTCTAGCACGCGCACATCCTCTGTACGTACCCTATGCACCACCCTTGCCTGGAACACCAACGGTTTCTCCCCTTTGGACACATTCTTGCACACCACGTTCCCAAATACATCCTTCTCTGTCACCACAAACTGTGCTAGCGTGCCTTCTTCCACGTTGCTTGTCCCATTTTGCCACTGTCCTGAACAGTTCTTCACAGATACTGGCCCTACAAAGGAAAAACAATATTCTATAATGTCAGCAGTTGCAGCCAACAGCTTCAACGTAGCTAGATCTATATAGCTAAAAATAGAAAACTAAAACAATGTACAAAAACATCAAATGTGCACAAGCACTCCCCTTGAGCAGAAAGGTCGTGGAGTTGTTTCTGCTACTGATGGAGGTGAAACAACTCAACATAGAGCAGTTGAATACCAGGATCAGGGAGAACTTGCAGCAAATAGTGGTTAGCATTTGTGATTTACCTGGCATGACGGAAAAGGAAAATGGTGACCCAGGCACGGATGATCCATATACATCTGCGATTGCAAACTGAAACTCCCCCGACAATGTTGGCAGAAAAAGAAATGTCACCACACTACCCTCAAACGATGTTGTTATCCTTGTATTGTATGGATTCAAAGTTTGGAATTGCAGCTTTTGGTATATACTCACTACAAGGTCCCTTAAATCTTTCTTCACCACTAACACAGAGTTATTGAAGCGGTCCTTTAATGATAGCATTGCCACAGATTGATCCCCAGCCGTGAAAGTATTGTTATTGTTCAGCCACACAAATTCACAAGCAGTGGGAAGGATGGAACCTGCATGGTCAATAATCAAGCCTTCTGCATATCAGCTTTGCATATGAAGGAAGATTTGAAATATGACATTAAATTGAGGGCACCCTTTCAGATTTTAGAATTACCTGCAAACACTTTGAAGTAGAATGGTGAACCATTCAAGGATTCCCCCCTCCTTAAAGAAATGCCTGCAAGGTAAAGGTAGTATTCCCCTGCTGCAGTGAGATTGAAATAAATGTTCAGAAGCCCGATGTCACTTTGGGGAACTAATCTCACATCAACATTGATCATGTCTGTGGCATTATCTTGCACAGATCCATCCAATTGCGTTTGTATTTGTGTCACATTTGATGCCTGAATTTGAGTTACATTTGCACTCAAAGAGAGAATCTCTTTGCTGCCGGTCGCCAGACTAACATTGTTTCCAAAGGAATCCATTTGCAAAACCTTAAACTGAGCTAGAGATCCTGCAGATATTTCTTGTGAAACCCAGGATCCCACACATGCTGAGATGTTCAGTGGACCTGTGCTTGGGAGGCATCAATGGTCTCAGATTCACTCTGACATGTCCTCTGATTAGTGATTTGTGAGTGTGATTAGAGAAGAGGACCCAAAAATCAAGTAAAGATCTTTTGAATTACTACCAATCAGAGAGAGTTTGATCCATAATTAACAACTATACAAACAATGACACAATCTGGGAATCCTCAACCCCTAATCATAAAATATTCCATCCAGAGTTCCTCATTGGCAGACATTTGATATCACTACGGATCTGCAGAGGTGCTTCTAGAGGAGACTTTGGAAATCCCATCGGAATAGAAAGATCACTCTCTTCTTTTGGCTCTCTATCCATGGCGGGATTGCAGTGAACCTTTGGAGATCTAGGTTCGGAGCCGACCCTACTTGCCCTCGTTGCCTCTCTGCTTCGAAGACTATTCAGTATTGTTTATGGGATTGCAGACAGGCGAGGATGATTTGGATGGGGGTAGCCAGGATTTTTAGTCACTTTGCCCACTCCCCATTCTTTATGACATGGGGTTCAATGGCTTGGCTTTCTCTTACAGGGCCTCAGGTATTCCATGAGAGACTTGACTTCTCTCGGGCCATTTTGGTTCGATTTCATCAGATTGAGTCTTGTTCATTGGATGTGGTACCACACCTTCCTTTTACAGCTGTACATGCATCTATGGATACTTCTTGGGAGATTCTAGCGAGCATAGCATCCTAGCATATCTGGAGAGCCAGATGTACAGAGGCTTTGGAGGGTACTCAGGTTCATCCCTCGCACACTTTGGCTAGTATCTGGACAGACAGACACCGTACATACTTTGATGGCCATATGGATGAGTATGCAGGGAGACTCCCATGCAACCTCAGCTAGGAGGGCTTCTTTCTTCAGGGAATGGAAAGATTCTCCTTTCTTCTCTAAGACTCCTACAGGGTTGAGGTGGCACTTTCAGCCTCAGCCTTGGGTGTTTTCCACCTCACTTTGAGGGGGTTTTATTTATCCTCATGATTTCATGATGTATTCTGCTTTGAGCTTGCTCTCGTGGGTTTTTTCTCTTACTTAATAAAAGTCTCTTTCTTGGAACATATATATATATATATATATATATATATTCCATCACATAAGAATGTTTCTACCAATTAGAGATATTTTTATCCATAATTAGCAACTATACAAACAAATGACACAATATGGGAATCCCAAATCCCCTAATCATAAAAGAATCCATCACATAAGAATGTTTTGTTTGCAGAAGGGGTTGTCTGCTCCTGCTCGAGCTCCCCCCTGCTAGCACCTGCCTACCCCCCCTCGCTGGCGCCCTGCCTCCCTCTCTGCTCCTCCGCCTTGCAGCCGTAGAAATGAAAGAATGCTAGAAAGAAATGTACAACCAAGCAAAGTACTTACATGATCGAGAAAGGCTTGAGGCTTGATAATTTGGCACGAGAAAGTACAATGCCTTTATAGGATAGGCACACACACTCTAAGTGTCAAATGTATATGGGATAAGTCCCGTAGTGACACGTGGCACTCTAGGATATAAAGTAGTATAGTACTACTCTAGAACTCAATAGAAACACACTAAAAGTCACTTAAATTGACTCCATTTCCTAACACCCCTTCATGGAGAAAAGGTGAGGGACTACTGGAATGGAACCAAGGACATGACGGCCATCAAAACTGTGCATGCCGGTCTAGAACTAGACATGGCTCCCACACAATCTCAAAGGCAAGTGAGCATGGCTCAAAGGCTAGTGAGCATAACATAGAAATCTCATCTAGCATGGCTCGGAGGCTATCATGCATGGATGCATGATCAACTCAGAGGTCTAGGAGACCAATGTACCAACAAATAGACCTATCAAAGCCAAAAACACATGGCTCCCATAGTACATCCCCTCTTGGCTCCAATGACTAATGAGGAACGTGGAACCACACACCAAAAATAGAAAAGAAATACATCATTTTAGGAGGACTATCCATGGCAGAATACCTTTATTGACTACACACATGATTTATTTGCATTCATTTTTGGGAAACACCCCCAGGGCAGAGTACCCAAAGATATCATGAGAAAGAAAAATCATGATCTCCATCATCCTCTAGATGTTGGAGACAGACCTTAAGAGCATGATCCTGTGTCGGATGGTCATATTCGTCTGCATCATCAGTAGTGGCGGATGCCACGCAACTGGCGTGATTCTTCGATTGTTGTTGAGCAAGCTTCTGGTAGCACCTGTCCTCAGTATGACCGAGCTTGTTGCAATAAGTGTACTTGAACGGCTTGAATGTCTTTCCTCGTGCTGGTGGAGTCGATGGCCTAGGTCTCCATTTGCTGGTGGAGGCAAGAGCCTGTGTACTATCCGATGAGTAGGATGGAGATTCTTTGTTGCAGCAATCCTTTTCAAGAAGAAGAGACACCATATCTTCGAATGTAGTTAATGCAATGCGAAGTACTTCGAGGGCATCCTCAAAGCGAGAAATCCCTTCCATACTTGTCATGAGGACAGCCATTTTGTCGTCGTCATCTGGGCAACACTTCAAGTTGGAGAGTTGTTGAACTAAAGACTGAATTTTTGCTATATGTGCACTCAAGGTATCAAACTCTTCCATTTTCAACTTATACAATTGCATTTTCAGAAAAACCTCGGAGTTGGTGATCTTGTTACCAAATATATGTAGGGCACAAGCGAGCAGAGTAAGAGATGGCAGACACAATGGAGCTGTAGGTGGCGGACAGAACAGTAGCGGGCAGAGAAGACAAGCGGGCAGATCAGTAGCAGGTGTACGGGCAGGCAGCAGGCCTGTTGTATGGCGCAACAGTCTGTACAGTTGTACGGTTGGCTGTACGGCTGGTACGGGCTGTTTGGACAGCCTTGTTGTATGGCACAGCAGCAGCGTGGGCAGATCCTGAAGCACGGACTGAATGGCGAGCTGAGCGGGCTGAATGACAAGCTGAAGCACGAGCTGAAGTGAAGACGAGCATGATCTCTTGATGAAGCTCTCCAATGGTGAGGCTCAAGGTGGAAGAGAGAGGTTGAGCTCAAGATGGAATTGGAGAAGGCATTCCTCCAAGGGGAATGAGGGAGAGAAGCTTCAATGTCCTCAATCTCTTACCTCAACCTCTTGGAAGATAGCCTAGGTCTGATACCATATGAAGATGCAGGACATGGAATGGAAAGGAAAGTAGAAAAGCAAGACTAGGCAAACATAATGGAAATGAAAGAATGCTAGAAAGAAATGTACAACCAAGCAAAGTACTTACATGATCAAGAAAGGCTTGAGGCTTGATAATTTGACATGAGAAAGTACAATACCTTTATAGGATAGGCACACACACTCCCATAGTGATGTGTGGCATTGTAGGATATAAAGTAGTATAGTACTACTCTAGAACTCAATAGAAACACACTAAAAGTCACTCAAATTGACTCCATTTCCTAACACCCTCTCACTGCTCGTCGTCCCCCACCTTTCGTATGGCTAATCCACTCTTGTTCCGTCCGCCCCGTTGGTTCGGCTTCAGTCACCTGTCTCTCCTGCCTTTTTGATAGCTGCTGCCACCGCATACCAGTCCAGTAGCTCCCCTGCCTTGGTTCTCTTGTGTGCGGGTCTCCCCCCCTACTATCCCCGCACCCCCTTCCACCATGCTTGTGGCAGCTCCTCATTGGAGGGTATTCCTCGGTCTATGGGCTTCGATTGAGTTTTTCAAGCAGATTTATCCTCCTCTAATCCCCTTCAGAGCTCTTTTTTTGGGGCGCTGCTGTTTCATAGCTTTCCCTTTTTTCCTTTTGGGCTGCACCTAGAAGCTCCCCTCTCCTTCCCTTTTTCCTTTTCCTGTCCATTTTTACCTTTCCTCCCTCAACTAGCAGGAAAAGTTCTTTGGCTTGCTTTATTGGGTTCGAATTCTAGGTGGTGACCTTTGGTCTGGCCAAATAGGGCTCTCATGGCAGCTCCCTAACCTCCCCTAGCCGCTCGGGTGCTTCTTTCCCAAGAAGACAAGCAACAGGTGAAGACAATAGTTCAGTGGGCTGTATTGTTGGCCTCATGCTCATGAGGAGCCAGCTTCATGATTGGATTTAGGAGAGCTTGGCATAGAGGTGACCACATTCAAGAGGTCGCCATCTATGGAAGGGGAGTCTCTTTTTTCCGACTAAGTTCCCCGACACCACCCAGGCCTTGGTGGAGTAGAGTTCCATTTTCCTCGGCCTGCATGTAGTGTTCTTCATTCCTTTGTACCATGGGTTCATAGTTGACATGCATACGACGCACCATGTGCAATGACGCTCCACTTCCTCGTACTTCTAGCGAAGTCTACCCTTCCCTCCATCGGAAACTGTTTCAGCACAGTGTCCCCGCTAACTACAACAGCCTCAATGGTGGCAGATGATATGGCTCCTTGACTCAAGGTGATTGTTGAGTACCCCGAATCTCTACCAGAGGAGATATTCCTCGAGACATAAAAAAGGGGAGAGCTTCAACAAAGGGTTGAGGTTTCTAGCCTCCCAGGCCAGTGCTTTTGCTACTGGTAGATGGACCACTTGGTGCGGGCTTGTCCTAGGGAGGCAGGCCAAGTACCCCCTCTTCTAAGCTTTGCCAAGGGAAACAGCGGGAGTTTCATGAGAAAAGAGCTCAACATCAAGCATGAGTCCCAAATCCCTTGGTTGGAGCCTTCCGAGGGAGCCCACACTAGGGTGGAATGGAAGAAGCCTGGCAAGAGGGCAACAAGAAATCACAGGTAGTGAGCTCGACTTTGACAGCAAGTAGTTAGGTCAGGCATAGGTTCCCTAGCCTCAGGGGAAGCAAGTAGATAGAGCCCCCTCAGGATGGCCCTAACTTCTCAGGGAGAGATTTTTAAAGCTCCTAGCAGACTTGCTAGAGTCAAAGACCCAGAGTATTGAGGCAGCTACACAAATGCAAGACACGGAATAGCTCATCTTACCTAACCCCCTCGCCCCTCCTATTCGCCCCCCAAATATCGTTCCCCCCCTCCACCTCCCTTCGCACCCTCCCCCTCGCCCTTGCCCAGCCCCTGCTGCAGTCACCCTCATCACCTCTCCACTCGCCCCTCCATCCCCCCTCCTCCCCCATTTCAGCACGCCCTCCCTCGATAGAGCTCAGACACACGCTATACCAGATGACAGGTATCAGGAGGAGCACGAGGAGGTCAGAGCTCACACAGGACACATGCCTCCACCCTGTGGATGTACATATGAGATGGTTTGTAGACGCCGCAGGATCTTGTTACATAGGGGACGTACTCGCCGCTTCGATCCAGGATGATGGCAGCTTTTCGGAGGAGACTTACTCATGGAGATCTCGCCCTACCAGCCGCTCACCTCACTTTTGCTCAGATTTGTACTCTCATAGCAGGAGGCAGAGTCGATGGACAGGATTTCCAGTATTATTTTGGTTCTCAGACTCCGTGATACATGGACTTGTATCTTTGCATTGACATATTGTACTCATCCCCCCATTTTGCACCCAGGGGCGGTTTCCTTGCATCTAGCTTACTTTGTATTTAGGCTCGGATTTGACATTATGTACTTTCACTTGCATTGTATTGCGTAGCACTTAGATGATATTCGACGATGCCTCTTCTTTGTGGCACGTTGATTTTGTGCTATCTTGTACGCAGAGTTCTTGATGTCCCATGGGCCCATTTTGGCCTTTAGTGGACAATAATACACTTTCTTTCTTTCTTTCTTTCTTCCTCCTCCTGCCTAGCCCCTCAGAGTCCCAGCCCCTCTCAATACCTAGCCAACTGGCAAGGGCACAACGTCGGCCTCTTCCTCTCGCTTTTTAGACCGGCCCCCTCCTAATAGAGGGACACAGCCCACACGGAGCCTACAGAGTTAGGCGATCCATTCTCCTAGCTTCTAGGTCTGAGGCCTTGCAGTCCCTATCGAGTGAGTTTGGAAGCTTGGACCTTAGGAATACCTCGACATCCCAGATGATTACCCCCTTGCCATGGAGATGCTCATCCTTTTACTTCAGCCTCAAAAGGATGGTTCCATTGGAGCAATTGGTACCCCATCTTGTCCTTTTTTTGGGCAAAAAAGAGACTTCTATTAAGTAAGAAAGAAACTCGCTAGAGCAAGCTCTGTGCAGAAATACAACATGCTAAGCATGTAATAAAAAAGAAACCAAGGCTGAGGTTGAAAATGCCAACTCAACCCTGTAGAAGTCTCAGTAAGGAAGGGAGAGTCTCTCCAATCCCTGAGAAAAGTAACTCTCCTGGAGGAGCCTGCTCGAGAGGATCCCTGCATGGTCGCCCATATGGCCATCAAAGTGTGTACCGTATCTGTCTGAGTACTGGCCAAGATCTGAGAAGGGTGATGAACCTGAGAATCCTCCATAGCCTCAGTGCATCTGGCTCTCCAAATGTGCCATGCTGCAATGCTAGCTAAAACCTCCCATGGAGAGTCAACCGAGGAATGAGCAGCCCTGAAGAGAATGGCCGGAACATCCTCTAAAGAGCACGACTCCACAAGGTGTTGTCGGATGTGTAGAGCTCAAGACAAGTCATGTCTCTCGAAGAAAACCTGGGGCCCTAAAAGAGTGAGCCAAGCCATTGATCCCCAGGTCATATAGAAGGGGAGGCGAATAAAAGTGCTGAAAAGTCTTGTAATCCCCTTCCATATGATTCTCGCCTATCTGCAATCCCAAAGGGAGTGTTGTAAGGTTGACAGGACATCTCAGAGGGACTGCAGGGAGGATCTTGCAGATTGAGGCAGCCCTTCCAGAGGTTTGGGTAGACACATATGATATGCCACTCACTTCCTCCACTTGGGCAGGTACTTTTTCTAGAGGCAGGGTTCCGCTTCAGGTTTTGGCCTTCCGAGATGCACAGGAGGATGCTTTGGTTTTTAGTGTCCAGGATGGTGGCAGATTGCTCAGGTCCACAGAGGACATCTTGCTTGAGTCTGCTTTTCAGCCTATCAGGGTTGTAGGTCTTTTGATGCAGGGATCTGATTCAGAGTGGTTCCTAGACCCAGAGCCCCGGCTACTCTCCACCGGGTCTTGGAGGCTCTGGCTCTATGGGGGAGTTCCCATCAGGTATTTGCAGTGGGACCCCGGAGAGTGGGAGTGGATTGACACAGGGCATCGAGAGAAGAGCATCCCCTTCTTTCGTTACACAGTCAGTAATGCCAGGAGATATCAGCTCAGTAGTAGAGGTTGGAGACCCTCTAGAGTTCCTCATTGGGAGACTTTTGGTATTACTGCGGATCAGCAGAGGTGCTTCTGGAGGAGGCTCTCGAAATCCCACAGGAATAGAAAGATCACTATCTTCTTTTGGCTTTCTATTCATGGAGGGATTGCAGTGAACCTTTGGAGGTCCAGGTTTGGAGCCGACCCTACATGCCCGCGATGCCTTTCTGCTTCGGAGTCTATTCAGCATTGCTTATGGGATTGCAGACAGGCGAGGATGATTTGGATGGGGGTAGCCAGGATTTTCCGTCACTTTTCCCATTCCCCACTTTTTATGACATGGGGCTCGGTGGCTTGGCTTTCTCTTACAGGACCTCAGGTTTTCTATGAGGGCGTTGACTCCTCTCGGGCCATTTCGGTTCGATGTCATCGGATTGAGTCCTGTTCGTTCGATGTGGTACCACACCTTCCTTTTACAGCTGTACATGCCTCTGTGGATACTTCTTGGGAGATTCTAGCGAGCATAGCATCCTGGCATATCTGGAGAGCCAGATGCACAGAGGCTTTGGAGGGTACTCAGGTTCATCCCTCGCATACATTGGCTAGTATCTGGACAGACATCGTACATACTTTGATGGCCGTATGGACGGGTATGCAGGGGGACTCCCGTGCAGCCTCAGCTAGGAGGGCTTCTTTTTTCAGCTAATGGAAGGATTCTCCTTTCTTCTCTGAAACTACTACAGGGTTGAGGTGGCACTTTCAGCCTCAGCCTTGGTTGTTTTCCACCTCACTCTGAGGGGGTTTTTTATTTATCCTCATGATTTCATGATGTATTCCGCCTTGAGCTTACTCTCGCGGGTTTTTTTCTTACTTAATAGAAGTCTTTTTCTTGGAAAAAAAAATAAGAGGTACTCTACCCTAGGTTGTCCCTAAAAAATTATTGTATTCTGCCCAGTCTATGGCCAGAATATGGACTGATACTATACACACATTGATGGTCATCTAGGCGAGCATGCAGGGATCCCCTAGAGCAACTACAGCCAGGAGAGATACTTTTTTAAGAGTTTGGAGAGGATCTCCTTTCTTCTCTGAATCTCCTTTAGGGTTGAGGTGGCAGCAGATTGCCTCGATGCTCGAGAGTCTAAGGCACAAGCTTTTGGACTTGAGGTCGGCCAAACTCTCTGTAGCAGGCACTTGCAATGCTGAATTGAGCTGCTCCTCTCCCTGTGAGCTGCTGCCCCCCCCCCTCTCCCTCTCTCAGCCAGCCCCCTCTCCCTCTCTCTCCCTCCCCCTCACCCTCGCTGCCCGCCCTATCACTCCCCTTGCTGCTCCTCCTCTCCCTCCCCTTTGCCAGCCCCCTCTCCCTCCTCCCTCCCTTCCTCCTCCCCGTTCTCCCTCTCCCCCCCTTCCAGCCCACCCGCCCCCTCCCTCTCCCCACTTGCTGCCCTCCCTCCCCTGCCCCCGCCCCCTCCCCGGCCCCCTCTCCCCCACCTGCTGCCCCCCCGCCCCCTCCCTCCCCCGCCCCCTTTCTCCCCCACCCTCCCTCTCCCGCTGCCCCCCCGCCCCCTCGTCCTCCCCCGCCCCTTCCCTCCCCTTCCCCCTCCCCTGCCCTCCCTCTCCCCCCCCCCCGCTGCCCCCCTCGCCCCCTTCTCCTCCCCCGCCCCCTCCCTTTCCCCCCCACCCCCTCTTCCCCCCCCCCCCCCCCGTCCCTCCCCCGCCCCTTCCCCCACCCTTCCTCTAACCCCCCCCCCCCCCCCCTCCCTTCCTAACCTGCCCCCTCCCTTCCTCTCCCCCGCCCACCTTCTCCCTCCCCTCCTTCAGCCCCCTCCCTCCCTCCTAACCCGCCCCCTCCCTCCCTCCTAACCCCCCCTTTTCCTCTCCGTCGCCTACCCTCTCCTTCCTCGTCAGCCCTCTCCCTTCTATCCTATCTCAGCTCCCCTCCGCTTCTCCTCTCCGTCCCTTCCCCTCTCTCCTACCCTCTCCTTTTCTCCTCCTTCCTATGCCCAGGCATCCTGGGTAGTAGTTTCACGGGTGGAGATTTAACAGTGTTGGAATCGGCCTTTTCACTTCGATTGGCGAATGGATCCCCATTCAGCCAGTCTCTGTCCACTTCCACTGGCCGCTAGAACCATCATTTTTTCAGAAGACGAGTTGCATCAGCTCAAGAAAGATGTGGAATTAGAGGGCTCCACATCACTTTTCGCCCGCATCTTTGGGTCACATCCTTCTAGATCACGGCAGCGTTACCAGGAGATCTCGCCCCACACCTCAGGGATATTCGACTTCTGGGACGTGGATTCTTCCAAGTGATTTTCGACTCCCACGAGTCCACAGCCCTTGTTCTCAAAGCTAATCCCCTGGCTTTGGGTTCAAGGAGGATTTTTCTTTTGCCCTACACCATGGGCTTCGATCCAGTCAAGGAGGACAGTTAGGTCACATCACTGTTCATTAGGTTTCTTGGTCTTCCTCAGGTTTACCATCGACTTCTTGCTACTATCGGAGCCATTTTCGGAGTAGTCACTGAGATTCACCCCCTTCTTGGCATGCCTTCTTCCTCGGCAGAGGTAGTCAGAGCAGACGGGGTGCCTCGAGTTAGGGTCATTGTCTCTAACCCTAACATCTCAGATGACCACATCATGATTCAACGTCCAGATGGCTTTCTCTTTTGACAGAGAATCGAGATTGCAGGTAGACAAGATCAGTGCAGCATTTGCAACACCCTTGGGCACTTTGCTAGAGATTGCCCAAGGAAGAGAAAAAGACCCAAGAGGTCTTTTGGTGCGGCTCCTTCACGTACTACCCTCTGCACCTCCCTTGCGGCCTGTACTACGCACTCCAGGACTACCAAGAGCAACAGGGCGCTCTGCTTCGTGCACCCTAGGACCACAGGGGCAGCAAGGCACCCAAATCCTGCAACACTCCTAGTACCACATTGGAGAGCGGTCAGAGTGGCTTCTTTACCTCAGGAGGAGACCTTTGATCCGGTTCAGACAGATGCCATTCAAACTTCAAAGGTGGATGTTGCTATAGACCCAGATACTACAGTTTCACATCAGGAGGGACCTTCAGATGCACCAACCCTAGTCATTTTGGTTTTTGATCACGAGGGGGCTACCGATACTTCTCCCCCTCAGACTGTTCATGCCACAGCTGAGGGAGTGTATGCACAGATGAGGACTCCAGATCCTTCTTCAGCCCAGCCATAGGCCTCCTCAGCTCCCAGCTCCAGATCTGCTGATAGAGGCCTGGCAGGTCCTTCTCCTCCTTCCTCTACGAGTGCAGGTCTTCTTCGCACTCCTCGGCCAGAGACTTGCTTCTCAGGAACTCTTTTTCAACACTACCTGATTCGGCGACTTTCATGGATGATGAGGAGTTTGTGCCCTCCACCTTAGGGGTCCCGGTCATTGGGATTCCTTTTGATAGTGCCTCCCTCTCAACAGATGTAGGGATCCTTTCACCTATTGAGTTTCCTGCTCTCGGCAGGAGTGTTTCGGCCTAGGGGAAGCTGGTCTCCTCTACTAGGTCGAGTAAGCCTTTCCATCCAGCATCCTCCTATCGATAAGGATAGCCAGCTGGAACATACAAGGCCTAGGCGGAGTTCCACACTATCGCCGTAGGTAGCTGATCCGGAATCAGCTTCATCCAGGTGTCACTGGAGGTGCTATTGATATCCTTTTTATCCAAGAACACAAGTTGGATGCCAGTGATTGCTCTAAGTCTGGCAAACTACTTCCTAGTCATACTTTTTAGTCGCGTGCCTTAGGCACCAGGGGGGGGCACTTCTATTTCAGTTTCGCAGTCGGTTCTCCCCTTGGTTGTTGGACACGGAGTCATTATTTCCTCTAGAGCTCAGTGGATTATTCTCTTGATTGGATAGTGTAAGGTTGGTTTCCTTAACCTGTATGCCTCCAACATTAGAGGGGAACGTGTCTTTATGTGGAAGGATTTGCTCTCCTGGGCCCCCATTGCGGATTCATGGGTGATTGGAGGTGACTTTAACATGGTTGAGTTACCGTCAGACAAAAAAAAGGGTAGAGAAGGACTTCTTCACTCTTTGGAGAGAGCAGCTTGGGATGCCTTCCTTTTTCACTACTGTGGCAGAGATACTTGGTTGGACGATGCCTTTCTTATTCAGCCACAGTCCCTTCTGTTCTCTTGGTCGAACAGGAGGCAGCAGATGCCTATTCATGCACGTATTGACAGATTCTATGTAGATGATTGGGCACTTGATAGAGGTGCATCGGTATGCATTGCTGCTAGGGTTTCCACTTCATACCACTTTCCTGTTGTGCTGGCTATCTCAGAGCCTCACTTGAGGGGCCGATCCGCGAGCATCAAGATTACAGATGCCTTGGACACAGAGGAGGACCTTACAGAGGCAGCCCTGTAGATATGGGTTTCTCATGTCCAGGGTGGGCAGCCATTGCCATCAGAGGCAGCTGCTGCCCTTTCTGGTATTAGCGACTTCTACCTCTCAGTTGCTCGTACCAGGAGATGAGATATTCTCAGATGTGAGATTGGTGTTCGCCAGCAGTTGGCAGCTCTGCAGAGGGAAGAGCAGAAACGGCCTTTAGATGCTTGGATTCAGGAGCGCCTTGCTACAACAAGGGCTCATCAGCAGGTATTGCTTGATCAGAGGCTTGATCAGAGAGCAGAGTATGCCTTTCATGCACGGAAGTCCTTCTGGATTCAGATGGGTGGCAGAGTCAATAAACACTTTTTCTCTACTCTTGGCCCTAGACATAGTAGAGAGAGTGTATCCCAACTTATTGACTCACATGGGGTTTTACAGACAGATCCTGATGATGTCTTGCGCATAGCTTCAGATTTTTATGCCGCCCTTCTTATTGCTAATCCTGAGACACGGGATAGAGAGGATGCTAGATAGGTTATTTGGTAGAGCATCCCTTTGTTGGTGAAACCGGATATGCATGTTTTGCTTGATGCACCTTTCACTAATACAGAGTTCAGGACTGCACTTTCAGCACTTCACAAGGGCAAGTACCCAGGTTTGGATGGCCTTGCCCCCTCTTTTTTCACTGCATTCTGGGATTTTTGATTGGAGTCTACATAACTTCAGCCCTGCAGGGCATTTGGGACTCTGGTGAGATGCCCGAGTCGCTTACAAAAGGTCTCATCCACCTTATCCTGAAAGGAGGTTGCAGAAATCTAGTGTCCCAGTGGAGGCCTATCACACTTCTGGGGACTTGTTACAAGATTCTGGCCAAGGCAATCAGCCTTCGATTGCAGCCCCTTCTCCCAGATCTTATTCATGACACTCAGACGGGATTTGTGCATGGTAGAAGCATTTTTTATAACATTTTCTCTTTCTAGGAAGCCTCGGAGTGGGCCATGCAGAGCAGCCAGAATCTAGCCATTCTTCTTTTGGATTTTGAGAAAGCTTATGACAGAGTACATTGGGGTTTTTTGGAGGGCACCCTTCTATGTTTTGGCTTTACTGATGCTTGGATCAGAGGTGTTTCCTCTTTGTATAGATCAGCCCACAGCCAGGTACTTATTGGTGGGGTAAGGGGTGAGAGATTTCAGATTTTCAGATCAGTCCGTCAGGGATGCCCCCTTGCTCCTTTCCTTTTTTTGTTCGTGGCCGAAGCTATGAGTATCTATGTTAGATCTCAAGCTGACATCTTTGGGCTGAGACTTCCCATTGAAGAGGAGTTACTTGACAGTGAGTTGGTAGATGACATAGCAATTTACTTGGATGCCACTCCACAAACGCTCACTTCTTTCAGGACAGCATTGGATTTATTTTTCTTGGCGGCAGGGGCGCAGATAAATTGGCATAAATCGAATGGCTTTTGGATCAATGACGAGGATACTCTAGTTTGGGGGCTTGACATAGGATTCACTTGGGTTCAGAGGGGTGTGCCTGTCAGGTATTTGGGCTGCCAGGTCAGCTTGGATATTTCTACCACGCAGCAGTTTGCTCCCGTGTTGGAGAGCGTCAGGAGGAAGCTCCTTTTTTGGAGCTCAGCCAAGCTAAATCTTGCCTCTAGAGTTGTGGTGGTCAACCAGGTCCTCTTGGTCACGGCCTGGTTTGTTTGTTCTTGCTGATGCTGTTCTAGGGACTGCATCACTCAGCTCAGGAGACCGACCAGAAATTTTCTTTGGAGTGGGCTTGATGGCAAAGTAGATACCTTAGCCAGGGTGGCTTGGGAGGCCCTTATCCTCCCTACACAGGAAGGGAATTGTGGATACTTCTTGGGAGATTTTAGCGAGCATAGCATCCTGGCATATCTGGAGAGTTATATGCACAGAGGCTATGAAGGGTACTCAGGTTCATCCCTCGCACACTTTGGCTAGTATCTGGACAGACATTGTACATACTTTGATGGCCGTATGGATGAGTATGCAGGGAGACTCCCATGCAGCGTCAGCTAGGAGGGCTTCACTCAAATTGAGTTGAGGAGTTGCCCTTGTTCTCATACATGGCACGCATTGGTCAACGTCTACAAGTGGAGGCAACAGCTAGGACTCCCTCGAAAGAGCGTCACTGTATGCAGTAGTAAGTTCCCTAGGAGGTGATCTCCTCTCCCTTTTTGGTCACATCTTTGGACCAACCGCTAATCACAAAAGATCTCTAGATGGTAGCACATGGAGGTTTTCCATTGGCCCATGGCTGGAGCAGATGTGTGTAGATGGTATATGCCATTGTTGTGCAAATAGAGATTTGGAAACGATCTCGCATTGTCTTTTGGGTTGCCCTGTATTGCAGAGGATCTAGATGGGTGCCCTTTGTTTGTTGCCAGGATGCAAAGGTTATAGGGAGACTTCCCTTGGATGGCTACTTGGTTGGGGGAGGCGAGTCATGCCTTCTCCATTGATCAAGCCTCTCCAACCTACAGGATCCAAGGGCAGCGGGTCTTCAGGATAGAGACATGGTTACTTGTTAGGCCCTCCCGTCTCTGGTAGCCCAGCCTAGTAACATCGGTATCTCCGATCGATAGCCGGAGTCGACCAACTTCGAGTCGGAAGCCTCCTCTGACAATGTCATTATGACTCCGCTATCAGCTTGGTTAGGCAGTTATAGCCTCCTCTGACAGGGTCATTATGACTCCGCTTTTCCAAAAAGATTACTTCATTAAGTATGAATTAAAACCACAAGAGCAAGCTCTAATGCGGGAGTACATCATGCCATGCATGAGAAAAAACCGGCTCAAAACGAGCTAACAAAAATCCAAGGTGGAGGCTGAAAGGGCGACCTCAATCCTGAAGGAGACTCAGAGAAGAAAGGAGATCCTCTCCAAACTCTAGAAAAAGTACTTCTCCTAGTTGTAGCTGCTCTGGGGGATCCTTGCATGCTCTCCCAGATGGCCACCAATGTGTGTATAGTATCAATCCATATATTGGCCATAGACGGGAAGGGTGAACCTAGGAAGCCTCCATTGCCTTTGTACATGTGGCCCTCCAAATATGCCAAGCTACAATGCTAACTAGAATCGCCCATGATGTGTCCACCGAGGCATGGGCAGCTCTGAAAGGAGTGAAGGGAACATCCTGGAGAGAACATGACTCCACAAAGTGTCATCGTGTAATGAAGGCTAAGTCTGAGTCATGTCCCTCGAAAAACACCTGAGGGCCAGTAAGAGATAACCATGCCAATGATCCCCAAGTCGTGAAGAAGGGTGCTCTATGAAATATGCTAAAAATCCTAGCAACACCCTCCAGATTGTCCTCGCGTGTCTGCACTCCCGGAGGCAATGCTGAACTGACTCAACTGCTGCATGGCATTGAGGACAAGTAGGGTTAGCCCTGAACCTGGATCTCCACAGGTTCACTGCAATCCCGCCAAGCATAGAAAGCCAAAAGAAGAGAGTGATCTTTCTATTCCTGAGGAATTTCCAGAGCCTTAGAATTGTGTAACGAAAGAAGGGGATGCTCTTCTCTCAGTGCCCTTCATCAATCCACTTCCATTCCCCTGGGTCCCACTGCAAAAACCTAATGGGGGAACCACCATATAACCAGAGTCTCCATGACCCAAGTGCCAAGAGAACAGGGTCAAGATCAAGATACCACTGTGAGTCCTTGCCCCACTCCATGTAATCAGCAATCCTAACAGGCTAGAAGGCAACCTCCAAAAGATTATCATCTGAAGATCTAAGAAGTCTGCTGCCTCCCGACTGAACATCAAAGACAAGGGTCTCCTCAAGTGCATCCCGCAATGCAATAACCTGTAAAGGAATACCCGTCCCCGAAAAAGCTCCCAACCAAGTGGACTCTGTGATAGGCATGTCATCTGTATCTATCCACTTTGCTGGTATAGCTGCATCTATATGCTGCATCCTGACTGTACTCTCTCTGATGTGGCCAAATGATAAGAGTCTCTGATCCTCTGGAAGCTTCCTAAAAGCCTTCCAAGCACATACTGTGGAAGCAGGTCCCCTCTCCCATCTAGACCACTGCATATAATGTGACACTCCTAGTGATCTGCCATGCTCATCCAATAAAGAGTCATTCCACATGACTGGCTACCTGTCTATTTCTTCGCGAGAGGAGGGTGGAACTCTTTGAAGAGTGCCTCTGAAGCTGCCCCAAGCTTTCAAAATGGCAGTGATGAGAGGACAAGAGGGAGATCTAAGATGGGCTGAAGTAAAAATCCATCTCAAGCTATCCATCCAATCTCACTCGTGAGATGGTGTACAAGACTGAATGCTGTGTAAGAAAAAATCTTTCCAAGGATCCTGTCCAAGCATCAATCCTGTCACTATAAACTTGCAAAGCAAGGCCGTACACTACAAGTTCGGATTAATAATATTGAGACCTCCTTCCCCTGTGGGGAGAATGAGGGTCTCCCAAGCCACCCTGGCTACAACATCTAAGGTGCCATCCAACCCACTCCATAGGAGTTCCTAATAGGTCTCAAGAGCTGAGAGATACAACCTCTAGATCTGCACCAACATGAGCAAACAAACCAGGTAGTAGCCAATAATACCTGGTTCACAACCAGTACTCTGGATCCAAGGTCAAGTCTAGCAGAACTACAAAAAATGAGTTTCCTCCTGATGCTCTCCAACACCGGAGCAAACTGTTGTGCTGCCACCCCAACCTGGCATCCTAGGTACCTGATGGAAACACCCCTCTGGATCCAAGTGAATCCTATGTCATTCCGTGAGTTTGGAGTGTCCTCATCACTAATCCCAAAGCCATTGGACTTGTTCCAATTAATATGAGCCCCTGCTGCCGTGCAAAACAAATCCAAGCGTGTCCTGAACGAGGTGAGTGTGTGTGGTGTGGCATCCAAAAAAACCGTTGTGTCATATGCCAACTCACTATCCAAGAGGTCATCCTCTTGCCTCAACGGAAGCCTCAGCCCTATAATATCAGCTTGAGCTCTAAGATAATAGCTCATAGCTTCGGCCACAAATAAAAAGAGAAAGGGGGCTAAAGGGCATCCCTAACTGTCTGAATTGGTAATCTGAAGCCTGTCTCCCCTGACTCCACCAATAAGAACCTGGCTATAGGCTGATCTGTAGAGAGCTGACACCCCTCTGATCCATGCATCTGTGAATCCAAAGTGAACGAGGGTACCCTCTAGAAAGCCCCAGTCTACTCTGTCATAAGCTTTCTCAAAGTCCAAGAGTAGAATGGCAAGCCTATGGCCATTATGCATGGCCCAGTCAGAAGACTCCCAAAATGGGAAGATGTTATCGAAGATGCTCCTGCCATGCACACAGCCCGTCTGCGTATCATGCATAAGATATGGAAGAAAGGGCTGCAAAGATCTAGAAGAAAGGGCTGCCAACGAATGTTGATTGCTCTTGCTAAAATTTTGCACAAAGTACCCAGTAGAGTGATCGGTCTCCACTGAGACACTAAATTCCTGCAACCACCTTTTGGGATAAGATGAATGAGGCCCTCCGTAAGTGAGTCTGGCATCTCACCGGAGTCCCAAACGCTCTGCAGAGCTGAGGTAATGTGGTCCCCAATCTGATCCCAAAATGAAATAAAAAAAGAAGGGGCCAGCCCATCTAAGCCAGGGTACTTGCCCTTGTGAAGGGCAGATAGAGCAGTCCTGAACTCTATGTTGGTGAAGGGCGCATCAAGTGAGACTATCATATCCCCTATCACCAACATAGGTAAGTGCTGCCAAATAGCAACTCGAGCATCATCTCTAGCCTATGTTTGGCTCTGCTATAAGAAGGGAGGCATAGAAATCTGTGGCTACATGCAAGACAACATCTGGATGTGTCTATTAAACTCTGTCTGAGTCAACAAGCTGTGAAACACTCTCCTTACTATGTCTGCAGTCAAGAGTAGAGAAGAATTGTTTGTTGACTCTACCTCCCTTCTAAGTCCAAAATGACTCTCTGACATGAAAGGCATACTCTGCTCTCTGATCTAACAGTAACTACTGCTAAGCCCTTGCTGCAGCAAGGCGCTCTTGAACCCAAGCATCTGTAGGCCTCTTTTGCTCTTCCCTCTGAAGAGCAGCCAACTGCTAGCGGATGCCTATCTCTCTCCTAATACGAGCAACTGAATGATAAAAGTCACTAATATCTGAGAGGGTTGTAGCTATATTTGACGGGGAAAGCCGCCCATAGTGCATGTGAGATCCCGAAGTCCGCAACACTACCTCTGTGAGACCCTCCTCTACGTAGAAAGTATTTGGAATCCTGATACTAGTAGAGAGACTCCTCACATGAGGATCTGAAACAAACAGAACAACTGGAAAATGATTTGAAGTGGACACCCCAAGTTTAATGCATACTGTCCCACCTCTGTCCAGAGCCCAATCATCCACATAAAATTTGTCAATCCATGCATGGATAGGCATCTGCAACCTCCTGTTCGACCAACAAAATAGGAGTGACTCTGGTTGAGTGTGGAAAGCATCATCATGCCAAGCATCTTTGCCACTGTCTCGAGCCTCCTTGGTACCCCCAGCTTTCTAGGTTGTTCCACACTCACTCTCGCAACCTGGATGCCCTACCTTAGCTTATGCCTCCGCTCAAAATGCCTCCGCTCCCACCAGTCAATCGTCCAACGGTTCGGGTTGTTGTCGCATTGTGAGGATGTAGAACAAGTCGTGGATGGATGAAGATTTTTGAGGGACGTTGGAGGGTATTGCAGACGGCCCTCCACTGTCCGACCCAATCTTTGTGGGCCAAGCAAGATCAGTCCACAGACGATGGCCTGCGTCGCCATAGCCAGAGTACTTGTTCACCCACGCCTCCAACAACATAGGAGATTCCCTTGAGTTGCAATCGGGATCGAATGGCCGCACGGGGGCTTGAGGAATTTGGGCTGAGAGTAGGCGCTCATTCTGTCGCCGAAGCTCACAGATGTATATATTATTTTGGTCTAAGCAGTATTTTTTCCGCTCCCATTGCCTCTGACTTCTTTCAAGGTGAGGTTCTCATTGTATCCGTTCCCTTGAGTGTGCCAAAGTGTTACCTGTCTGTCCCTCCTGCATCTCCAATCATCCCAACTTGGTTAACACCGGTATCTCCAACCGGTAGGCAGATTTGTTCAACTCCGAGTCAGAAGCCTCCTCTGATAGGGTCATTATGACTCTTTCGTCGGCTTGGTTAGGCAATTACGCCTCATGGTGGCTGTGTCAGACATTTCAAATGTCCTCGCGCCTTCATTTTAACGCCCAACGGCATCGGCATTCCATGTCCTAGATGGCCATTGGCAGGAACGACATTCGTTCAATCCTTTGGGCACAACGACAACTCCACTCACCCGGTCAAAACAATCCATTGGGTAAATTAAGCTTGTTTGCTCCATTTTTGCAATGTCGGCCTCCAAAGCCCTTCCATAGTTAGGATTCATTCGGCATGGCCCTTTGATCACCAAGCCAGAGTCTGGGTACAAGTCAATGCAATGCTCAATGATCTCAGTTGGAACTACTTTTCTGTCTACACCATGCAAAAGACTACCATGTATTCCTAAAAGAACTCTGTAACCGCGGTAGTCATGTTTATCAAATCCATGTGGCTACCTTTAGATGCTTTGGGTGCTTCTTAGTCCCTATGTCGAGATAGTGCCAAAACAATCTCATGCATGATCCACCAAGGAAATGCTTGCTACTCTACAGAGCTGCTTGCTCCCATCGCCTCTAATCTTGCATGCATTGAGTACCTTGAAGAGGAAAATCACCCTCAATTTTGTGTCTTCTTAAAGAGGTAGATATCTTGTGCCATTGGTGGATGAAGTCAATCTTTTCTTTTGATTTTGGGCTTGTTTTAGCATACTCCTTTAGGGTAACCCCTCCACCTCACAAGTCAATCTAGAATCCGAGCAGTCCTCCAATCTTGTGGCATCCACATCTGATAAATAGAACTCAAGCAAGTCAAGGTGTTCTACATCTTCCACTCCATAACCTGCAAAGGGTCAGCGATTCTTTTTTGAACGTGTATTACTCCTTTTGAGTATTATTCTTGGTGCATGTCATCAAATTCTTTGGCACTATCATCAGCGTGTCGTGAGCTTCCTCTTTCCTTCACTGGTATCCTCAATCTCTGCGCTCACATGTTGATCAGCCTTTTCTTTGCTCTCATTGGTGTTTTCGGTCTCTTCAATCATATGGTGGTCATTCCATTGGTTGGTCATATTGGTGTCGCCTCTTCCAGTGGTCACGAAATGTATTCACATCCTCCTCTGTATATTATCTTGACAATGTTTGAGACCAACATCGGGTATGTGCAAGGTGTATTGCGGAGACCAAAGGGCAGCACCTCATAAAGTGTGTCCAATGCCCTTGCATTGTGAAGCAAGGTCTTCTTGGGCTAAGTTTTGCATCATGCTATACTTAGCTAAGCGGTGATCCAAGTCAGCACACATGACACAATTCCACCATGTTGGTTGACAAGGAGGCAAGGGACCCATCCAAACTAGGATGACTACCTCTTCCTCCTTGGACCACCTGAGCAAGCATATAAGTGAGGGTTTCACTCGTCATTGAATCCCTAGTGTCATAAGTTTCATTTTGGAAGGAGTCATCTTCATGTAGACAGAAACATGGAATTTTTTTCTCTATTTTGTGTAGTAGCTCATTGGAATTGCGGACATCTAGTTGCCCCATGGGAAGTGTATTCTCATGTTTGATTACAGTTCTTCTTGGTGCAGCACTCTTGAACCTGATGTTAACTGCTGTCCCGACATCTACAAATACATTCTTTAAGGATAACCAAGTTATTTCCACTGCCACATGTGGACTTTGCTCACATGTGAGGGCAGTATAAGCTACGCATTGGCTTACCATGGTTCCATTTGTCACCCATCCTTTTTTGGGACTTGCACTTTCTGTCGACCTCCTCACATTTGTTTCAAGAATGAGATGATGTGTTGCTTTATTTGTGGAGACAAGTGACATAGTTGCATTAGGATGATGCTGGGTTGGAAGTCCATTAGATCCTCCCTCAAGGAGTAAGGTTGCGTGATGGCCTTTTCAGACCTAATAACCCTTGGCTCCACCAGGGGATCAAAGCTTACCCATGGTCGAGGTGGTAGGTCCGCATCTACTACGTTGTTCCTTGGATGGTTTGATCCATCACCTTCTTCCCCTTGTCTTTCACCTTATAGATACTCTATGACTAGTACTCCTTGCTGAAACAGGATGTCTCATTTTGTCTTGGTAGAAGAGGGTCTTGCTAGAGGAGTGGAAGGTCCTGCTTGCTCCTCTTGTCCGTACTATGCCCTTGTATCTTTGAACTTCTTGGGTTTGATGCAAACCTGACTCTTCTGTCCTCCTTTGAAGGAAATTGTGGAGTTAATCCGTGTTTCTCAGAATTGAATTGTACTTACCTTGTGATGCTTTTCACTACAGTCATGAAGGCCTGCTTGAGGCGGATAAGGTCTTGGATGATGACAATTTTCCAAGTATGTTTTCAGTCAAAGGTTACAATTTTATAACCGACATGAGACCCTTTGTGTTTAGGCACATTGAATTCAGCTACATCAGAGGGATATTTTCATCTCAACCTGTGTAATGTGGTGCAGATGATCCAGTAGTCTTGACCCCAAGAAACCTGGTCTCAGATTTGGAGTTGCCAATAGAAGCATATTGTTTACAGAATGAAGCCATTACTACTTTTCATGGAAATGTTTGTTTGGGTCAAAAGGAAATATATTACATTTTTAAAATATTTTGATCTCAACATTATGATGTGGTGCAGATGATCCAGTAATCTTGATCCCAAGGAATTAGGACTGAGCTTTGGAGTTGCAAATGGAACCATATTGTTTACAGATACCTATAATGGAAATCCTCATTGTGGTCAAAAGGAATTTTGTTTGCTTGCATTTTATTTTCTCGCAAGAGAGTGGGAGCACCAAATTTGGCTTCTCCTTTTAATGTCTGTTTGTACCTTGAAACTTCAAATATCACAACTTGGTACCCTATTTCTTTTACTTAAATTTCTAGAAACATGCTTTGAAACTGTCTAGTACGGACGAAGACCCGTATAGTCTCCCTTGCTGCACCCTCTCCCTCAGACTGTCCCTCCCTCTCTCCCTTGCCCTCAGCCCCTCCCCCTCCCTCAGCCCCTCCCTCCCTTCTCCTCCTCCCCCTTCAGCCCGCTCCCTCTCCTCCACCTCTCAGCCTGCACCTCCGCCCCCTCCCTGCCTCTCAGCCCGCCCCTTCCTCTCCCTCTCCTCTCCCTCTCAGCCTGCGCCGCCCCCTCCCTGCCTCTCCGCCTCTCCCTCTCCTCTTCCTCTCATCCTGCGCCGCCCCCTCCCTTCCTCTCAGCCCGCCCCTCCCTGCCCCTCCCTCTCCTTCCTCTCCCTCTCCTCTCCCTCTCAGCCTGCCGCCGCCCCCTTCCTCCCCCTCCTCTCCCTCCTCTCCCTCTCCTCTCAGCCCGCCCCCTCCCTGTCCCTCAGCCCACCTCCTTCCTGCCTCTCCTTCCTCTCCCTCTCCTCTCCCTAGCCTGCCCCCTCCCTCCCTCTCAGCCTGCCCCCTCCCCTTCAACCTCTCAGCCTCTCCCCTCTACCCCTCCCCTCCTCGCCCCTTCCCCCGCTCCCTCCTCACCTCCTTTCCCTGTTTTCTACCCCCCTATCTCCCGCAGCATTTTTTGGAGCGGAAGGAGCCTCCAAATTGTCAAAGTCGGCCTCCTCACCTCAATTGGCGATGGATACTCCGTCAGCCAATCCTACTCCACCTCCACCGGCCGCGAAAACTATTACCTTTTCTAAAGATGAGTTGCAGCAGCTCAAGAAGGATGTAGAGATTGAATGCTCTACCATGTTGCTAGCACGCATCTTCGGGTCTCACCCCTCCAGATCCCAAGCCAGAGACTGGATGCTTGCGGCTCTCCCCCCAGACCTCACTCCACGATTGTTAGATGTTCGTCTTCTGGGACGAGGTTTTTTCCAAGTTGTTCATGACACTCCAGAGGCTGCGAGCACTGTGCTCAAAGCTGAGTTTTTACACCTGAGACACAGGAAGATCTTCTTTGAAGCCTTTCATATTGGTTTCGACCCAGTGGAGGCAGATAAGAAAATATTTTTGCTCTTCATGAGATTTCCCGGGCTTCCCCAGGTTTACCATCGACTTCTTTCTGTTATTGGGGAGCATTTTGGCGCGGTCGCTGAGATCCCACCCCTCCCTGGGTTGCCATTGACTGCAGTAGAGGCAACCAAGGCTGATGGGATACCTAGAGTTAGGGTCCTCTGTAAGGATCCTAACCTCAAGATGGACCATGTTATGATCCAGCGCTCGGATGGTTTCTTTTTTCGCGAGAGAGAGGAGATTTCAGGTAAACAGGACCAGTGCAGGAGATGCAGGACCATTGGACACTTTGCCAGGGATTGCCCTAGGAAGAACAAAAGGCCCAAGAAGCCCTCTGGTACAACTACTGCCCCATGGCCTCGACAGGGGGGTGGTACAGGTCCAGCACTTGCTCCTCAGCCTCGACAGAGGGGTGGTACAAGTCTAGCACCTGCTCCTCGGCCTTCGCATGGCGGTCCTCCTCAAGATGGTGATGGTATAGGTCCAGCACCTGCTCCTCGGCCTCGACAGGGGGGTGGTACAGGTCCATCACCTGCTCCTCGACCCCCACCTACCTCAGGGGCACGCGACGCTCTCAAGTGGGTTGTGGCACGTGTGCAGATCCCTCCTTCAGTTCACGAGGGTACATTAGTGGACTCTGCTTCACCTCGAGCTGTCGCTCCAGTCTCACCTCGCACAATCCGAGACACTGAAGCTTCGACCTCCTCCCCGGTTGCAGCTTCTTTCCTAGAACCAGCGGTGCCAGACGCTCTTCTTGAGGTAGTAGAGGTCTCCGCGGCTAGGCAGACACAGGATAGAGAGCAGTCTTCACGTCCTCCCTTGGATAGGAGGAAGGGGGTTTACACTCTTGATCCTCTTCCCTCAGAAGGGATCCTTCGCACTCCGGTGTCTGGCTTGCTTCACAGGAACTCATTTCCAGCCCTGGCACATGGTTCAGATTTCCCAGAGGAGTTTGTGCCCGCTACTTTTGGGGAGACAGTGATTGGGTTTCCTGTTGACAGGGCTTCTTCTTCAGGTGGCAGGGTTCTTTCCCCTGTTGATTTTCTGCCACTTGGTTCCATTCCTCCCTCCTCGAGCAGGAGGTCTTCCCCTGTTGAGAGGTTTGTTTCCGCCACTAGGTCGGGTAAGGTGTTCCACTCTACATCCTCCCGTCGATGAGGATTATTAGTTGGAACATACAGGGCCTAGGTGGCATTCCACATCGCCGCCGTAGACAGTTGATCCGGGATCAGCTTCATCCAGGTGTTATTGGGGGTTCCATTGATATCTTATTTATTCAAGAGCACAAACTGGATTCTAGAGATTGTGCCAAGTCAGGCAAGTTGCTTTCTGGCCATACTTTTTGATCGCCTGTCTTGGGCACCAGGGGGGGCACTTCTATTTCAGTTTCGCAGTCGGTTCTCCCCTTAGTTGTTGGACATGGAGTCATTATTCCCTCTAGAGCTCAATGGATTATTCTTTTGATTGAAGGGCATAAGGTTGGTTTCCTTAACCTGTATGCCTCCAACATTAGAGGGGAACGTGTCCTTATGTGGAAGGATTTGCTCTCCTGGGCCCCCATTGCAGATTCATGGGTGATTGGAGGTGACTTTAACATGGTTGAGTTACCGTCAGACAAAAAAGGGGGTAGAGAAGGCGGACTTCACTCTTTGGAGAGAGCAGCTTAGGATGCCTTCCTTTTTCACTTCTGTGGCAGAGATACTTGGTTGGACGATGCCTTTCTTATTCAGCCACAATCCCTTCTGTTCTCTTGGTCGAACAGGAGGCAGCAAATGCCTATTCATGCACGCATTGACAGATTCTATGTAGATGATTGGGCACTAGATAGAGGTGGATCGGTATGCATTGCTGCTGGGGTTTCCACTTCAGACCACTTTCCTGTTGTGCTGGCTATCTCAGAGCCTCACTTGAGAGGCCGGTCTGCCAGCATCAGGATTCCAGATGCCTTTTACAGAGAGGAGGAACTTACAGAGGCAGCTCTGTAGATATGGGTTTCTCATGTCTAGGGTGGGCAGCCATATCCATCACATGTAGCTGCTGCCCTTTCTGGTATTAGCGACTTCTACCGCTCAGTTACTTGTACCAGGAGACGAGATATTCTCAGACGTGAGATTGGTGTTCGCCAGCAGTTGGCAGCTTTGCAGAGGGAAGAGCAGAAACGGCCTTCAGATGCTTGGATTCAGGAGTGCCTTGCTGCAGCAAGGGCTCATCAGCAGATATTGCTTGAGCAGAGAGCAGAGTATGCCTTTCATGCACGGGAGTCCTGGATTCAGATGGGTGGTAGAGTCAATACACACTTTTTCTCTACTCTTGGCCCTAGACATAGTAGAGAGAGTGTATCCCAGCTTATTGACTCACATGGGGTTTTACAGAGAGAGCCTGATGATGTCTTACGCATAGCCTCAGATTTCTATGCCACCCTTCTTATTGCTGATCCTGAGACACATGATAGAGAGGATGCTAGACAAGCTATTCGGCAGAGCATCCCTGTGTTGGTGAATCTGGGTATGCATGTTTTGCTCGATGCACCTTTCACCAACACAGAGTTCACGACTGCACTTTCAGCCCTTCACAAGGGCAAGTGCCCAGGTTCGGATGGCCTCACCCCGTCTTTTTTCATTGCATTTTGGGATATGATTGGAGACTACATTACTTCAGCCCTGCAAGCCATTTGGGACTCTAGCGAGATGCCTGGGTCGCTTACAGAGGGTCTCATCCACCTTATCCCGAAAGGAGGTTGCAGAAATTCAGTGTCCCAATGGAGGCCTATCACACTTCTGGGAACTTGTTACAAGATTCTGGCCAAGGCAATCAGCCTCCGATTGCAGCCCCTTCTCCCTGATCTTATTCATGACACTCAGACGGGATTTGTGCATGGCAGAAGCATTTTTTATAACATTTTCTCTTTTTGGGAAGCTTCAGAGTGGGCCATGCAGAGTGGCCAGAATCTAGCCATTCTTCTTTTGGATTTTGAGAAAGCTTATGACAGAGTACATTGGGGTTTTTTGGAGGGCACCCATCTACGCTTTGGCTTTACTGATGCTTGAATCAAAGGTGTTTCCTCTTTGTACAGATCAGCCCACAGCTAGGTACTTATTGGTGGGGTAAGGGGTGAGAAATTTCAGAGTTCGAGATCAGTCCGTCAGGGATGCCCCCTTGCTCCTTTCCTTTTTTTGTTCGTGGCCGAAGCTATGAGTATCTATGTTAGATCTCAAGCTGACATCTTTGGGCTGAGACTTCCCATCAGAAGGGAAGAGGAGCTACTTGACAGTGAGTTGGCAGATGACACAGCAGTTTACTTGGATGCCACTCCACAGACGCTCACTTCTTTCAGGACAGCATTGGATTTATTTTGCTTGGCGGCAAGGGCACAGATAAATTGGCATAAATCCAATGGCTTTTGGATCAGTGATGAGGACACTCCAGTTTGGGGGCTTGACATAGGATTCACTTGGGTTCAGAGGGGTGTGCCTATCAGGTATTTGGGCTACTAGGTCGGCTTGGATATTTCTTCCACGCGGTAGTTTGTTCCCGTTTTGGAGAGCATCAGGAGGAAGCTTCTTTTTTGGAGCTCAGCCAAGCTGGATCTTGCCTCTAGAGTTGTGGTGGTCAACCAGGTCCTCTTGGCCACGACCTGGTTTGTTTGTTCATGCTGGTGCCGTTCTAGGGACTGCATCATTCAGCTCAGAAGACCGATCAGAAATTTTATTTGGAGTGGGCTTGATGGCACAGCAGATGCCTTAGCCAGGGTGGCTTGGGAGACCCTCATCCTCCCTACACAGGAAGGGGGTATCAATATTATTGATCCAGATTTACAGTGCAAAGCTTTACTTTGCAAGATGGTGGTGCGGGGACTTATGCGAGGGTAGGAACTGTGCAAGGACTTTCTTATTAGCAGCATACAGAGGTGCACACCTTCATTAGGAGAAGACTGGATGAGCAGTGTTAGATGGATCTTCACCACAACACACCTCAGATCACCTTCGTCCCCTCTCATGGTTGCCATTCTGAAAGCTTGGGCTAGTTTCAGAAGCACTCTTCGGAGGATTCCTCCTTCCTATCATGAAGAGATTGATAGGCAACCCATCATGTGGAATGACAGTATTTTAGATGATCATGGCAGACCACTGGGTGCCTCACTCTACATGCAGTGGTCCAGGCGGGAGAGGGGACCTGCATCATCGATGGGGTCTTGGAAAGCTTTCCGCAGGCTTCCAGAGGAGACCAAATTAAGGTTGACAGGACATCTTAGAGGGAGTGTAGGGAGGATCTTGCAGATTGAGGCAGCCCTTCCAGGGGTTTGGGTAGACACAGATGATATGCCACTCACTTCCTCCACTTGGGCAAGTACTTTTCGAGAGGCGGTGTTCCGCTTCAGGTTTTGGCCTTTCGAGATGCACAGGAGGATGCTTTAGGTTTTTAGTGTCCAAGATGGTGGCAGATTGCTCAGGTCCACAGGGACATCTTGCTTGAGTCTGCTTTTCAGCCTATCAGGGTTGTAGGTCTTTTGGTGCAGGGATCAGATTCAAAGTGGTTCCTAGACCCAGACCCCCGACTACTCTCCACCGGGTCTTGGAGGCTTTGGCTCTATGGGGGAGTTCCCATCAGGTATTTGCAGTGGGACCCCGGAGAGTGGGAGTGGATTGACGTAGGGCATCGAGAGAAGAGCATCCCCTTCTTTCGTTACACGGTCAGTAATGCCAGGAGATTTCAGCTCAGTAGTAGAGGTTGGAGACCTTCCAGAGTTCCTCATTGGGAGACATTTGATATCACTGCGGATCTGCAGAGGTGCTTCTGGAGGAGACTCTGGAAATCCCACAGGAATAGAAAGATCAGTATCTTCTTTTGGCTCTCTATCCATGGTGGGATTGCAGTGAACCTTTGGAGGTCCAGGTTCGGAGCCGACCCTACTTGCCCTTGCTGCCTCTCTGCTTCGGAGACTATTCAGCATTGCTTATGGGATTGCAGACAGGCGAGGATGATTTGGATGGGGGTAGCCAGGATTTTCAGTCACTTTGCCCACTCCCCATTCTTTATGACATGGGGCTCAGTGGCTTGGCTTTCTCTTACAGGGCCTCAGGTATTCTATGAGAGATTTGACTCCTCTCGGGCCATTTCGGTTCGACGTCATCAAACTGAGTCCTGTTCGTTGGATGTGGTACCACACCTTCCTTTTACAGCTGTACATGCCTCTATGGATACTTCTTGGGAGATTCTAGCGAGCATAGCATCCTGGCATATTAGGAGAGCCAGATGCACAAAGGCTTTGGAGGGTACTCAAGTTCATTCCTCGCACACATTGGCTAGTATCTGGACAGACATCTGGACAGACACCGTACATACTTTGATGGCCGTATGGACGGGTATGCAGGGAGACTCCCGTGCAGCCTCAGCTAGGAGGGCTTCTTTCTTCAGGGAATGGAAGGATTCTCCTTTCTTCTCTGAGACTACTACAGGGTTGAGGTGGCACTTTCAGCCTCAGCCTTGGTTGTTTTTCACCTCACTCTGAGGGGGTTTTTTTATTTATCCTCATGATTTCATGATGTATTCCGCTTTGAGCTTGCTCTCGCGGGTTTTTTCTCTTATTAATAGAAGTCTCTTTCTTGAAAAAAAAAAAAAAACTGTCTAGTACAGAATTTATAGCTTATCAAACGTTAAGTTAGAAAGTGGGAAAACAAATCATACAACAGGTGGGAGAGAAAGCACTCTATCCCTAGCCTCAACAATGTGGCAAAAAAGCCATGGAGGTGGTCTAAAATGCCACGACATCCCAAAAGGGGTCAAGTGAAAAAATAAAGAGCGTAAGAGCTGCTGCTCCTCCCCGTTCCCCTGCTGCTCCCCCTCCCTCAGCCCGTCTCTCTCCCTCCTCAGCCTGTCCCTAGCCCCTCCCTGCTGCTTCCCCCCCTCCCCCCCTGCTGCTCCGCCCCCTCCCCCTGCCTGTCCCTCGCTCCCTCCCTCTGTTCCCTGCTTCCGCCCCCTCCCCCTTGCTGTCCCGCCCCCTCTCCCTGTCTCCGTCCCCTCCCCCCTGCTGCTCCGCCCCCTCTCCCTGCCTCCGCCCCTCCCCCCTGCTGGTCCCCCCTGCCCCCTGCTGTCCCGTCCCCTCTCCCTACTGCTCCGTCCCCTCCCCCCTGCTGCTCCGCCCCCTCTCCCTGCCTCCGCCCCCTCCCCCCTGCTGCTCCCCCTCTCCCCCTGCCTCCGCCCCTTCCCCCCTGCTGCTCCGCTCCCTCTCCCTGCCTCCGCCCCCTCCCCCTTGCTGTCCCGCCCCCTCCCCTGCTGTCCCGTCCCCTCCCTGCTTGCTCTCCCGCCCCCTCTCTTCCTCTCACTCCTCCCTTTCTTCTCCTCTCCCTTCCCCTCCCTCCTTGCCCCTCTCCCCTCTCAGCCTTAGCCCCTCTCCTCCTTCCCTCCCCTTCCCCCCTGCTTCCTCCTAGCCTCCTTTCCCCTCCCTTGCCCCTCGCAGTTTTTTCAGAACGGAAGGAGCCTTTTTTTCTGTTCGAGTCGGCCTCCTCACCTTGATTGGCGATGGATTCCCCGTCAGCCAATCCTACTCCATCTCCACCGGCCGCGAAAACTATCACTTTCTCTAAAGACGAGTTGCAGCAGCTCAGGAAGGATGTAGAGATTGAGTGCTCTACCACTTTGTTAGCACGCATCTTCGGGTCTCACCCTTCCAGATCCCAAGCCAGAGACTGGATGCTTGCGGCTCTCCCCCCAGACCTCGCTCCTCGATTGGTAGATGTTCGCCTTCTGGGACGAGGTTTCTTCCAGGTTGTTTTTGACACTCCAGAGGCTGCGAGCACTGTGCTCAAGGCCGAGCTTTTACACCTGGGACACAGGAAGATCTTCTTTGAAGCCTTTCACCTTGGTTTCGACCCAGTTGAGGCAGATAAGAAATTCTTCTCGCTCTTCATCAGGTTCCCCGGGCTTCCCCAGGTTTACCATCGACTTCTTTCTGTTATTGGGGAGCATTTTGGCGTAGTTGCTGAGATCCCACCCCTCCCTGGGTTGCCATTGACTGCAGCAGAGGCAACCAAGGCTGATGGGGTTCCTAGAGTTAGGGTCCTTTGCAAGGATCCTAACCTCGAGATGGACCACGTCATGATACAGCGCCCGGATGGTTCCTTTTTTCGCCAGAGAGTGGAGATTTCAGGCAGGCAGGACCAGTGCAGGATTTGCAGGACCTCGGGACACTTTGCCAGGGATTGTCCCAGAAAGAAGAAAAGGCCTAAGAAGACCTCTGGTACAGCTACCGCCTCAGGGCATCGACAGGGGGGACAGGGGGGGAGATTAGACCCGGCACTTGCCCCTCGACCTCGACAGAGGGGTGGTACAGGTCCAGCTCCTGCTCCTCATTCTTCACGTGGCGGTCCTGCTCAGTCAGGTGGTGGTACAGGTCCAGTACCTATTCCTCGGCCTCATCAGGGGGGTGGTACAGGTCCTGCTCCTCGACCCCCACCTCCCTCAGGCACACACGACGCTTTACAGTGGGTTCCAGTACGTGTGCAGGTCCCTCCTTCAGTTCACGAGGGTACCTTAGTAGACTCTGCTTCACCTCGAGCTGTCCTTCCTGTCTCACCTTGCACAGTCCGAGACGCTGAAGCTTCGACCTCCTCCCCAGTTGCAGCTTCTTCCTTAGATCCAGCACTGCCAGATGTTCCTCTTGAGGACCGAGAGATTTCCGCGGCTGGGCAGACACCGGGTAGAGAGCCTTCCTCACTCCCTCCCTTGGACAGGGGGAAGGGGATAGCTTACACTGTTGATCCTCTTCCCTCACAAGGGATCCTTCGTACTCCGGTGTCTGGATTGCTCCACAGGAACTCGTTTTCAGCCTTGGCAGAGAGTTCAGATTTCCCAGAGGAGGAGTTTGTGCCCGCTACTTTTGGGGAGCCAGTGGTTGGATTTCCTATTGACAGGGCTTCTTCTTCAGGTGCCAGGATTCTTTCCCCTATTGACTTTCCTCCACTGGGTTCCTTCCCTCCATCCAGGAGGTCTTCCCCTGTTGAGGGGTTTGTTTCCGCCACTAGGTCGGGTAAGGTGTTCCACTCTACATCCTCCCGTCGATGAGGATTATCAATTGGAACATACAGGGCCTAGGTGGCGTCCCACATCGCCGCCGCAGACAGCTGATCCGGGATCAGCTTCATCCAGGTGTTACTGGGGGTCCCATAGATATATTATTTATTCAAGAGCACAAGCTGGATTATAGAGATTGTGCCAAGTCAGGCAAGTTGCTTTCAGGACATACTTTTTGGTCGCCTGCATTGGGCACTAGGGGAGGCACTTCTATTTCAGTTTCGCAGTCGGTTCTCCCCTTAGTTGTTGGGCACGGAGTCATTATCCCCTCTAGAGCTCAGTGGATTATTCTCTTGATTGGAGGGCGTAAGGTTGGCTTCCTCAACCTATATGCCTCCAACATTAGAGGGGAACGTGTCCTTATGTGGAAGACCTTGCTCTCCTGGGCCCCCATTGTGGATTCTTGGGTGATTGGAGGTGACTTTAACATGGTCGAGTTACCTTCAGACAAAAAAGGGGGTAGAGAAGGCGGACTTCACTCTTTGGAGAGAGCAGCTTGGGATGCCTTCCTTTTCCATTTCTGTGGCAGAGATACTTGGTGTGATGATGCCTTTCTTATTCAGCCACAGTCCCTCCTGTTCTCTTGGTCGAACAGGAGGCAACAGATGCCTATTCATGCACGCATTGACAGATTTTATGTAGATGACTGGGCACTAGACAGAGGGGGATCGGTATGCATTGCTGCGGGGGTTTCCACCTCAGACCATTTCCCTGTTGTTCTGGCTATCTCAGAGCCTCACTTGAGAGGCCGATCTGCCAGCATCAGGATCCCAGATGCCTTTTACACAGAGGAGGACCTTACAGAGGCAGCCCTACGGGTATGGTTTGCTCATGTCCAGGGAGGGCAGCCACATCCTTCACATTTAGCCGCTGCCCTCTCTGGTATTAGCGACTTTTACTGCTCAGTTGCTTCTACCAGGAGACGAGATATTCTCAGACGTGAGATTGGTGTTCGCCAGCAGTTAGCAGCTTTGCAGAGGGAAGAGCAGAAACGGCCTTCAGATGCTTGGATTCAGGAGCGCCTTGCTGCAGCGAGGGCTCACTTGCAGTTATTGCTTGATCAGAGGGCAGAGTATGCCTTTCATGCACGGGAGTCCTTCTGGATTCAGATGGGTGGTAGAGTCAATAAACACTTCTTCTCTACTCTTGGCCCTAGACATAGTAGAGAGAGTGTATCTCAGCTTATTGACTCACATGGGGTTTTACAGACAGAGCCAGATGACGTCTTACGCATAGCTTCAGATTTCTATGCCACCCTCCTTACTGCTGATCCTGAGACACACGATATAGAGGATGCTAGACAGGCTATTTGGCAGAGTATCCCAGTGTTGGTGAATCCGGATATGCATGTTCTACTTGACGCACCTTTCACCAACACAGAGTTCAGGACTGCACTTTCAGCCCTTCACAAGGGCAAGTGCCCAGGTTTAGATGGCCTCACTCCGTCTTTTTTCATTGCATTTTGGGATATGATTGGAGACTATATTACTTCAGCCATGCAGGCCATTTGGGACTCTGGCGAGATGCCTGAATCGCTTACAGAGGGCCTCATCCACCTTATCCCAAAAGGAGGTAGCAGAAATTTATTGTCCCAGTGGAGGCCTATCACACTTCTGGGGACTTGTTACAAGATTCTGGCCAAGGCTATCAGCCTCCGATTGCAGCCACTTCTCCCTGATCTTATCCACGACACTCAGACGGGATTTGTGCATGGCAGAAGTATTTTTGATAACATTTTTTCTTTCTGGGAAGCTTCAGAGTGGGCCGTGCAGAGTGGCCAGAATCTTGCCATTCTACTGTTGGATTTTGAAAAAGCTTATGACAGAGTAGATTGGAGTTTTTTGGAGGGCACCCTACTACGCTTTGGATTCACTGATGTTTGGATCAGAGGTGTTTCCTCTTTGTATAGATCAGCCCATAGCCAGGTACTTATTGGTGGGGTAAGGGGTGAGAGATTTCAGATTTCGAGATCAGTCCGTCAGGGATGCCCCCTTGCTCCTTTCCTTTTTTTATTCGTGGCCGAAGCTATGAGCATCTATGTTAGATCTCAAGCTGACATCTTTGGGCTGAGACTTCCTATCAGAAGAGAAGAGGAGCTGCTTGACAGTGAGTTGGCTGATGACACAGCGATTTATTTGGATGCCTCTCCACAGACATTGACTTCTTTCAGGACAGCATTGGATTTATTTTGCTTGGCGGCAGGGGCGCAGATAAATTGGCATAAATCCAATGGCTTTTGGATCAGTGATGAGGACACTCCAGTTTGGGGATTTGACATAGGGTTCACTTGGGTTCAGAGGGGTGTGCCTATCAGGTATTTGGGCTGCCAGGTCGGCTTGGGTATTTCTACCACGCAGCAGTTTGCTCCCGTGTTGGAGAGCATCAGAAGGAAGCTTCTCTTTTGGAGCTCAGCCAAGCTGGATCTTGCCTCTAGAGTTGTGGTGGTCAACCAGGTCCTCTTGGCCACGGCCTGGTTTATTTGTTCATGTTGGTGCCGTTCTAGGGACTGCATCATTCAGCTCAGAAGACCGATCAGGAACTTTCTCTGGAGTGGGCTTGATGGCACAGCAGATGCCTTAGCCAGAGTGGCTTGGGAGACCCTCATCCTCCCTACACAGGATGGGGGTCTCAATATTATTGATCCAGATTTACAGTGCAGAGCCTTACTTTGCAAGATAGTGGTGCGAGGACTTATGCCAGGACAGGAACCGTGGAAGGACTTTCTTATCAGCAGCATACAGAGGTGCACACCTTCCTCAGGAGGAGACTGGATGAGCAGTGTTAGATGGATTTTCACCTTAGCACACCTCAGATCACCTTCATCCCCTCTCATGGTTGCCATTCTGAAAGCTTGGGCTAGTTTCAGAAGCTCTCTTCGGAGGATTCCTCCTTCCTCCTGGGAAGAGATTGATAGGCAGCCCATCATGTGGAACGACAGTATTTTAGATGATCGTGGCAGACCACTGGGTGCCTCACTCTACATGCAGTGGGCCAGGTGGGAGAGGGGACCTGCTTCTTCTTTGGGATCTTGGAAAGCCTTCCGTAGGCTTCCAGAGGAAACCAAGTCAAGGTTGACAGGACATCTCAGAGGGAGTGCAGGGAGGATCTTGCAGATTGAGTCAGCCCTTCCAGAGGCTTGGATAGACACAGATGATATGCCTCTCACTACCTCCACTTGGGCAGGTACTTTCTCGAGAGGCGGGGTTCCACTTCAGGTCTTAGCCTTCCGAGGTGCACAGGAGGATGCTTTGGTTTTCAGTGTCCAGGATGGTGGCAGATTGCTCAGATCTACAGATGATATATTGCTTGAGTCTGCTTTTCAGCCTATCAGGGTCGTAGGCCTTTTGATGCAGGGATCAGATTCAGAGTGGTTCTTAGACCCTGACCCCCAGTTACTCTCCACCGGGTCTTGGAGACTTTGGCTCTATGGAGGAGTTCCCATCAGGTATTTACAGTGGGACCCCGGAGAGTGGGAGTGGATTGACGCGGGGCATCGAGAGAAGACCATCCCCTTCTTTCGTTACACGGTCAGTAATGCCAGGAGATTTCAGCTCAGTAGTAGAGGTTGGAGACCCTCCAGAGTTCCTCATTGGGAGACTTTTGGTATTACTGCGGATCAGTAGAGGTACTTCTGGAGGAGGCTCTGGAAATCCCACAGGAATAGAAAGATCACTATCTTCTTTTGGCTTTCTATTCATGGAGGGATTGCAGTGAACCTTTGGAGGTCCAGATTCGGAGCCGACCCTACTTGCCCTCGTTGCCTTTCTGCTTCGGAGTCTATTCAGCATTGCTTATGGGATTGCAGACAGGCGAGATTGATTTGGATGGGGATAGCCAGGATCTTCAGTCACTTTGCCCATTCCCCACTCTTTATGACTTGGGGCTCGGTGGCTTGGCTTTCTCTTACAGGACCTCAGGTTTTCTATGAGGGACTTGACTCCTCCCGGGCCATTTCGGTTCGACATCATCGGGTTGAGCTCTGCTCATTGGATGTGGTTACACACCGTCCTTTTACAGCTGTACATGCCTCTGTGGATACTTCTTGGGAGATTATAGCGAGCATAGCAGCCTGGCATATCTGGAGATCCAGATGCACAGAGGCTATGAAGGGTACTCAGGTTCATCCCTCGCACACATTGGCTAGTATCTGGACAGACATCGTACACACTCTGATGGCCGTATGGACGGGTATGCAGGGGGACTCCCGTGCAGCCTCAGCTAGGAGGGCTTCTTTCTTCAGGGAATGGAAGGATTCTCCTTTCTTCTCTGAATCTACTACAGGGTTGAGATGGCACTTTCAGCCTCAGCCTTGGTTTCTTTCCACCTCACTCTGAGGGGGTTTTTTATTATCCTCATGATTTCATGATGTATTCCGCTTTGAGCTTGCTCTCGCGGGTTTTTGTTCTTACTTAATAGAAGTCCTTTTCATGGAAAAAAAAAGTTAGAAAGTGGGTGAAAGTAATTCCCACAGCATTTCCAAAAAGTGATCAACATTGTTAAAATTACCTGCTTTGACAATGACAGGAAAAGGTGAACCTGAAATGTTTCCTGCAAGATTTCCGATTTCAAGATAATAATCACCAGCTTTTGATAAAATAATGTTCATTGACTGCACCCCAGTATTTGGATCATATTTTGTTGATGCCCAAGAAACAACTGGAATCCTTTTTCCCTCTGAAATTGTAAAAGCCGCTATATGAAAATTATACATTACTTCATCTGTATATGCATTTCCATAAACATCATTTTGCTGCAACTTTAGTCTTATCGGCGTTCCAGCCACTGCATTTGTGAAGTCTGTTTTCCAAATTATAGTACTGAGAGCCACAGAAAATGGACCTAGACATTTTCAATTGTCAATAAGTTAATTTATGTCTCTCTTCCATCATGTAAATAATTTAAAAGCAGAATTAGCTTTTAAAAGAAGTGTTTTACATATGCAATTCTAGAGTGCTTGATAAAGGAGTGTTATGCAAAAATGTAGACAACAGGTTTACTTCAAGGGTTCCACTTTTCTTTCGAGATTGACAAGCATATGGGGTTGACGTGCCAATGTAAGCACCAATAGTGCTGCAAACCTCTAAATATGATAGCAGCTCTAGAATTTATAGTGCACAGCTTTGTTTAAATAATATAGGACAAGCACCAAGATATTTAGCATGAATGGACTTTTCTTTACAGTATTTTAACATCCAGTGTATAAGATTTCTTTAGACATAACTTGGGAGGAAGGAATGCTAGGAAGAAAAATTAACTCATTGGACAAGGTTTTGATACCAGCAAGGAGATATGGTCAAGTAAGTGCCTTGGGATTCATCAAGCATCCCATCTTGATGGGCAATGAAACATGGGCAAAAGAGCTTTGGGGAAGCAAGAATTTCCCATTAGCAAAGGGTGGTGGAGACCAAGAGACAGTATACAAGCAGCTATTTGTCTAGGCCCATGGAGTGTCCTGAGAGATGGAAAAATAACTTGGGCCACAGAGCCTTTAACATAATGTCCTTTACTTGACCTTCCCCCTTTGCTTGCCCCCTTCTCCTCTCCCCTCCTTGCCATCTCTCCCTTGCCCACTTTTAGCCCTTCCCATAAGCCATACGGCTTTTGCTCCTAGACCTTGCAGCCCCTCATGCTCTGTATTTTCTCACCTCCCATTGGGCATCTTCTACCCACGCCTAGCAGCCACTTCTAGCCTTTTGCCCCAACCCAATTCCCATCCTCCACTCCCTCTGCTATTGCTTTTGGGATTGGATCAATCATTGCACTTGTTTGAAATCATCACACTATTAGAGGTCAACATCTCCTAATGTCACCTAGCGAAAGAGAGCATTGCTTGTGGGTGTGCCCGCCCAGTGAGTGAGGGTAGCGTAGAGAGTGAGGGCCTATGTTGTTGGTGTGACCGCCCCTCGTGAGAGTAGGTTAGTGTGGCTGTCCAGTGCCATGGAGGTTCCCAAGTGGGGTACGGAGGTGTGTGGGCAGATATGCCCTATAGGGCTGCCCTTAAGCCCCATTTATGGGCTGTGGAGTAGAGGGTGGGTTGACTTGCAGGTCGACCAACTTGCTACCTTCAGCCGTCCATGGGCTGGGGGGCTTGAGCCCTATACAAAGGATACCTAGGGCAGTGTGCAGCCTTGTAGGTGGGCTGGCCCACCTGGCCAGGTCGGCTTTTTTGGAGCAGGGGCTCAGCCCTGATATAGGGCCTTAAGGAGCCCCACTTGTAGGGCTATAGGTGAAGGCACATGGTGGAGAGGGAGAGAGAGAGAGAGAGGGTAGGCTAGGGAGAGAGGAAGTGATACTCAAAGAGAGACATAATGAAATGACTAGAGCAATGAACCAAAATGAAAGTACTCACATGTAGACCAAAGAGCTTGTAGCTTGATACTTAATTGATTTGACACTAGACAAGTACAACTCTTATATAGAGCACACACACACATATGAACATCTATGCATATGGGATAACGAGGAAGGGAAGCCACTATTGCGAAGCCTATTGTGGTCAAATGGACCAGTGAGATTGTGCCCTCCACCTTAGGGGTCCCGGTCATTGGGATTCCTTCTGACAGGGCCTCCCTTTCAGCAGGTGTGGGGATCCTTGCACCTGTTGAGTTTCCTGCCCTCAGCAGGAGTGTTTCGGCCCAGGGGAAGCTGGTCTCCTCTACTAGGTCAGGTAAGCCTTTCCATCCAGCATCCTCCTGTCGATGAGGATAGTCAGTTGGAATATACAGGGCCTAGGCGGAGGTCCACACTGTCGCCGTAGGCAGCTGTTCCGGAACCAACTTCATCCAGGCATCACTGGAGGTGCTATTGATATCCTTTTTATCCAGGAACACAAGCTGGATGCCAGTGATTGCTCTAAGTCTGGCAAACTGCTTTCAGGCCATACCTTCTGGTCGCCTACTATGGGCACAAGGGGAGGTACTTGCATTTCGGTCTCTCTTTCTATTCTCCCCTTGGTTGCTGGTCATGGTATTATCTCCCCTTCTAGAGCTCAATGGATCATTATTTTGATTGGAGGGCGTAAGATTGGTCTTCTCAATCTTTATGCTCCCAACAACAGAGGGGGCGTAAGATTGGTCTTCTCAATCTTTTGGAAGGAGTTACTCTCTTGGGCCCCCATTGCAAATTCTTGGATCATTGGTGGTGACTTCAACATGGTTGAGTTGCCTTCAGACAAAAAGGGAGGCAGACAGGGTGGAATTCATTCTTTGGAGAGGGCAGCCTGGGATGCCTTCCTCTTTCACTTCACTGGCAGGGACACTTGGTTGGATGATGCCTTTCATATTATGCAACAGTCACTCCTGTACTCTTGGTCACAGGAGAATACACATGCCCATTCATGCACGGTTTGACAGATTTTATGTCGACGATTGGGCACTTGATAGAGGAGGATCTGTATGCATTTCTACTGGGATTTCCACCTCAGATCATTTTCCAGTGGTGTTGCAGATTCTTGAGCCTCATCAGAGAGGACGCTCTGCCAGTGTCAGGATTCCGGATACTTTTTATGCAGAGGAGAGCCTCATGGAGGATATTTTATAGATTTGGGTTTCTCACATACAGGGTGGAGCTGTCCACCCATCTCAGGTAGCTGTAGCCTTATCCGAAATTAGTGACTATTATCATACAGTCGCTGATTCTAGCAGACATGAGATTCTCAGATGTGAGATTGGTATACACCAGCAGTTAGCGTCCCTTCAGAGGGAAGAGTAGAAGAGGCCCACAGATGCTTGGACTCAGGAGCGCCTTGCTGCAGCAAGGGCTCATTTGCAGATATTGTTGGATCAGAGAGCAGAATATGCCTTTCATGCACAGGAATCCTTTTGGATTCAGATGGGTGGCAGGGTCAACAAACACTTTTTCTCTACTCATGGACCCAGACATAGTAGAGATAGTGTTTTGCAGCTTATTGACTCAGACGGGTGTTACAGTCAGATCCTGATGCTATCATGCGTGTAGCTTCAGATTTTTTTGCATCCCTTCTTACTGCAGATCCAGGCACACAGGCCATTGATGATGCTAGAGAGGTTATTTGGCAGTGTATCCTTGTATTGGTGAAGGATGAGATGTATGCTTCTCTGGATGCACCTTTCACCAATGCAGAATTCAAGACTGCATTACTTGCCCTTCACGAGGGCAAGAGCCCAGGATCAGATGGACTTACCCCCTCCTTTTTTATTACTTTTTGGGAGCAGATTGGTGATCACATTACATCAGCCCTGCAGGGCGTGTGGGACTCTGGTGAGATGCTGGACTCACTTACAGATGGTCTCATTCATCTCATCCCAAAGGGGGGTAATAGGAATCTGGTGTCTCAATGGACACCCATCACTCTATTGGGCACTTTTTACAAGATTCTGGCAAAAGCCATCAGTCTGCGGCTACAGGTTTTTCTTCCAGATTTGATTCATGACACGCAGACAGGGTTTGTGCATGGCAGAAGTATTTTTGATAATATTTTCTCATTTTGGGAGGCCATAGAATGGGCCATGCAGAGCCGCCAGAGATTGGCCATTCTACTCTTGGACTTTGAGAAAGCTTACGACAGAGTAGACTGGGATTTTTTAGAGGGTACTCTATCTCGCTTTGGTTTTTCAGATGCATGGATTAGAGGAGTATCCTCTCTCTACAGATCAGCCCATAGCCAGTTGCTCATTGGGGGGGTAAGAGGGGACAGGTTTCAGATTTCCAGATCCGTCCGCCAGGGATGTCCTCTTGCCCCGTTTCTTTTTCTGTTTGTGGCGGAAGCTATGAGTATCTACATTAGATCTCAAGCTGATATTTATGGGCTGAGGCTTCCTATCCGCCGAGAAGAAGAGCTCCTGGATAGTGAGTTGGCAGATGACACGACTATTTTTTTGGATGCCTCCCCCAGGACACTCACTTCCTTCCGGACAGCCTTGGATTTGTTTTGCACGGCTGCAGGTGCACACATTAATGGCATAAATCCAGTGGTTTTTGGATTTGCGAGATTGCCACCCTGGATTGGGGTAATGATATTGGCTTCACTTGGGTACAGAGGGGCGTCTCGGTCAGATATTTGGCCTGCCAAGTTGGGGTGGGCATCTCTCCTCCACAACAGTTTGCTCCAGTGTTGGAAAGCATCAGAAGAAAGCTCCTTTTCTGGAGCTCAGCCAAACTTGACTTGGCCTCCAGGGTGGTGGTGGTTAACCAGGTTCTTCTAGCCACAACATGGTTTGTATGCTCTTGTTGGTGCTACTCTAGGGATTGTATCACTTAGCTTAAGAGGCTTGTACAAAACTTTGTATGGAGTGGTCTAGATAGCACAACTTATGTTACAGCCAAGGTGGCTTGGGAGACTTGATTCTTCCTACAAGAGAAGGGGGTTTGAGTATCAACGACCCAGATCTACAGTGCAGAGCTTTACTCTGCAAGTTCGTTGTGAGAGGGCTTATGCCAGGGCAAGAGCCTTGAAAGGATTTTTTATCAGATGCATACAGTCTCGCACGCCCACTTCAGGAGAGGATTGGACACATGGTACTAGATGGGTTTTAACCACAGCCCACCTCAGGTCTCCCTCTTCCCCTCTTATGGTTGCTATCCTGAAAGCATGGGCCAGCTTCAGGAGTACTCTTCGTAGGATTCCCCCATCCACCCATGAAGAGATTGAAAGGCAGCCTATCATGTGGAATGACAGGATTTTGGATGAGCTTGGCAGACCACTTGGAGCTTCTCCTTACATGCAGTGGCCAAGATGGGAGAGGGGCCCTGCATCTACAATGGGAGCATGGAAAGCCTTGAGGAAGCTTCTTGTAGACTAACAGAACCAGATGGTTCTTAATCTCAGAGGGAGTGCAGGGAGAGTCCAACAGATTGATGCAGCCTTGCCCTTGGATTGGGTGGACACAGATGACATGCCTATCACTTGCTCCACCTGGATGGGGGCATTTTCCAGATTGGGAGTTCCTTTACAGGTGATTGCTTTTCCTGACCCACATGAGGATGCCTTAGTATTTGATGTTTCTTCTGGGGGCAGGCTGTCCAGATCCATAGACAATATCTTGTTGGAGGTACCGTTTCAGCCAGTCAGGATAGTGGGCTTCATGGAGCATGGCTCTCTTTCACAGTGGTACTTGGATCCTGACCCGCTTCTCCTCGCCCTTGGCTCATGGAGGCTGTGGCTCTATGGAGGTGTCCCAATTAAGTTTTTGCAGTGGGACCCTGGGGAATAAGAATGGATAGATGAAGGGCACCGAGAGAAGGGCATCCCCTTATTTCGTTACACGGTCAGTAATGCCAAGAAATTCCAGCTCAGCTGTAGGGGTTGGAGGCCCACCAGAGCTCATCATTGGAAGAACTTTCAGATTCCTGCTGACTTGCAGAAATGTTTTTGGCAGAGGCTCTGGAAATCCCACCGGAATAGAAAAATCACTCTCTTCTTTTGGCTTTCTATTCATGGTGGGATTATTGGAGGTCCAAGTTCGGAGCTGACCCTTCTTGCCCTCGCTGCCTTTCTGCTTTGGAGACAATACAACACTGCCTATGGGATTGCAGACAGGCGAGAATCATATGGAAGGGGATTGAAAGACTTTTCAGCACTTTTGTTCGCCTATCTTTCTATATGACCCGGGGATCAGTGGCTTGGCTTACTCTTTCAGGGCCCCAGGTATTTTTTGAGAGACTTGATTCCTCTTGGGCTCTTCACATCCGATGACACCTTGTGGAGTCGTGCTCTCTAGAGGATGTTCCGGCCACTCTTTTTAGGGCTGCTCACCGACTCTCCATGGGAGATCCTAGCTAGCATTGCAGCATGGCACATTTGGAGAGCCAGATGCACTGAGGCTTTGGAGGTTTCTCAGGTTCACCCTTCTCAGATCTTGACCAGTACTTGGACAGATACGATACACACTCTGATGGCCATTTGGGCGACCATGCAGGGATCATCTTGAGCAGCCTCCTCCAAGAGAGTTACTTTTCTCAGAGATTGGAGAGACTCTCCCTTCTTTGCTGAGACTTCTACAAGGTTGAGATGGCATTTTCAGCCTCAGCCTTGGTTTCTTTCTACCTCATTCCTCTGAGGTGTTTTTTATTACATGCTTAGCATGGTGTATTTTTGCACAGAGCTTGCTCTAGCGGGTTTCTTTCTTACTTAATAGAAGTCTCTTTTGTGGGAAAAAAAAAAAAAAGGACCAATGAACGGAGGAACCAACTCTAATCAACAAGCAATACATAGGGACGACTTCGTTAACAGAACTGTTTCTGAGGTGGAGTCTCTTTAGGCTAGGGCATGGGGAAATCAAGTTGTTAATCCAAGAAAGAATGCTGCTAGAGAGGAAATTGTTTTGAATGTTGAGCGTAGAGAGTAAAAAGTGAAATTAGCCCGAAGTAGCTACCGCACAAGAGTGCACATCCTGATGCAAAGAGGTATGTTTGTGAAGAACCAGGTGAGGATGCCCTCGAATGATGTGTCAATGAAGGCCATAGGAGCAGCTACCAAGGGAGATCACGTCATGACTCTCAATGTGCCGATCGAAGAGTCACCAAATGCTCAAGGGATTCCTAGTTGAAGACGCAAATTGTGGGCCGCTCAAATCAGATCCGTGAGCATTAATGGGAAGCTCGAATGAAGGCCGTACAAGAGGCAATCTATGACGGAATCACGAGCAAGTTTTGGCATGGATTTCGAGGGCAGGAGCAGCAGCAGTAGATGGCATTAGATGGTGCAACAATCGAGGCAATCACCAAAGTATACTGAGATTAGAGAAATGATATTTGACTGTTCGGGATAGTCAAACATTGCAATGTCGCAATGTCGGAGATGACAAGGTGTGAAAAGAGTATACCCCATTGTCGGAAGCCTCAAGTCAATGTACTGGAGTGCCGGTATAGTTGAAATGACTTGTGGGTAAGCTCGAGAAGCTCAAATCACTGCTAGAGGTCATGAGAGTCCAAATCTGAGCAAAAAATGCCAAAAAATAGCCTAAAACTGCTCGGAATTGCCTTCTGACAAGTTATACGGACTCCTGGCACTTCCGCGCATCTACCTACAAAGGTCCGGGCGGCTGTATGGACAAAAAAGTTGAATTTTGTTTTTCTCAAAATGGTGCAGGACAGGGTAATTTATGTTTGGGCAGTGACAAAATGTCAAAAAGCGTCAAAATCGGACCTCAAAAGGCCAAAAAACAGCCGCTGGACTGCCAAAACAAGTTTTTGGCGACCAACTGACGAGGAATGTCCGCCAATGCTGAGGGAGAGCCACGAACTGATGCGGGAGTGAGTTGAACTCACAAATGAGGACCAGGAGCAATCACTAGGACACCGGAATACTTGATGGCGAGGCTAAGGGAAGGGAGGCTCTACCTCAGAGGAGAGGGGAGCTTCCATTTGTGGGCTTCTCTTATCCTCTAGATAGAGCAAGAAGTAGGTAGGAAGGGAGGCTCTGATACCACAGGAAGGCACGTGGTGGAGAGGGAGACAGAGAGAGAGTAGGCTAGGGAGAGAGGAAGTGATAATCAAAGAGAGACATAATGAAATGGAAATGAAATGACTAGAGCAATAAACCAAAATGAAAGTACTCACATGTAGACCAAAGAGCTTGTAGCTTGATACTTGATTGATTTGACACTAGACAAGTACGACTCTTATATAGAGCACACACAGACATATGAACACCTATGCATATGGGATAGCTCCCAATGTGACACATGGCATCCATAGGACATACTAGACTAGAACTCACACTAGAACACACCAAACTGACTCAACTTGGCTTCATATCCTAACAGTAGGCTCGGCCCTCTAGGGTTGTGGGTCGGCCCATATAGGCATGTTGGTCGGCCCTGCCTCTTGCTGGCCGACTAAGAGGATGGGGGGACTATATATAGGGACCCCCCACATGTGTTTTCTGTAGTTCATTGCGGTGCCTGGTGGAGCAGTAGAGCCAGCCCAATGTGCACCTCAGGAGCAAGTCCTAGGGCAAAGGTGTGTGTTGCAGACACTCTCAACCAATCACCATATGTTGTCCGGCGTTGACCACATGTCAACCATATGTCGTTAGGCGTTGACCACATGTCGACCATGTGTCAACACATGACAACTATATGTCAACCACAGGTTCATCAGGAGTACCATATCCGAGGCGATCTTCTCTGAAGCTGCACACATGGAGCAGTGAGCTCCACACATGGAGCAGTCAGGGGCATTAACAACTGCGGATGGCAAAGATGTATTCAATGGTTCAGTGGTGCAGTGCTCCAACTCACATGCACATGGAGTATTCACACCACCCCGACTAGAAGAGGCTGGCTAGTTAGGAAGTCGCCCAAGCCGTTAAGAGAGCCAGCGGCACAACGGCTATCTCCAATGGCTAAGGAGATAGGAGGATCACCAATCAGGAGAAAGGGGGGAGATTTTAGCGGGGGATGGACCCTCCATGGCACAAGGATGAGGATGAAGGAGAAGGGGAGGGTTGGGGGGGCAGCATTCAGGATTGAGCATTTGGCGTTCGGCATTGGAGAGAGAGAGAGAGAGAGGAGAGTGTGAAGAGAGATAGAGGATGGAGCTATCGCCGAGAGGAGAGTGTGTGGAGAAGACAGGGGCTTCAGCTATGAGCTCGCCTATTGTATCTCTGTGTCCACTATGGGGATAGACCTGTGCATTCCGGCTCTTGTGACTTGTGACTTGTGGCTGTTGTTCCAGTGATGTGTTCTTCTGCCAACCTTGGTCACTCCCTCATCCTTTCTATTTCCTTAGCATATTGGGATTGTTCACAACTTTCCAGTGCATGATGACTGTCTCTTCTTGCGTTCATGTTGTGGACAAAAAACAGCTCAAAGTGAGCTAATAAAGAACCAAGGCGGAGGCTGAAAATGCCATCTCAACCCTGAAGGAAACTCAGAGAAGAAAGGAGATCCCCTCCAAACTCTGAAAAAAGTAACTCTCCTGGCAGTGGATGCTCTGGAGGATCCCTGCATGCTTGCCCAAATGGCCATCAAAGTGTGTATTGTGTCGGCATCCCTGCACCAAAAGACCTACAATCCTGATAGGGTGAAAAGCAGACTCAAGCAAGATGTCCTCTGTGGACCTGAGCAATCTGCCACCATCATGCACACTAAAAACCAAAGCATCCTCATGTGCATCTCAAAAGACCAAAACCTGAAGAGGAACACCGCCTCTCGTAAAAGTACCTACCCAAGTTGAGCAAGTGAGTGGCATATCATATGTGTCTACCCAATCCGCTGGAAGGGCTGCCTCAATCTGCAAGATCCTCCCTGCACCCCCTCTGAGTTGTCCTGTCAACTGAGATTTGGTCTCCTCTAGAAGCCTGCGGAAAGCTTCTCATGACCCCAATGATGAGGCGGGTCCCCTCTCCCACTTGGACCACTGCATGTACAGTGAGGCACCAAGTGGTCTACCATGATCATCCAATATACTGTCATTCCAAATGATCGGTTGCCTATCAATCTCTTCACGAGAGGAAGGAGGAATCCTCCGAAGAGTGCTCCTGAAACTAGCCCATGCTTTTAGTATGGCAACCATGAGAGGGGACGAAGGTGATCTGAGGTGTGCTGTGGTGAAAATCCACCTAATATTGCTCATCTAGTCTCCTCCTAAAGAAGGTGTGCACGTCTGTATGCTGCTAATAAAAAAGGCCGTCCATGGCTCCTACCCTGGCATAAGTCCCCGCACCACCATCTTGCAGAGTAAAGCTCTGCACTGTAAATCTGGATCAATAAAATTGAGACCCCCTTCCTATGTAAGGAGGATGAGGGTCTCCCAAGCCACCCTGGCTAACACATCTGCTGTGCCATCAAGCCTACTCCAAAGAAAATTTCTGATCGGTCTCCTGAGCTGAGTGATGCACTCCCTAGAACGGCACCAGCATGAACAAACAAACCAAGCCGTGGCCAAAAGGACCAGGTTGACCACTACAACTCTAGAGGCAAGATTCAGCTTGGCTGAGCTCCAGAAAAGGAGCTTCCTCCTGATGCTCTCCAACACGGGAGCAAACTGCCGCGTGGAAGAAATATCCAAGCCGACCTGGCAGCCCAAATACCTGACTGGCACACCCCTTTGAACCCAAGTGAATCCTATGTCAAGCCCCCAAATTGGAGTGTCCTCATCACTGATCCAAAAGCAATTGGATTTATGCCAATTTATCTGCACAGCCGCCAAGCAAAATAAATCCAATGCTGTCCTAAAAGAAGTGAGCATCTGTGGTGTGGCGCCCAAGTAAATTATTATGCCATCTGCCAACTCACTGTCAAGTAGCTCCTCTTTCCTTCTGATGGGAAGTCTCAGCCCAAAGATGTCAGCTTGAGATCTAACATAGATACTCATAGCTTCAACCACGAACAAAAAAAGAAAAGGAACAAGGGGGCATCCCTGACGAACTGACCTGAAAATCTGAAATCTTCCACCCCTTGCCCCACCAGTAAGTACCTAGCTGTGGGCTGATCTGATCCAAAAGCCATTGGATTTATGCCAATTTATCTGTGCCCTTGCCGCCAAGCAAAATAAATCCAATGCTGTCCTGAAAGAAGTGAGCGTCTGTGGAGTGGCATCCAAGTAAACTGCTGTGTCATCTGCCAACTCACTGTCAAGTAGCTCCTCTTCCCTTCTGATGGGAAGTCTCAGCCCAAAGATGTCAGCTTGAGATCTAACATAGATACTCATAGCTTCGGCCACGAACAAAAAAAGGAAAGGAGCAAGGGGGCATCCCTGACGGATTGATCTCGAACTCTGAAATCTCTCACCCCTTACCCCACCAATAAGTACCTAGCTGTGGGCTGATCTGTACAAAGAGGAAACACCTTTGATTCAAGCATCAGTAAAGCCAAAGCGTAGATGGGTGCCCTCCAAAAAACCCCAATGTACTCTGTCATAAGCTTTCTCAAAATCCAAAAGAAGAATGGCTAGATTCTGGCCACTCTGCATGGCCCACTCTGAAGCTTCCCAAAAAGAGAAAATGTTATCAAAAATGCTTTTGCCATGCACAAATCCCGTCTGAGTGTCATTAATAAGATCTAGGAGAAGGGGCTGCAATTGGAGGCTGATTTCTTTGGCCAGAATCTTGTAACATGTCCCCAGAAGTGTGATAGGCCTCCACTGGGCCTCCACTGGGACACTAAATTTCTGCAACCTCCTCTCGAGATAAAGTGGATGAGACCCTCTGTGAGTGACCCGGGCATCTCGCCAGAGTCCGAAATGCCTTGCAGGGCTGAAGTCATGTAGTCTCCAATCATATCCCAAAATGCAATGAAAAAAAAAGGGGTGAGGCCATCCGAACCTGGGCACTTGCCCTTGTGAAGGCCTGAAAGTGCAGTCCTGAACTCTGTGTTGGTGAAAGGTGCATCAAGCAAAACATGCATATCCGGTTTCACCAAGAAAGGGATGCTCTACCAAATAACCTATCTAGCATCCTCTCTATCCCGTGTGTCAAGATCTGCAGTAAGAAGGGCGGCATAAAAATCTGAAGCTATGTGCATGACATCATCTGGATCTGTCAGTAAAATCCCATGTGAGTCAATAAGCTGGGATACACTCTCTCTACTATGTCTAGGGCCAAGAGTAGAGAAAAAGTGTTTATTAACTCATCCACCCATATGAATCCAGAAGGACTCCCGTGCATGAAAGGCATACTCTGCTCTCTCATCAAGCAATATCTGTTGATGAGCCCTTGGTGCAGCAAGGCGCTCCTGAATCCAAGCATCTGAAGGCCATTTTTGCTCTTCGCTCTGCAAATCTACCAACTGTTGGCGAACACCAATCTCACGTTTGAGAATATCTCGTCTCCTGGTACAAGCAATTGAGTGGTAGAAGTCGCTAATACCAGAAAGGGCAGCAGCTACATGTGATGGATATGGCTGCCCACCCTGGACATGAGAAACCCATATCTGCAGGGCTACCTCTGTAAGGTCCTCCTCTGTGTACAAGGCATCTAGAATCCTAATGCTGGCAGACTGGCCTCTCAAGTGAGGCTCTGAGACAGCCAGTACAACAGGAAAGTGGTCTGAAGTGGAAACCCCAGCAGCAATGCATACCGATCCACCTCTGTCTAGTGCCCAATCATCTACATAGAATCTGTCAATGCGTGCATGAATAGGCATCTGCTGCCTCCTGTTCGACAAAGAGAACAGGAGGGACTGTGGCTGAATAAGAAAGGCATCCTCCAACCAAGTATCTTTGCCACAGTGGTGAAAAAGGAAGGCATCCTAAGCTGCTCTCTCCAAAGAGTGAAGTCTTCCTTTTCTACCTCCTTTTTTGTCTGACGGTAACTCAACCATGTTAAAGTCACCTCCAATCACCCATGAATCCGCAATGGGGGCCCAGGAGAGCAAATCCTTCCACACAATGACACGTTTCCCTCTAATGTTGAAGGCATACAACTTAAGAAAACCAACCTTACACCCTCCAATCAAGAGAATAATCCATTGAGCCTTAGAGGAAGTAATGACTCCGTGTCCAACAACTAAGGGGAGAACCGACTGCGAAACTGAAATAGAAGTGCCCCCCCTAGTACCCAAGGTAGGCGACCAAAAGGTATGACCAGAATGCAACTTGCTTGACTTGGCACAATCTGTGGAATCCAGTTTGTGCTTCTGAATAAATAAGATACCAATGGAACCCCCAGTAACACCTAAATGAAGCTGTGATCCCGGATCAGCTGTCTGCGGCAGCGATGTGGGACGCCACCTAGGCCCTGTATGTTCCAGCTAATAATCCTCATCGATGGGAGGATGTAGAGTGGAATATCTTACCCGATCTAGTGGCGGAAACAAACCCCTCAACAAGGGAAGACCTCCTGCTCGAGGAGCGAGGAATCAACAGGGGAAAGAACCCTGCCACCTGACGAAGAAGCCCTGTCAACAGGAAACCCAATCACTAGCTCACCAAAAGTAGAGGGCACAAACTCCTCTGGGAAATCTGAAGCATCTGTCAGAGCTAAAAATGAGTTCATGTGAATGAGGCTAGACACCGGAGTGCGAAGGATCCCTTCTGAGGGAAGAGGATTGATAGTGTAAACCATCCCCTTCCCCTATCCAATGGAGGAAGTGAGGACTGCTCTCGAGCCTGTGTCTGCCCAGCCGCAGAGACCTCTACTGCCTCGAGGAGAGTGTCTGGCACCGTTGGTTCTAGGGAGAAGCTGGAACTGGGGAGGAGGTCGAAGCTAAAGCGTCTCGAACTGTGTGAGGTGAGATTGGAGGGATGGCCCGAGGTGAAGCAGAGTCCACTAGTGTATCCTCATGAGCTGAAGGAGGAATCTGCACACGAACCGGAACCCACTGGTATGCGTCGGGTGCCCCTGTAGGTCGTGAGGCACCTGAGGTAGAAGGTGGCAGTACTAAAGGAGCGCTCAGTGGAGGAGCACTTTGGCGAGTAGGAGCTATACCACCATCCTAAGGAGGACTACCATGTGGGGATCGAGGAGCAAGTGTTGGACCTGTACCACCCCCTTGTCGAGGCCGAGGAGCAAGTGTTGGACTTGTACCACCCCCCTGTCGAGGCTGTGGGGCGGTAGCTGTACCAGAGGGCTTCTTGGGCCTTTTCTTCTTCCTAGGGCAATCCCTAGCAAAGTGTCCAATGGTCCTGCATATCTTGCACTGGTCCTGCCTGCCTGTAATCTCTACTCTTTGGCGAAAAGAGGAACCATCTGGGTGCTGGATCATAACATGGTCCATCGTGAGGTTTGGGTCCTGACAAAGGACCCTAACTCTAGGTACCCCATCAGCCTTGGTTGCCTCTACTGTAGTCAATGGCAACCCAGGGAGGGTGGGATCTTAACAACCACGCCAAAATGCTCCCCAATGACAGAAAGAAGTCGATGGTAAACCTGGGGAAGCGCGGGAAATCTGATGAAGAGTGAAAAGATTTCCTTATCTGCCTCCACTTGGTCGAAACCAATATCAAAGGCATCAAAGAAGATCTTCCTGTGTCCTAGGTGTAAAAACTCAGCTTTGAGCACTGTGCTCGCAGCCTCTGGAGTGTCAAAAACAACCTGGGAAAAACTACGTCCCAGAAGACGAACATCTAACAATCATGGAGTGAGGTCTGGGGGGAGAGCCGCAAGCATCCAGTCTCTGGCTTTGGGATTTGGAAAGGTGAGACCCGAAGATGCGTGCGAGCAACGTGGTAGAGCATTCAATCTCTACCTCCTTCTTGAGATGGTGCAACTCGTCTTTAGAAAAAGTAATAGTTTTCGCAGCCGGTGGAGGTGGAGTAGGATTGGCTGACGGAATATCCATCACCAATCGAGGTGAGGAGGCCAACTTGGACACTTTTGAGGCTCCTTCCGCTCCAAAAACGCTGCGGGAGAAGAAAGAGAGGGGAGACAGGAAGAAGGAAAAAGAATGCGGGGGGTAGGGAGCGGGGTAGAGGGAGGGCTGAGAGGCAGGAGTGGGGGAGCAAGGAAGGGGGAGCGGGCTGAGAGGGGAGGGGGCAGCTGAGTGGGAGAGGATAGAAGGGGGTAGAGGAGAGGGAGGTAGAGGCGGGGGTAGGGAGCGGGTAGAGGAGAGGGGTGTAGAGGGGGGGGGAAGGGTAGAGGCGGGGGAAGGGTAGGGGGAGGGTAGAGGTGGGGGGAAGGGTAGAGGCGGGGGAAGGGTAGGGGGAGGGTAGAGGCGGGGGGAAGGGGAGAGGCGGGGGTGAGGGGTGAGGCGGGGAAGGGTAGAGGCGGGGGTGAGGGGAGCGGGGTGGAGGGAGCAGGGGAGCAGGGAAGGGGGAGCGGGCTGAGAGGGGAGGGGGCGGGCTGAGAGGGAGAGGAGGGGAAGGGGTAGCGGGCTGAGAGGGGAGGGGGCGGGTTGAGAGGGAGAGGAGGGGGAGGAAGGGAGAGGCTGAGGGAGGGGGAGGGGGAGGGGCTGAGGGCGAGGGAGGGGGCTGAGGGAGGGGCTGAAGGAGAGGGGGCAGCAAGGGAGTGGGGAGGAGCAGCAGCTACAACAGAACCTTTGGCACGTGTTTGTCAGCAAATTGCTTCTTGTATTCTTCTTCAAGTGCTTAGCATTAGAAAAACCTTCAGAGCTTGGCATTTTGACAAGAGATCAGTCCCAACTGAATTTCAAACTGAAAATGCATTCTCTGATCTGTACTTAGAATTTCTTTAATCCTCAAACATCACTCTAGCATTTACTCTAGCATCAAATGTCCAAAACTGTCAAAAATGCTTTGCAGTAGACTAGCTCAACTTGGAGGGAATAATTCACACAGCTGGAGAAGAGTTTGAGAGGGCTTTCTGTGCAAAACTAAACCTTGAATACCAAAGTAAGTTCACCACAGAGCATAGATGAAGTAGTGCGTCTTTTTGTATGGGACAGCTGCGCCTTCTTTGACTGTCTTTTCTCTGATTTCTCCTTGCTCCAGCAAGCATTGGCCTTCAAAATTCACTAGCAGTAGGCTCTAGGCATGGACCAACTTGTGCTCAGGGAAGGGCTGAGCAGAAAGGCGAAATTGCACGATTTGACGTATGAGCTTGCTTGGATCAGCGCGGGTGTTTTACTCCATCTCTAAGAAAATGCTTTGGGCCAGAGGAGCGCCCCATAGTGTAGAGTCTTCATCTAGGAGGGCTTGGCAAAAGACGCAAGGGATGAGGAGAACAGAGCTAAGCCATTTTTGAGAAGGAAGGAGAAAGAAAGCTCAAAAGGAGGTGGTGGAGAAGATGATGAGGTGGCACTACCAAAATGGGTTCTCCAAAGCCTACCGCTCTGATACCAAATGTAGAAGAGTGTGGGGTAGAAGATATGCATCATGGCACAAATAGTGTGAGCACAAGTGAGGCAAACTCCATGTATATCAGTGGCAATCAGCCCCTACATCAGTGGGACTGGCCTAAATCAAAGGAACCTCCTATGTGGGAGCCTTTGGCTTACATCATCACTTAGGTCACACACTAGAAACATCATAGCACTAGATCTGCATCTACAACACACACACACACACACACATGTGACTCCCCTAGATGCACACATGCACCTTAGAGCAAGCCCTTGACCATACTTATCCCAACATGTTGGACAAGTTCTGTCAGTCCAATAGCGATGTCCGAATAGAAATGTACGGACCTCCTATAATATCCCACATGTCCTAAAAAATACTTCACCTCTTTGGGTGTACGAGGGATTGGCAATGAGATTATCACATCTACCTTGGCAGGGTCGGTAGTCATCCCCTCAGCAGAAACAATATTTCCAAGGAGAACACCTCTGAGTGTGAGAAAGAAGCATTTGTCAAGGTTTAAGCACAAGCAGGCTTCTCTGCACTTATCAAATACCCATCTCAACTTGTATAGATGATCATTTTGTATCAAGATGAGAGGCGGCTTTACCATTAAAACAAAGAATTCATCTAGAAAGACTTCAAGAAACTTGCCTAGATTCTCCTGAAAGAGTTTGGTGAGAAGTCATTGGAAAGTTGCCGGTGCATTACTCAACCCAAAGGGCATCATTCTGTAGGCGTACGTACCCCATTGAGTGACAAATGTGGTCTTTGACTGATCCTATTCTCTGACTCGAACTTGGTTGCATCCACTATATCTGTCCATGAATGAGCATAGAGCATGACCTGCCACCGTCTCCAACACTCTATCGATTAAGGGAACGGGAAACCTATCACGTCATGTTGCAGCATTCAAGCTCTTGTATTTAACACATACCCTGAGTTTGCCAGTCTCTCTTTTGGGCACAATGACAATCTTGTTGACCCAATCAGACTAATCAACCGAGTAGATTAACCCTTCTTGCTCCATTTTTTGTATATCAGCTCTGATTTGCCTTGCCATAGTTGGGATTCATGCGGTATGGACCTCTAATCATAGGGTCTGCATTTGGGTATAAGTCGATGCGATGCTCCATGAATTCAGCTGGCACCCCCTTCAGATCTTTGTAGGACCAAGCAAATACATCCACAAATTCATGGAAAAAATCAGTTACTGCTAGAAAGATAATACCTTCAAATGCCAAGGTTGGGGTCCTCAGTCCCGATGTTGAGGTACCGCCAATTCCGTGCCTCATCAATGGGGGTAATGCTTTGGGATGTGGAGGTACTTGGCTCACCCATACCCAATCCTATATGTGCGGGAGAAGCTTGAAGGGGAAAATCCCCCTCCATTTCTCGCAACCAAGATGGTGGAAAAGTAACTGGTGTGTTCTCTTGCACAGGTTGAGATGTAGAGTCAGTAGGTGTTATGTTCCTTTGATGCCTCCGTGCCTGTTTGAGCATTCCCCTGTAAGGTAATCCTTCCACCTCATAAGTGGTTCCAGGAAGTCTGCTATGGAGGGGTGATCCGCCTCTAATAAGTAAAGGTCAAGTAGAGTCAGGTCAGCCATGTCCTCATCTCCATATCCGGTGTGCACCCTGTGTCTCCCCAAGACATCAAGCTCTTGGTGTTGATCCCGCTCAAGATCAGCCATGTCTGTGTCAGTGTCTACTAAAGCACCATCACCATCAGTGTCTTCTCCACTACTGCTAATGTCCTCTGCATTACCATCATTGTACTCCGTAGTCCTATCATTGTACTCCATAGTACCATCATTGTGCGCTGGAGTACCATTGGTGTCCTTTGCAATACCGCCATTGTACACAGTATTACCATCATTGTATGCTATAGGACCATGAGCATTCGCTTGACCAATGTCATCAATGTCGGCCACCGGATTAGCAGAAGTGTTCACTGTAGTACCATCATTGGCCTCGGTTTGACATGAATAAGTCATAACCTCTGCCTCCACTACCATGTCGCCTTGTCTCGGAGGCATATTTCTTCCCTCACCACCACCTTGTCCAGTACCTCTAGTCAACATTCTCTGATACATGTGTGGACACCACTTTAGCCAGACCGTGTGCACATGCATCCTGGTTTATCTCTGATACCCTACTTGTAGTGCCAAGGTGTTCCTTAGAATCTTCTTGTTGGCATAGTTTCACCATGTTGACTGCTAAGGAGCCTAGGGTTCCCATCCAATCAAAGATGACAGCTTTCTCCTCTTCTTGGTCAGCCCGATCCAATAAGTAGGTCAAGGTGGGAGAGGGGACCTGCATCATCTTTGGGGTCTTGAAAAGCTTTCCGGAGGCTTCCAGAGGAGACCAAGTCTCAGTTGACAGGACATCTCAGAGGGAGTGCAGGGAGGATCTTGCAGATTGAGGTAGCCCTTCCAGAGGAGTGGGTAGACACATATGATATGCCACTCACTTGCTCCACTTGGGCAGGTACTTTTTTGAGAGGCAGTGTTCCGCTTCAGGTTTTGGCCTTTTGAGATGCACAGGAGGACGCTTTGGTTTTTACTGTGCAGGATGGTGGCAGATTGCTGAAATCCACAGAGGACATCTTGCTTGAGTCTGCTTTTCAGCCTATCAGGGTCGTAGGTCTTTTGGTGTAGGGATCAGATTCAGAGTGGTTCCTCGACCCAGACCCCCGGCTTCTCTCCACCGAGTCTTGGAGGCTTTGGCTTTACGGGGGAGTTCCCATTAGGTATTTGCAGTGGGACCCTGGAGAGTGGGAGTGGATTGACGCAAGGCATCGAGAGAAGAGCATCCCCTTCTTTTGTTACACAGTCAGTAATGCCAAGAGATTTCAGCTCAGTGATAGAGGTTGGAGGCCTTCCAAAGTTCCTCATTGGGAGACATTTGATATCACAACGAATCTGCAGAGGTGCTTCTGAAGGAGACTCTGGAAATCCCACAGGAATAGAAAGATCACTCTTTTCTTTTGGCTTTCTATCCATGGTGGGATTGCAGTGAACCTTTGGAGATCCAGGTTCAGAGCCGACCCTACTTGCCCTCGTTGCCTCTCTGCTTCGGAGTCTATTCAGCATTGTTTATGGGACTGCAGACAGGCGAGGATGATTTGGATGGGGGTAGCCAGGATTTTCAGCCACTTTGCCCACCCCCCATTCTTTATGACATGGGGCTCAGTGGCTTGGCTTTCTCTTACAGGGCCTCAGGTATTCTATGAGAGACTTGACTCCTCTCGGGCCATTTTGGTTTGACGTCATCAGATTGAGTCCTGTTCGTTCGATGTGGTACCACACCTTCCTTTTACAGATGTACATGTCTCGGTTGGATACTTCTTGGGAGATTATAGCGAGCATTGCATCCTGGCATATCTGGAGGGCCAGATGTACAGAGACTATGGAGGGTACTCGGGTTCATCCCTCGCACACTTGGGCTAGTATCTGGACAGATACCGTACATACTTTGATGGCCATATGGATGAGGATACAGGGAGACTCCCTTGCAGCCTCAGCTAGGAGGGCTTCTTTCTTCAGGGAATCGAAGGACTCTCCTTTCTTCTCTGAGACTCTTACAGGGTTGAGGTGGCACTTTCAGCCTCAGCCTTGGTTGTTTTTCACCTCACTTTGAGGGGGTTTTATTTATCCTCATGATTTCATGATGTTGTATTTTCGCTCAGAGCTTGCTCTAGCGAGTTTCTTTCTTACTTAATAGAAGTCTCTTTTTTGAAAAAAAAAAAATAATAATAAGTAGGTCAACCTCTCGAGCCCTTCCAACGCCCTTGTCTCTTCTTGCCCATCTTGGTCACCGCCAATTGGCTAGTCCCCAAAAGCCCAACACTCCTCTTCCACTTCAAAATCCTCTTCTCCTACTTCTATTGGGAGGTGTCGTGCCTTTACTGTGACCAAAGCTATTTCTAGATATGTGGATCCCAAGGGCAACCGAACTTCATCAGTTGACCAATCTTGAATGGCCTTTGTTGATCGCAACCAAGGGCTTCCAAGAAGTAGAGGATACGTTTGTTCATTTTCGGTCATATCGAGGACAACAAAATTAGACATGAAAGTTACTCCACCAATCTTCATGTGAACACCTTTGACTGTCCCGTTGGATTCACTTTGCGCTGATCAGTCATGCGCACTTGAAAATGAACATCATATGTCAACTTCAAACCAAGTTGTTTCAATGTACCTTTTGGCATGATGTTCACAACTGCCCCACCATCTAGAAAGATGTCGCTCAGCTCCACTCCATTAATATCCACCGTGAGCTTTGGACTTTGTTCACATTTGAGGGCAGCGTAGGTGGAGCAGTGATCTGCTGTCAACCCATGTTGAACCGGTATTGTCTCCGGAATGGATACCCTATGTCGTCCTCTTGGCATGCGATTGAGAAATGCAATGGTCTGATGCTTGATTTGGGGAGACAACAAACAAAGTTGTCGTAGAGTGATGTTGGGCTTGAAATCCAGAAGATCTTCAAACAAAGAGTAGGGCTGGACACTAGTGGTAGCCTTTGTGACCTCATCCTTCTAGCTTATGGCCGAGGGTTAAAGCTTACGCGAGGGCGAGGATGTACTTTAGTATTGTGAGTCATTGTCTCCTGTGGTGTCTCTTCCATCACCCCTTTCCCTTTTTCTTGGTCACTACTAGGTCTTACCCCCATATCCTTCTCTTTGTTGAGTCTGTGGCTGGGGAAAAAGTGGATGGACCTGCTTGTGCCGCAGTCTCCCTGTGCTGTCCTAGGGTTGTCACCTCCGTTGCAAAGCTCACTGTTTTGGACTTGCAGGAAGGAATCTGAGGTGTGCTACCTTCATCCTCAGAACTAGATTGAAGACCTCTGGTAACACTCTTAACCACCTCCTAGTACCTTAAAGGCATAGAGTGATCTCATCGAAAGATGAGGCACTTCTGGAGCTAGTGGTAGACCTTGATGACTCTGTGTCCTTCGAAATTGTTTCTGATCAACTATCAAGAAAAAGCAAGGGTGGTCTATTCCTCAGCATACTATGTACCTTGGAGGGAGGGGATGACTTTGGTGGGGATACACTTGTGGTACTGGTCAGTGATGAGGCCTCCGGTCCTGATTTTGAGTCGTCCTTACATTTGTCACCTTTTGTTTGTGACCTTGTCACCGCTCCCAATACTGTGCCAATCAAGTGGGGGTTGTTGCCCTCCCCCGCCTTAGCCATATTGACTTGAGATGATGGTTCCACTCTTCCATTGGGACAATCTCTGGTGTAGTGGTCATTTGTGTTGCACTATGTACAAGAGGGTCCCTTGAATGGATGTGTACAATCATCTTGGCCATACTCTCCACATCTGTAGCACATGATGGGTCTTTGAAAGTTGGTACCTCTGCCTGCACCTCCACGTCCACCTCGAAAACCACCCTGTCGACCACGTTGATAAGGAGGTCCATATCCACCTCCTAACATAGGTGGTTGGTACGGTGCATAGTAAAGCTGATGATATAATATGGGGTCCCAACCGGATTGGGTGCAGGAGCTTGGAGGAAAGGTAGATTAGGAAGTAATGGAGGCAGAATGATAGGTACGGGTGTCGGGCTAGAAGTTATCGGTGCGGCTGTGTTGACTGTAGCAACTAGCGGTTCCCCCGAAGAATACTCTGGAAGAAGCTTCCTTAAGTCTTTGAGGTACCTACACTCAGAGGCATCATGTCCATGGATATCACAAAATATACAAAATGAGGTAGAAATAGGTATCTTACGCTTAGAGGGACACTCCCAGTGACCATGGCCAGAACCCTTGCATTCTGTGCACCAAAGACTACTTCTAATATGGGCCTCAAAGGACGACTGGCCATCCACCTTTGTATTCTTGAGACCTTCATTGATTTCTTCCAACTCCTTCTTTAGTTGCTACCATGCGGACGAGCCCTCCTCTCTGGGGAGCTGGGTGGTCGAAGTTGATGATGAGGCAAAACTTAACTGTGACCGTTCCATCTTGACTGCTTCCTTCAGGATTTCTTGGAGTGAAGCATGTTCAGGGATTTTGTCAACCAGCCTTATACAATGATAGGGGGTGATGCTTTCAAAAACCACCCCTTCATGACAACATCATTAGGTGATACATACATCTTTGCCGCCAAGACCCTCATCCTTGTGTACATCTTAGAGATGCTTTCCCCAAGCTTCATGGTGTCAATGGACAACTCCTGGACAATCGTATGTTCAAACTTCTCAAGTTTGAAAGTCCCTAAATATTCCTCCCTTAGAGCTGCGTTTGAAAATGGTTAGGGGAAAATTGACTATGCCATACAACAGCTGCATCCTCTAATGACGATAGAAAGATGCGAAGGAAGGCATGCTCGTTCTCCACACCTTTTTTTTTTTTTCAAAAAAGAGACTTCCATTAAGTAAGAAAGAAACTCGCTACAGCAAGCTCTGAGCGAAAATACAACATCATGAAATCATGAGGATAAATAAAACCCCCTCAAAGTGAGGTGGAAAACAACCAAGGCTGAGGCTGAAAGTGCCACCTCAACCCTGTAAGAGTCTCAGAGAAGAAAGGAGAGTCCTTCCATTCCCTGAAGAAAGAAGCCCTCCTAGCTGAGGCTGATACACTATTTACTACCATCTGTTCCTTTCGTCCAATCACGGGCAATCACAGGCGATGACATCGTATTTTTCCTCCCAGCCTCTCTCATGGATTGCATGCACACAAAGATATGTAATTACATTCCTTCATGCCTATCCACAAGCCCACAATTCCCTAGATGGTTCCCTCCTGCCACATGTCATCATTTTAGACCTTTAGCTTGGTACACCATTTACCCCTCTCTTGGGGCACAATTAAAACATTTTCCCCTTGGCATTCTCACACATTTAGATGCACCTAGGCCTAAGCACTCAGAACCACCTAGTCGATGTCAATACACCCTCACCTAGGACCTTGGCAGTTACTTCCCTTGACCATTTAATTTACGCACATGAAATATTACAGAAGTCAGTCATTTAAGAGAAAATGCCCACCGATCTTTCCGAGGTCATGCTATCTCAGCTAGAGCATAACATTCCTTCCCTCTTCAAGCATCATCATCCTCGATGATGAAATCTAGGAATACTCTCCGTAACTGGTATACGGATTCCCAGGTAGCTTTTGATAGAGGTAGACCATGCCATGCAACCAACACCGTGGGTATCTTCCGATTGCGCACTTGCATTGTTCCTCGGTCCAGGATTCCTGTTGGTTTGCGTCTTGCATTATCCTCTATCTCCTGAAACAAAACAACACCTTCGATTAGTGAGTCACCTGTATGCAAAAATTTCTTTAAATGAGAAACATGAAACACTGGTGGGTGCACCTTACACCCCTGTGGTAATTCTAATTTATAGGCTACCTTGCCTATTCTTTTTAGAATTAACCATGGCCCACAATATCGAGGTGATAACTTAGTACACTCTCCTGCAGTCAAAGACTTAGAGTGCGAAGGAACTCTGAGAAAAACTTTTTCCCCTTCCTTAAATTCTCTAGCGAATCGATTTTCATCCGCATACGCCTTGGCTCTATCCATAGCTTGGCGGATGTTAGCTCTCGCAAGTGCTAGCATCTCCCGCATCTGAACCACAAAGTTCGTGGCACTAGGCACTTTCTGAGGTATTCCAACTATAGTTGGATTCGTTGGTCTATAACCATAGTTCAACTCAAACGGACTGAACCCTGTAGAGGAATGTTTTCTATCATTGTAGGCAAACTCTAACAATGGCAACCACTTGTCCCATGTATGTTGCCTCAATGACACATATGCTCTAAGCATATCCTCTAAAATTTGATTGATTGTTTCTGTCTGACCATCCGTTTCCGGATGATCCCCACTACTCATTTCTAACTCAGTCCTTAGTGTCTCAAATACCGCAGTCCACAAATGACCGGTAAATTTGACATCTCTGTCTGACACTATGGATTTGGGTAATCCATGCAGACGAAATGTATGTCTAATAAACAAATCCGCTACTTGCGGAGCACTAACAGATTCTCTAGTTGGAATGAAGTGAGCCATCTTGGTAAGATGATCAATCACCACAAGGATAGAATCATATCCACCTTGTCGTAGGCCGTCCTACAATAAAGTCCATGGAAATGCTCTCCCACTTAGTGGTATCTCCAAAGGCTGTAAAAGTTCGGGTGGCTTCACCCACTCTGCCTTACTTACCTGACACGAAAAACAACGTGTCACATATTCATGAATATGCTTTTTCATCTTTGGCCAAAAGAAATCTCGCTTCACGAGATCATATGTCTCTCGACTCCTAGATGTCCCGTACATGGGCTATCATGGCATTGTTGAATGACTCTCTGCCTGAGATCATTTTGATTAGGTACTACTACCTTGCCATTTCTTTTCAGCATACCATCCCTTATGGCATATCTTGCATAAGTTTGGCCTTTTCTGGATGGCAGGTCATCCTTTTTCCCGGGTTTTAACATATGAGCCTTAGGCCATAGGCTCTGGACAAACTCGTCCACCTTTTGAGTTTCTCTAATCTTGGCCATTAGAGCACTCTCTAACACTGTGAAACTCATGTTATGCATAATGTGTGACAACGCATCAGCAACTTTATTATCCTTCCCTCTTTGGTACCGGATCATCAAATTAAACTCCTGCATGAGTTCTGCCCATCTAGCTTGGCGGCCTCTTAAGTCAGGTTGTTTACAAAAATGTTTCAGAGTATCATGATCAACATCCACATAAAACTCTGATCCATACAAATAATGTCTCCATGTTTTCAAAGCATGGACAACAACATACAGCTCTAATTCATGAGTTGGCCAATTTCGTTGAGAGGGAGAAAGCTTCTTGCTTTCAAAGGCTACTGGCCTTCCCTCTTGGAGGAGAATTGCTCCAACCGCAATGCCACTTGCATCGGTTTCAAGAAACAACGGTTTCTGGGGATCAACTATTTTTAACACCGGTCCTGAGACCACAGCTTGTTTTATGGTGTTAAAACTTTCTTGTTGATTCAGTCCCCATATAAAAGATACTTTATCTGAGGTCAGATCAGTCAATGGCGCTACTATTTTGGAATATCCTTTGATATGCCTTCGATAAAATTGGACAAATCCCAAGAATGATCGCAAAAAGCGGTCAAACTCTAAGGGATTGGCCAAGTCAGTATTGCAACCACTTTCTTTGGATCCATTTCTACCCCCTCTGGAGTAATTATGAATCCTAAATATTCAAGTCTAACCATACACAGTATAGTTTTCTTCTTATTTACATAAAGATTGGCTTTCCTCAAAGTACTGAACACTATTCTTAAGTGTTCATGATGCTCAGTAATACTTTTACTGAATACCAGAATATCGTCAATAAAATGTACTACAAACTTTCCAATATAAGGACGTAGTAAATCATTCATAAGCATGACGAATGTAGCTGGAGCATTGGTAAGTCCAAAGGGCATTACCAAAAACTCATAATGACCAAATCTGCTTCTAAAAGCGATTTTATGCACATCCTCGGCTCTAATACGGATCTGACACTCGAGTTGCTGCTCCTCCCCGCTCCCTTGCTGCACCCTCTCCCTTAGCCCGTCCCTCCCTCTCTCCCTTGCCCTCAGCCCCTCCCTCTCCCTCAGTCGCTCCCTCCCTTCCCCTCCTCCCCTTCAGCCTGCCCCCTTCCTGCTCACTTTCTCTCCTCCCCCTCTCAGCCTGCTCCCCTGCCCCCTCCCCCTGCCTGCTCCCTCGCCCCCTCCCTACCCCTCCGCCCCCTCCCTGCCTACTCCCCCGCCGCCTCTCTGCCTCTCCGCCCCCTCCCTGCCTCTCAGCCCGCCCCCTGCTCCCCCGCCCCCTCCCTGCCTGCTGCTCCCCCGCCCCCTCCCTACCTCTCAGCCAGCCCCATGCTCCCCCACCCCCTCCCTGCCTGCTCCCCCGCCCCCTCCCTACCTCTCCACCCCCTCTCTGCCTCTCAGCCCCCCGTCCCCTCCTCTCCCTCTCCTCCCCCTTCCCTTCACTCGCCGCTCCCTCTCCTCCCCCTTTCAGCCTGCTCCTCGCCCCCTCCCTGCCCCTCCCTCTCCTTCCTCTCCCTCTCCTTCCTCTCCCTCTCCCTCTCCTTCCTCTCCTCTCCCTCTCAGCCCTTCCCCTCCCAGCCCGCCCCCTTCCAGCTTCTCCTTCCTCTCCCTTTCCTATTCCTAGCCTGCCCCCTCCCTCCCTCTCAGCCTGCCCCTCTCCCCTTCAGCCTCTCAGCCTCTCCCCTTTACCCCTCCCCTTCTCGCCCCTTCCCCCTGCTCCCTCCTCGCCTCCTTTTCCTTTTTTCTACCCCCCTTTCTCCCACAGCTTTTTTTGGAGCAGAAGGAGCCTTTAATTTGTTAGAGTCGGCCTCCTCACCTCAATTGGCGATGGATACTCCGTCAGCCATTCCTACTCCACCTCCACCGGCCGCAAAAACTATTACCTTTTCTAAAGACGAGTTGCAGCAGCTCAAGAAGGATGTAGAGATTGAATGCTCTACCACGTTGCTAGCATGCATCTTTGGGTCTCACCCCTCCAGATCCCAAGCCAGAGACTGGATGCTTGCGGCTCTCCCCCTAGACCTCACTCCACGATTGTTAGATGTTCGTCTTCTGGGATGAGGTTTTTTCCAGGTTGTTTTTGACACTCCAGAGGCTGCGAGCACTGTGCTCAAGGCTGAGTTTTTACACCTGGGACACAGGAAGATCTTCTTTGAAGCCTTTCATATTGGTTTCGACCCAGTGGAGGCAGATAAGAAAATATTTTCGCTCTTCATCAGATTCCCCGGGCTTCCCTATGTTTACCATCGACTTCTTTCTGTTATTGGGAAGAATTTTGGCGCAGTTGCTGAGATCCCACCCCTCCCTGGGTTGCCATTGACTACAGCAGAGGCAATCAAGGCTGATGGGGTTCCTAGAGTTAGGGTCCTTTGTAAGGATCCTAACCTCAAGATGGATTATGTTATGATCCAACGCCCAGATGGTTCCTTTTTTCGCGAGAGAGTAGAGATTTCAGGCAGACAGGACCAGTGCAGGATTTGCAGGACCTCTGGACACTTTGCCAGGGATTGCCCCAGGAAGAAGAAAAGACCCAAGAAGCCCTCTAGTACAGCTACCGCCCCATGGCCTCGATAGGGTGGGCAGGGGGGTGGTATAGGTCCAGCACTTGCTCCTCGGCCTCGACAGAGGGGTGGTATAGGTCCAGCACCTGCTCCTCGACCTTCGCATGGCGGTCCTCCTCAGATTGGTGGTGGTACAGGTCCAGGACTTGCTCCTCGGCCTCGACAGGGGGGTGGTTGAGGCAGGAGAGGTCTCCGCGGCTGGGGCAGACACACGATAGAGAGCATTCCTCACTTCCTCCCTTGGATAGGGGGAAGGGGATAGCTTACACTATTGATCCTCTTTCCTCACAAGGGATCCTTCGCACTCTGGTGTCTGGCTTGCTCCACAGGAACTCGTTTTCAGCCTTGGTAGAGGGTTCAGATTTCCCAGAGGAGGAGTTTGTGCCCGCTACTTTTGGAGAGCCAGTGATTGGGTTTCCTGTTGACAGGGCTTCTTCTTCAAGTGCCAGGGTTCTTTCCCCTGTTGATTTTCTGCCACTTGGTTCCATCCCTCCCTCCTCGAGCAGGTGGTCTTCCCCTGTTGAGGGGTTTGTTTCCGCCACTAGGTCGGGTAAGGTGTTCCACTCTACATCCTCCCGTCGATGAGGATTATTAGTTGGAACATACAGGGCCTAGGTGGCATCCCACATCGCCGCCGTAGACAGCTGATCCGGGATCAACTTCATCCAGGTGTTACTGGGGGTTCCATTGATATATTATTTATTCAAGAGCACAAGCTGGATTCTAGAGATTGTGCCAAGTCAGGCAAGTTGCTTTCTGGCCATACTTTTTGGTCGCCTACCTTGGGCACCAGGGGGGGCACTTCTATTTCAGTTTCGCAGTCGGTTCTCCCCTTAGTTGTTGGACACGGAGTCATTATTCCCTCTAGAGCTCAGTGGATTATTCTTTTGATTGGAGGGCATAAGGTTGGTTTCCTTAACCTGTATGCCTCCAACATTAGAGGGGAACGTGTCCTTATGTGGAAGACTTTGCTATCCTGGGCCCCCACTGTGGATTCATGGGTGATTGGAGGTGACTTTAACATGGTTCAGTTACTGTCAAACAAAAAAGGGGGTAGAGAAGGCGGACTTCACTCTTTGGAGAGAGCAGCTTGGGATGCCTTCCTTTTTCATTTCTGTGGCAAAGATACTTGGTGTGATGATGCCTTTCTTATTCAACCACAGTCCCTCATGTTCTCTTGGTCGAACAGGAGGCAGTAGATGCCTATTCATGCACGCATTGACAGATTCTATGTAGATGACTGGGCACTAGACAGAGGTGGATCGGTATGCGTTGACGCTGGGGTTTCCACTTCAGACCACTTTCTTGTTGTGCTGGCTATCTCAGAGCCTCACTTGAGAGGCCGGTCTGCCAGCATCAAGATTCCAGATGCCTTTTACACAGAGGAGGCCCTTACAGAGGCAGCCCTGTAGATATGGGTTGCTCATGTCCAGGGTGGGCAGCCATATCCATCACATGTAGCCGCTGCCCTTTCTGGTATTAGTGACTTCTACCGCTCAGTTGCTTGTACCAGGAGACGAGATATTCTCAGACGTGAGATTGGTGTTCGCCAGCAGTTGGCAGCTTTGCAGAGGGAAGAGCAGAAACGGCCTTCAGATGCTTGGATTCAGGAGCGCCTTGCTGCAGCAAGGGCTCATCTGCAGTTATTGCTTGATCAGAGAGCAGAGTATGCCTTTCATGCATGGGAGTCCTTCTGGATTCAGATGGGTGGTAGAGTCAATAAACACTCTTGGCCCTAGACATAGTAGAGAGAGTGTATCCCAGCTTATTGACTCACATGGGGTTTTACAGACAGAGCCTGATGATGTCTTACGCATAGCTTCAGATTTCTATGCCACCCTTCTTACTGCTGATCCTGAGACACATGATAGAGAGGATGCTAGACAGGCTATTTGGCAGAGCATCCCTATGTTGGTGAATCCGGGTATGCATGTTCTACTCGACGCACCTTTCACCAACACAGAGTTCAGGACTGCACTTTCAGCCCTTCACAAGGGCAAGTGCCCAGGTTCAGATGGCCTCACCCCGTCTTTTTTCATTGCATTTTGGGATATGATTGGAGACTATATTACTTCAGCCCTACAGGCCATTTGGGACTCTGGCGAGATGCCTGGGTCGCTTACAGAGGATCTCATCCACCTTATCCCAAAAGGAGGTAGCAGAAATTTAGTGTCCCAGTGGAGGCCTATCACACTTCTGGGGACTTGTTACAAGATTCTGGCCAAGGCTAACAGCCTCCAATTGCAGCCACTTCTCCATGATCTCATTCATGACACTCAGACGGGATTTGTGCATGGCAGAAGCATTTTTGATAACATTTCTTCTTTCTGGGAAGCTTCAGAGTGGGCCATGCAGAGTGGCCAGAATCTTGCCATTCTACTTTTGGATTTTGAAAAAGCTTATGACAGAGTAGATTGGAGTTTTTTGGAGGGCACCCTTCTACGCTTTGGCTTTATTGATGCTTGGATCAGAGGTGTTTCCTCTTTGTACAGATCAGCCCACAACCAGGTACTTATTGGTGGGGTAAGGGGTGAGAGATTTCAGATTTCGAGATCAGTCCGTCAGGGATGCCCCCTTGCTCCTTTCCTTTTTTTGTTCGTGGCCAAAGCTATGAGTATCTATGTTAGATCTCAAGCTGACATCTTTGGGCTGAGACTTCCCATCAGAAGGGAAGAGGAGCTACTTGACAGTGAGTTGGCAGATGACACAGCAGTTTACTTGGATGCCACTCCACAGACGCTCACTTCTTTCTAGACAGCATTGAATTTATTTTGCTTGGCGGCAGGGGCGCAGATAAATTGGCATAAATCCAATGGCTTTTGGATCAGTGATGAGGACACTCCAGTTTGGGGGCTTGACATAGGATTCACTTGGGTTTAGAGGGGTGAGCCTATCAGGTATTTGGGCTGCCAGGTCGGCTTGGATATTTCTACCACGCAGCAGTTTGCTCCCGTTTTGGAGAGCATCAGAAGGAAGCTTCTTTTTTGGAGCTCAGCCAAGCTGGATCTTGCCTCTAGAGTTGTGGTGGTCAACCAGGTCCTCTTGGCCACAGCCTGGTTTGTTTGTTCATGTTGGTGCCGTTCTAGGGACTGCATCATTCAGCTTAGAAGATCGATCAGAAACTTTCTCTGGAGTGGGCTTGATGGCACAGTAGATGCCTTAGCCAGGGTGGCTTGGGAGACCCTCATCCTCCCTACACAGGAAGGAGGTCTCAATATTATTGATCCATATTTACAGTGCAGAGCTTTACTTTGCAAGATGGTGGTGCGGGGACTTATGCCAGGGCAGGAACCGTGGAAGGACTTTCTTATCAGCAGCATACAGAGGTGCACACCTTCTTCAGGAGGAGACTGGATGAGCAGTGTTAGATGGATCTTCACCACAGCACACCTCAGATCACCTTCGTCCCCTCTCATGCCATTCTGAAAGCTTGGGCCAGTTTTAGAAGCACTCTTCGGAGGATTCCTCCTTCCTCTCGGGAAGAGATTGATAGGCAACCCATCATGTGGAATGACAGTATTTTAGATGATCTTGGCAGACCACTGGGTGCCTCACTCTACATGCAGTGGTCCAGGTGGGAGAGGGGACCTGCATCTTCTATGGGGTCTTGGAAAGCTTTCCGCAGGCTTCCAAAGGAGACCAAATCAAGGTTGACAGGACATCTCAGAGAGAGTGCAGGGAGGATCTTGCAGATTGAGGCAGCCCTTCCAGAGGTTTGGGTAGACACAAATGATATGCCACTCACTTCCTCCACTTGGGCAAGTACTTTTTCGAGAGGCGGGGTTCCCCTTCAGGTTTTGGCCTTTCGAGATGCACAGGAGGATGCTTTGGTTTTTAGTGTCCAGGATGGTGGCAGATTGCTCAAGTCCACAGAGGACATCTTGCTTGAGTCTTCTTTTCAGCCTATCAGGGTTGTAGGTCTTTTGATGCAGGGATCAGATTCAAAGTGGTTCCTAGACCCAAACCCCCAGCTACTCTCCACCGGGTCTTGGAGGCTCTGGCTCTATGGGGGAGTTCCCATCAGGTATTTGCAGTGGGACCCCGGAGAGTGGGAGTGGATTGACGCAGGGCATCGAGAGAAGAGCACCCCTTCTTTCGTTACACGGTCAGTAATGCCAGGAGATATCAGCTCAGTAGTAGAGGTTGGAGACCTTCCAGAGTTCCTCATTGGGAGACTTTTGACATTACTGCGGATCTGCAGAGGTGCTTCTGGACGAGACTCTGGAAATCCCACAGGAATAGAAAGATCACTATCTTCTTTTGGCTTTCTATGCATGGAGGGATTGCAGTGAACCTTTGGAGGTCCAGGTTCGGAGCCGACCCTACATGCCCCCTCGATGCCTTTCTGCTTCGGAGTCTATTCAGCATTGCTTATGGAATTGCAGACAGGCGAGGATGATTTGGATAGGGGTAGCCAAGATTTTCAGCCACTTTGCCCATTCCCCATTTTTTATGACATGGGGCTCAGTGGCTTGGCTTTCTCTTACAGGACCTCAGGTTTTCTATGAGAGAGTTGACTCCTCTCGGGCCATTTCGGTTCGATGTCATTGGATTGAGTCCTGTTCATTGGATGTGGTACCACACCTTCCTTTTACAGCTGTACATGCCTCTGTGGATACTTCTTGGGAGATTCTAGCGAGCATAGCATCCTGGCATATCTGGAGAGCCAGATGCACAGAGGCTTTGGAGGGTACTCAGGTTCATCCCTCGCACACATTGGCTAGTATCTGGACAGACATCGTACGTACTTTGATGGCCATATGGACGGGTATGCAGGGAGACTCCTGTGCAGCCTCAGCTAGGAGGGCTTCTTTCTTCAGGGAATGGAAGGATTCTCCTTTCTTCTCTGAAACTACTACAGGGTTGAGGTGGTACTTTCAGCCTCAGCCTTGGTTGTTTTCCACCTCACTCTGAGGGGGTTTTTTATTTATCCTTATGATTTCATGATGTATTCCGCTTTGAGCTTGCTCTCGCGGGTTTTTTCTCTTACTTAATAGAAGTCTTTTTCTTGGGGAAAAAAAAAAAAAAACGGATCTGATGGTAGCCACACTTAAGATCTATCTCACTGAAAATTACGGCCCCATGTAATGCATCTAGCAAATCATCGATGCGAGCCATCGGATACCTATGCTTAGTAGTGATATTATTCAGTGCTCTGTAATCTATACAGAGATGAAAAGTATCATCTTTCTTCTTTTTTAATATCACTGTGGCGAAGCAAAAGGTGAAAAACTGGGTTGAATCTGCCCCAGCTTGAGGTATTCTTCCAGTTGTCTTCGCACCTCAGCTTCTTCTGTAAAGCTTAATCTATAGGGAGGTCTATTTACAAGTTCTGCCCCTGGGATAAGCTCAATTTTATGCTGAACATTCCGCTCTGGAGGTAACCCATAAGGTAACTCATCCCTAAAACAATCAGAGTACTTCTCCGATATCTCTTTAGCCAACTCGGCCATTTCCCCATCTTGGGTAGCCTTAGTGCTAGTCGATACATCATCAATCGACTCTACCGATGCTATACACAGACACAGAAACTCTTTCGGAGTCTTCCGAATTTCCATGGCTGAAATCAATGGTCCTCGAGGTAAATCCTTTTCACCTCGCAAAACATATTCTACCCCGTTCATCTTGAACTGGTAAATATGCTTTTTCCAATCAATGGCTGGATTTTTCCAAAAATGCCAAGCCATGCCTAGGGCTATATCTGCATGAGCAAGCCTGGTCAACTCAAAGTCCAACTTCTCAACATAGTCATGAATTCAAAGTTCCAACTGGGTAACCCTCTGGTCCCATACTTAACTGAACTTCTGTCCGCCATCCTGACGGTCTAAGCATAGTTAGATGGACTAGTTTTCAACTTGAGCCTCTTAATAAGCTTCCAGTTAATTACATTGTGTGTTGATGCTGAGTCAAACAACACAATCACATGATGATTGGCTACTTGCCCTTTCATTTTAATAGCATCCTTTCAAACCCCGTTGCTACGGGCTTTGAAAGGATGTTATCGGGTGCACCGCTTGCTAACTTAGTAACAGACACACTTAACAACACAGGTACTAACCTTTGAGAAGGTCCCGCCAATTGCATCTACATATGTTCCGCATTGGGACTCTCCTGCATTTCCGCGTCGCATTCAAATATTATCATATTGGCCATGCGATGGTCTTTGTTTAGTGGACAATCTTTCCACTGATGTCGCTGAAGGCAGTCGAAGCACAATCCTTCTTTTCTAGCTTTTTCTTTTTGCTCAGGGGTCAACGAGGACTTTGACCAAGCCTGCCATTGGAGTTACTTTTCTTTTCACCCCAATGGTGGTACTTGTCTTTGCTTGTCCCTCAACCGGCTACTCATGCTGAGTCCGTGCCTGCACAAATCCACTAGATTTGCCTCTGGCATCCTCATAGTTCAGGGTACTGCAATAGATTCATCTAATGTAGTCAGATATTTAGCCTGAACTTCCATTTTAATCTTGTCGTTCAATCCATAGATATAGTCTTTCAACTGAACTGACACAGTGAGAGGGTTTTTTATTTTCATAACACATTCCCTGAACTTGTCAGTGTACTCTGCCACTGACAAATTCCTCTGGCGAAGGTTTCTGTAAGCATCCCAAGCTCGGGACTCTTCATCAGGTGGAAGAAAGTGTTTCTTAAATTCAGCCTTAAACCCTTCCCAGGTGGTAGGGGCAACCTGATCTTTCTGTTGCTTTATCCACCACCTATCCACTGCCTCAATAAATAGGTGAGTGGTCTCGCGGATTTTCTTTAGATCAGATCTGATTTCACAAATGGCGAAGGCTTCTTCCCACTTGTGTAACCAAACCTCGATCACATCAAAACTATGCTCGGTCATCCGACCAGCGTACTTTTCCGGTCTATAGTTGGCAATATTAGGTACCTTGACCTTCGCACGTTCTGATGAGGTATACTGGGCTCTGGCTCTACTGGAGCTTTGCCCTTTTCATTTCTAGATGGTCTAGCCAACAAGGCTTGCACCATCTCTCTAATTTCATTTTGACCAGCGTTCACTTGAAGCTGCTAGTTCATGATCTGTTGTAAGGCATCTTCTAATACAAAAATCCTACCCACCAGAGTAGGTGTTGTGTGATGGGATACTTGTTGTGTAGACCGCGCTCTAGATTCACCAGGATTTACCCTGGAATCTTGTCCCTCTGCCTCCATTCTTTCAAAAGGGAAAATAGTTTTTTTTTTTCTTCTTTCCGTACGTCAAAAACCCCGAAAAGATATCACACTTCGAATTCCCCCTTTTTTTTTTGCTGTACAGGAATAATGGACTGCAACTGAAAAGTTGTATAGAAGGGAAAAAAAAGATGCTCCCTGGAATATCCCGGAGTCCCGAACTGCTCTCTGTTTCGGAATCTGCCTCAGCCCACGGGCTATCTACGTGACCACAAATAGCACACGTCATCACACGCCCTGCATATGATACCAAAATGATACGCTTCCACAGCATAATCCTGCGTTGAAGCCTTGCTTCTAGTCCCGTTGACCGAACCGGTACCCGACCCCTTCGTTAAGGCAATCAGCCATGTATCGCCGTCCAGCCACCATGTAGCCAGCCGTCTTGCGTATTCCCAGCGACAGTCCAAAACTGAGCTATGCCATGATCTGCCCACGGTGCGCTGCTTGCTACGTTTGCCCAAATCGTCACAATAGCTTTTGCATCATGATCCTGCGCGGAAGTCTCGAATTCCTTTGCGTAATACCACTACAAGGCTGCAGCTGTGCAGCTACGGTAGGTTGATACATGCCCTGCGCTCCTCGCCGTACCTCGTCGAGCCAATCAGCCATGCTGATTTCCGTCGTCCAGCCCGATGCTCTGATACCAAATCATACACTATTTACTACTATCTGTTCCTTTCGTCCAATCACGGGCAATCACAGGCGATGACATCGTATTTTTCCTCCCAGCCTCTCTCATGGATTGCATGCACACAAAGATACGTAATTACATTCCTTCATGCCTATCCACAAGCCTACAATTCCCTAGATGGTTCCCTCGTGCCACATGTCATCATTTTAGACCTTTAGCTTGGTACACCATTTACCCCTCTCTTGGGGCACAATAAAAATATTTGCCCCTTGGCATTCTCACACATTTAGGTGCACCTAAGCCTGAGCACTCAGAACCACCTAGTCGATGCCAATACACCCTCACCTAGGACCTTGGCAGTTACTTCCCTTTACCATTTAATTTACGCACATGAAATATTACAGAAGTCGGTCATCTAAGAGAAAATGCCCACCGATCTTTCCGAGGTCATGCTATCTCGGCTAGAGCATAACAGAGGCTGCACGGGAGTCTCCCTGTATCCTCAGCCATATGGCCATCAAAGTATGTACGATATCTATCCAGATACTAGCCAAAGTGTGCGAGGGGTGAACCTAAGTACCCTCCATAGCCTGTGTACATTTGGGCCTCCAGATATGCCAGGATGCAATGCTCGCTAAAATCTCCCAAGAAGTATCCACCGAGACATGTACATCTGTAAAAGGAAGGTGTGGTACCATATCCAACGAACAGGACTCAATCTGATGACGTCAAACCAAAATGGCCCGAGAGGAGTCAAGTCTCTCATAGAATACCTAAGGCCCTGTAAGAGAAAGCCAAGCCATAGAGCCCCATGTCATAAAGAATGGGGAGTGGGCAAAGTGACTGAAAATCTTGGCTACCCCCATCCAAATCATCCTCACCTGTCTGTAGTCCCATAAACAATGCTGAAGCAGAGAGGCAACGAGGGCAAGTAGGGTCGGCTCCGAACCTGGATCTCCAAAGGTTCACTGCAATCCCATTCTCCACACCTCTAGCTTTGCATGCCGTGAGGAATTTCCTCACATGAGCTTGCACATCCTCATGGAGGTGACCTTTGAACTTCTGAGTCTTCACATGGACCTTGTTGAGTAACTCAACAAGTCTATCTTTTTCTGTAGGACTAAGAACCACCATACCCACCCTAGGGGCTGAAGCAAGCGGAACAGATGACGGGCCTCCTGATGGAGCAGTACTAAATGTGGGTACCATGGAGACACACGGTGGAGAGGATGATGAGGCAACACTCCATGCAGAGGACCACACCGGTGAAGTTACTACCTATGTAGCCATAGAGAAAATAGATTGTACCACATATGTTGCAGGCACTAACGTTACGAAAGTAGATGGTGAGGACATAGGGAACATGGAGGTCAAAGAGGATGCAAGGGTAGTTGGGAAAGAGAAGGATGGGGTCGAAGCCATGTATGATGGATAAGTAGTAGGAAAGGACAGAGATAATGGAAAGGACAGTGTAGAGGGTAGGGATATGACTGGATAAAGATGAGAACCCACGGGTGGATGTCAAAACTAGACTTGAAGGACCGGGGTTATGCATAACAAAGGAAATAGTAGCTTGACCACTGGATGTAAAGTTCGGTGCTGAAGTAGGTATTACTCCCGTTGAAGTGGCCGAAGTGGGTGCTGCAAATGAAGACATCATTCCAAGAGGAGAAGAGGGATTGTCTTGACCTTGATGAGCTTCTGAGGAGCCCTCATCCTTCGTACTTTCCTCTTTCACCCATTCTCTGCTTTTGTACTTCTTCTCCAGAGTCCGGATCAGACTACCACGGATCTTGTTGGTCCAAATCGATGAGAGTTTTGATAAAGTTACTTGCTCTGGCTACTACGTAGGTTCACTTTGTGCTCGCCCTTAAGACTTTGTGAACTTCCACCTCGTGTAATGCTTTTTGTATCGAGTTTGGTCAGCCAGAAGTCTTCTCTCAACTCTCCTTAAGTACCTCCTAGTTCTCTCACTAGCTCCTTTCAGGGTATCAAAACTACCTAGCATAAGGACTCTCTCCTCTAGGAACCTAGAACTCCACTTCCCTCCTCCCCTGCCTTTCCCCGTCCTTTCTTCGCCCCCCTCCCACCCCTTCCTCCATCCCTACCCCCGCCTCTGCTCTGCCCTCCCAGCTCCCCCTCTCTCAGGCCCTACCCCCACACCTACCCCGCCCCTACCCCCGCCTCTACTCTCAGCCCCTACCCCCATCCCTACCCCGCCTCTACTCCGCCCTCTACAGCCCCCTCACCCCACCTCTACTCCGCCCTCTATAGCCCCCTCACCCCGCCTCTACTCTGCCCTCTATAGCCCCCTCTCTCAGCCCCTACCCTCTCCTCTACCCTCAGCCCCTTCTCCTCTCCTCTACCCCTGCCCCCTTCAGTCCCTCCTCCACCTCCTTTGAAAGATCATAGTGGTAGGCAGAGAAGCAAGCTAACACTAGGAATGGAAAGGAAAGATAACAAGCATAATGGAAATGAAATGGAAAGAAAATGAAAGCAATGGACAAGTCCTCACATGATACCAAAAGAGCTTGATGTTGACTGATGTGTTAGACAATAGACAAGTATAACACTATATAGTGTGCCACTAGACTTTAAAAAGTCACAATGTCTATGGGATATCTCCCAATATGACATGTGGTATGTCTAGGACGCACTAGACTATAAAACCACACCTAGACCACCTAGAACACTCATTTTAGACTCACTTTGGCTTCATATTCCAACATCCTTTACCCTACCCTATCCTCACTCCTCCTCCCTCTTTCAGCCCTTCTCCTCCCCTCAGCTTCTCCCTGCCTACCTCAGCTCTCTCCCCTTCCTGTCTCCTGCCTTCAGCCTCTTCCTTCTCCTTCCTTGCAGAATTTTAGTCGGACGGAGTTCAACTGTGTTCGCGTCGGCCTTTCCACCCCGATTGACGATGGCTCAGCCTTTAGCCAATCCTCACCCGTTTCCACTGGCCGCAAAAACCGTCATTTTCTCAAAAGACGAGCTGCAGTAGCTCAAAAAAGATACAGAGCAGGAGAGCTCGACTTCCCTCTTTGCTTGCATCCTTGGGTCCCACCCTTCTAGGTTACAGGCCAGGGACTAGATGCTCGTTGCTCTACCTGAAGACCTCGCAGGGCACTTCTCAGATGTTCATCTGCTTGGGCAAGGTTTCTTCTAGATTGTTTTTTTTTTTTGGGTGTACCTCGCCGCCGCCGCAGGCAGCTGACTCGTAACCAACTTCATCCAGGTGTTACTAGGGGTCCCATGGACATTTTGATGATTCAGGAACACAAGTTGGATGCCAAGGATTGTTCCAAGTCGGGTAAGCTTCTTTCAAGCCACACTTTTTGGTCACCCGCCTTGGGAAGCAGGGGAGATACTTGCATTTTTGTTTCTTCTTTAATACTCCCCTTGGTGATTGGACACGGGATCATAGTCCCTTCCAGAGCTCAATGGATTATACTTTTGATTGGTGGGCATAAGGTTGGTCTCTTAAACCTTTATGAACCCAATTGTAGAGGGGATCTTGTTCTTTTTTGAAAGAAATTGCTCTCTTGGTCACATATTGTAGATGCTTGGATTATAGGGGACGATTTCAACATGGTTGAAATGCCCTCAGACAAAAGGGGTGGTAGGGAAGGTGGCATTCACTCCCTAGAGAGACCAGCATGGGATGTCTTCCTTTTTTAGTACAGTGGCAGGGATGCTTGGCATGATGATGCTTTTCACACTCAGCCACATTCTCTCATGTTTTATTGGTCGAACAGGAGATTGCATATGCCTATACATGCACGGATTGATAGATTTTATGTGGATGATTGGGCTCTTGACACAGGTGGTATTGTTTGCATTGCAGCTAGGGTGTCCACTTTGGATCATTTTCCAGTGGTTTTGATGGTCTCAGATCCCCATGTGAGGCCCTGCTCTGCTAGTGTTAGGATTCCAGATTCCTTTTATGCAGAGGAGGGCCTTACAGAGACAATGTTGAGGACCTGGGTATCTCATTTGTAGGATGGGCATCTTTCTTCTTCAGACTTAGCCGCAGCCCTCTCTAATTTCAGTGACTTTTATCTTTCAGTTGCTCGTATCAAAGGGGGTGAGATTCTCAGGCATGAGATAGGTATCCGCCAGCAGTTGGCTGCCCTCCAGAGGGAGGAGCAGAAGAGGCCTACAGATGCTTGGATTCAGAAGTGCCTTGCTGCAGCAAGGGCTCAGCAGCAATCACTTTTAGATCAGAGAGCAGAGTATGCCTTTCACGCGACAGAGTCTTTTTGGACACAGAAGGGAGGTAGGGTCAACAAGCAGTTCTTCTCTACTCTTGGCCCCAGACATAGTAGCGAGAGCATCTCACAGCTTGTTGACTCAATCGGAGTTCTTCAGACACATCCAGATTCCATCTTATAGGTTGTCACCGATTTCTATGCCTCCCTTCTTACAGCAGATCGAGACACTCAGGCCACAGATGATGCTAGAGTGGTTATTTGGCAACACTTACCTGGGTTGGTGACAGGGGATATGACTATTTCACTTGATGCACCCTAGACTTCAGGACTGCTCTCTCCGCCCTTCACAAGGGCAAGTGTCCTAATTCAAATGGACTTACCCCCTTATTTTTTATTACTTTTTGGGATCAGATTGGGGATCACATTACCTTAGCCCTGCAGGGTCTATGGGACTCGGGTGAGATGCCAGACTCACTTACGAAGGTCCTTATTCATTTGATTCCGAAAGGTGGTTGCAGGAATTTAGTGTCTCAGTGAAGACCGATTACCTTGCTGGGAAAAATCCTAGCTAAAGCTATCAACCTTCGTCTGCAGCCCTTTCTACCAGATCTTATCCATGATACGCATACGGGTTTTGTGCATGGCAAGAGCATCTTTGAAAACATCTTCTCATTTTGGGAGGCTTCGGATTGGGCCATGCATAATGGCCATAGGCTGGCCATTCTACTCTTGGACTTTGAGAAAGCTTATGACAAGGTAGACTGGGGCTTTTTGGAGGGCACACCTACTCGTTTTGGCTTCTCAGATGCATGGATCAGAGGGGTGTCAGCCCTCTACAGATCAGCCCACAGCCAGGTTCTTATTGGTGGAGTTAGGGGAGACAGGTTTGAGATTACCAGATCAGTCCGTCAGGGATGCCCCCTAGCTCCCTTTTTATTTCTTTTTGTGGCTGAGGCTATGAGCTATTACATTAGAGCTCAAGCTGGAATTGTAGGGCTCAGGCTCCCTCTGAGGCATGAGGATGAGCTCTTAGATAGTGAGTTGGTAGATGACACGACTGTATTTTTGGATGCCACTCCACAGACACTAAATTCATTCAGGACAGCATTGGGTTTGTTTTGCATTGCAGCAAGTGCACACATTAATTGGAACAAATCCAATGGCTTTTGGATCAGTGATGAAGATACTCCAGTTTGGGGGATTGACATAGGGTTCACTTGGATTCAGAGGGGAGTCTCCGTCAGATATCTGGGATGCCAGGTTGGGTTGGGCATCTTTCCGGCACAGCAATTCGCTCCCGTGTTGGAGAGTATCAAGAGGAAACTCATCTTTTGGAGTTCAGCCAAACTTGACCTTGCATCCAGAGTTGTGGTCGTGAACCAAGTATTATTGACCACTGCTTGGTTTGTTTGCTCATGTTGGTGCAGATCTTTTGGAGTTCAGCCAAACTTGACCTTGCATCCAGAGTTGTGGTTGTGAACCAAGTATCATTGACCACTGCTTGGTTTGTTTGCTCATGTTGGTGCAGATCTAGAGGTTGTATCGCTCAGCTCATGAGACCTATCAGGAACTTTCTATGGAGTGGTTTAGATGGCACCTCAGATGTTGTAGCTAGGGTGGCTTGGGAGACCCTCATTCTCCCCACAGGAGCAGGGGATCTCAATATTGTTGACCTGAGCTTGCAGTGTATGGCCTTTCTCTGCAAGTTTGTCATACGTGGATTGATGCCTGGACAGGAGCCCTGGAAGGATTTTTTCTCACGCAGCATTCAGTCTTGCACCCCTTCTCATGGGGGAGATTAGTTGGACAGCAGTAGATGGATCTTCACTTCAGCCCATCTCAAATCTCCCCCTTCCCCTCTCATGGCTGCTATTCTGAAAGCTTGGGGCTGCTTCAAAGACACTTCATAGGGTTCCACCCACCTCTCATGAAGAGATTCAAAGCCAGCTAGTCATGTGGAATGACTTGATTTTGGATCATCATGGCAGGCCACTTAGAGTGTCACATTATATGCAGTGGTCTAGATGGGAGAGGGGACCTGCCTCTTCTGTAGGCGCTTGGCAGGCCTTTATGAGACTTCCAGAGGATCAAATACTTTTAGTAGTTGGCCACCTTAGAGGGAGTGCACTCAGGATACAGCAAATACATGAAGCCATTCTGCCAGAGTGGATTGACACAGATGACATGCCGCTTACAGAGTCCACTTGGTGGGGAGCGTTCTCAGGGATGGGCATTCTGTTACAGATCATTGCATTGCAGGATGCACATGAGGATACCCTTGTCTTTGATGTTCAATCGGGAGGCAGACTTATCAGATCTTTTGATTATATTCTTTTGGGGGTTGCATTTCAGCCTCTCAGGATTGCAGGATCTAGGCACCAAATTTTGTGATCAACAGAGTGAGCTTTCATTTCAGTACGTCTAAAGGGAAGAAGAGATACACAAGAAGAAAAGTTTTTCAGTTCTTCTCTATCTAAGGGTTTAGGAGGTGGAGAGAAAGATTGAGAGAGGGTTTCAAAGGAGGCTTTATCATGAGGAGAAAGAAGATAAAGGTTGATGAAACTATGAAAATTGTTGTTTGAAGGGGCAAGACCAGCAGGGATGGGCGAGAAAAAACACCCGTGAGGATGATGATGTCATGGGCAAGACCATGAATGATAGAATGATACTAATTTAGAGAATTAGTATCATTAAGGTCAATGGCAGCAAGATTGGAGACAACTCTCTGAAGTCTAGTAAGGGCACCATCACTTCCACTACGAGAGAACTTTAGGAGCTTTATCTAGTCATTGAGAGAAAGTATTTTGATAAGTAGAGGAGCACTTTTAGCGAGCGTTTCGAGATCACGAGTTCTAGTAAAAGCGAAGAACTCAAATTGTTGAAAGCAAGTACCACTTGGGAAGCAGGAGAGGGAGTCAAAAGTGGGTTGTTGAGAGACTTTGATTGGAACGAGATGTCCCATGAATGTTTCTGAAAAGAGAGGAAAAGAGGTTAGAAAAAATTAATAAGTTAGAGAAAGTAGTAATGTCTGAGGGGGAAGTCCGCTCACTTCCGGAGGTGTTACCGGAGGCCTAAGGCCACTGATGTGAGAAGCGTGAAGTGGGTGATGCGTAGACCTATGACAAAACTCTACCTTAGCTGCACTACACGTGATGCATGAAACTATGACACAACACTAGTCCAAGGTGCTACGGAGTGTTGAGTGCTAGAACATGAAGAACAAACCCAGAAAGGAGATAGGAAGGAACAACACTAATAATAGATAACGGAAAAAGCGATAGACAAGAGCATAACGCGAGCAAGTGCGTATCATAGAATGAAGGGATCCTCATACACTAGTCTCTCCGAAACAGAGATCAAAGATCACTTCTCCACAGTAGCAATTCAGAATTGTATGGGGATTGAGAGTGAGAAGGTGAGAGGTGGCATAAATCCAATGGCTTTTGGATCAGTGATGAGGACACTCTAGTTTGGGGGCTTGACATAGGATTCACTTGGGTTCAGAGGGGTGTGCCTGTCAGGTATTTCGGCTGCCAGGTCGGCTTGGATATTTCTTCCACGCAGCAGTTTGCTCTCATGTTGGAGAGCATCAGGCTTTTTTGGAGCTCAGCCAAGCTAGATCTTGCCTCTAGAGTTGTGGTTGTCAACCAGGTCCTCTTGGCCACGGTCTGGTTTGTTTGTTCTTGCTGGTGCTATTCTAGGGACTGCATCACTCAGATCAGGAGACTGATCAAAAATTTTCTTTGGAGTGGGCTTGATGGCACAGCAGATACCTTAGCCAGGGTGGCTTGGGAGACCCTCATCCTTCCTACATAGGAAGGGGGTCTCAATATTATTGATCCAGATTTACAGTGCAGAGCTTTACTATGCAAGATGGTGGTGCAGGGACTTATGCCAAGGCAGGAACCGTGGAAGGCCTTTCTTATTAGCAACATACAGAGGTGCACACCTTCTTCAGGAGGAGACTGGATGAGCAGTATTAGGTGGATCTTCACCACAGCACACCTCAGATCACCTCCGTCTCCTCTCATGGTTGCCATTCTGTAAGCATCGGCCAGTTTCAGGAGCACTCTTTGGAGGATTCCTCCTTCCTCTCGTGAAGAGATTGATAGGCAACCCATCATGTGGAATGACAGTATTTTAGATTATCATGGCAGACCACTTGGTGCCTCACTCTACATGCAGTGGTCCAGGTGGGAGAGGGGACCTGCATCATCTTTGGGGTCTTGGAAAGCTTTCCGCAGGCTTCCAAAGGAGACCAAATCTCAATTGACAAGACATCTCAGAGGGAATGCAGGGAGGATCTTGCAGACTGAGGTAGCCCTTCCAGAGGAGTGGGTAGACACAGATGATATGCCACTCACTTGTTCTAGTTGGACAGGTACTTTTACAAGAGGCGGCGTTCCGCTTCAAGTTTTGGCCTTTCAAGATGCATAGGAGGATGCTTTAATTTTTATTGTGCAGGATGGTGACAGAGTGCTCAGATCCACAGAGGACATCTTGCTTGTCACGCGAGGTGGAGGGTGCAAATAGTGAATGTCCAGCCATTGACTCATGTGACGTCTCTTCCAGCACCTGATTCCCTTTGTCTTGTGCTGCACCATGTCTCAAATGTCTAGCATGTGACTCATGTAATGTTTCTTCTATAACCTACTTCCCTTTATGTTGTGCCATACCATGTCTCAAGGGCCCTCTTTCTTGGAGGAGATTGGAAGGTCCTAGTTGCTCCTCCGTACCCTTGTTCTGTCCTAGGATTGTCACTTCCTTTGCGAACTGCACTATTCTGAACTTCCGGGAACGAAACTGAGGTGTGCTTCCCTCCTCCTCAAAACTACTAGCACTGCATGATGCGCGAACCTATGGCACAACACTAGTCGAAGGTGCTACGGAGTGCTGAGTGCTAGAAGAGGAAGAACAAACCCAGAAAGGAGATAAGAAGGAACAATGCTAATAACAAATAACAGAGAAAGCGGTAGACAAGAGCATAGCGCGAGCAAGTAAGTATCATAGAGAATGAAGGGATCCTCATAAGCTAGTCTCTCCGAAACAAAGATTAGAGATCACTCATCCTAAGTAGCAATACACCATAACAATGCAACAGGCAAGCTCGTAGCTGTAGCCTCTCTCCTTCTCACTCTCAATCCCCGTACAATGCTGAATGAATCCCCATCCCCCTCATCTCCCCTCTTCACCCTCGCCTTCCGGATGGGAAATCCCCTCTCTTTCTCCTATTGATTGTCTCCTCATCCTTAGCCATCCCTCCACTGAGTCTCTTCATGTCTCTTGCAATGGCTAGGTTGCGCTGAGTTGATGCGTTGTAACTACTCCATGTGCACTGCCTGCAACCACCCTGTATTTGACAAGGCACCGTGAGATGAAACATCTATGCCACCAATAAGTCAGGTCTACAGAGGTTGGCAGAGCGTAACTGCGCGACCTGAAGACCCTTGACGCATGACCATGTGCTTGGGTGATATGTCCTCTTGATGACTATGTCCCCATGTGACTATGTCATCCCGGTGACCATGTCCTCTCCATGACTTATGTCATCTTGTGACCATGTTGACTTGTGTCAACCTTGTGACCATGTCATCGCCATGACTTGTGTCATCCTTGTGACCATGTCATCCCCTGACTTGTGTCATCCTTGTAACCATGTCATCCCCTCACTAAGTGACTGGACATAGCTAGTCCTGCATGATCTCTTTATAACAATTCAAGAAGCCAAAAGAGGCTTTAATGACTTAAGTGTACTATGTGTAATCATCCAAAAGTTTCAAGGGAAAGAGCATGTGTGTGGAATACTTCCAAATACACACAAATAGGGTCACACTAATGCAAGGGGTTCATCGCACGCACACATAGACAAACACTTTTAGCTCCGAATTCCTAACACATGCACACTTCTTTTTTTGGTAAATTTTTTATGCTTTATATTATACAGTAATGGGGAGCTCAAAAGTACATCAGCAGAATATCTCACTATATGATAAGTATACATGATAGTCTATGTAATGAGTTTGCGACAATCAAACGAAAGATTGTTCTTGAGAGTGTTGAAAAAAAGAAAAAAGAGGATCACCAAAGACTCTATGATTTCTATCCTTCCATAGAGTCCAAAGTGCCCAATAAACGACAACTCAAACCCTGTCTGCGTGGGTGAATCCCAAAAAGCTAGAAATTCTTGCCAAAGGTAGCATTAGGAAATCTAGCTCTCAAACATTGTCGAAGAAGACCCAAGAGTGGACAATGATAGAGGAGATGAGGCACAGATTCCTGTGGAGCCAAACATCTATGACAAACAGCCAGAGCAATATGTCTTCGTGCCAAGAGCTGTCCAGACAGAAAAACCCTCAGCATCAGCCGCCATAAAAAACCCTGCTGTCCAAGAGGAACTTTGGATCTCCAAAGTTGCCACAATCTCTTCCTACCGGGAATTTATGCGCTAGACTTGATTTGCCTTATGTGAAACCCAAGGTGGAAGCAGCAAAACTTTATATAAGGAAGGTACCGTAATGTGAGATAGCCTCAAAGAACGGGCTGATGAAGCAAGGGAATGACAAGTCCAATCTTCAAGCCTATCCTGAAGCTCAAGTGGAGGTACCGGCAAAAAAGGCTGAAGCATATGAGCAATATTTGCCTCAGAGGACGATAATGCATCCCTATTGCAATCAAAGAAAAAGATATCATGGTACCATCATATGAACGGCATCAACCACAGAGTGGGATCCCTTTGAAACTAATAAAGTAGGAACGTCTAGGTTTCAAGCCCCCCCCCCCCACACACACAGAGGTCCAAATTCCTAATGCACACACACAACAACAAATACTCAATATCTTTTCCTTTTTATAGCTGAGTCTATGGGCTTCGTCTTGCAAGCTATTAGTTAGGGGACATTGGGGCTCTCTCTTCTGATTACGCAAGAGTAGGAGCTATAAGATACTGAGTTTGCAGATGACACATCAATCATAGTCAGGGCAGATCAGCAGAACTCACCACCACTGCCACATCCATTGATTGGTTTTGCCTAGCCTCAAGAGGACTTCTTAACGGGAATAAACCAAAAGGATTTTTGGCAAGTGCTGTGCAAGATCCTCTAGATTGGGTTGCTGAAAAACGTTCTTTTTTGGGTTCCTAGAGGCACTTCCACTAGTTATCTTTGCTTTCATTTAGTATTGATGTGTCTTTGGCTCAATAGTTTACACCTGTGTTGGAGAGTATACGAAGGAAGCTAGCATATTGGAGCAATTCTAGACTTTGCACATCAAAGACCAAGGCATCCACATCCGTATCTTGCCGGAGACAGTCAATCTCTTGTTATGAGGAGGAAGGGATCCTTCGAAGAGAATTCTTGAGACTGCCCCAACCTTTTAAGATGGAAGCCATAAGGGGAAAGTCAAGCATCCTGAAGTGTGTCGACAAAAAGATCCATCGAGTGTTGTCCATCCAATCACCACCTGAGGAGGGGCACTCAAAGCCTGAGTAGTGTCACCCTTCTCAAATCTTGGCCAGTACTTGGACAGATATGATACACACTCTGATGGCCATTCGGGCGACCATGCAAGGATCATCTCGAGCAGCCTCCTCCAGGAGAGTTACTTTTCTCAGAGATTGGAGAGACTCTCCCTTCTTTGCTGAGACTTCTACAGGGTTGAGATGGCATTTTCAGCCTCAGCCTTGGTTTCTTTCTACCTCATTCCTCTGAGGTGTTTTTATTACATGCTTAGCATGGTGTATTTCCGCACAGAGCTTGCCCTAGCGGGTTTCTTTCTTACTTAATAGAAGTCTCTTTTTTGAAAAAGAAAAAAAAAAGAGTAGAGTCAATATTGTTGTTCAATGTTAAAGTCTAGTCTTTCCTCTCTACAAAGAAGTCATAGGCATCCAAGCAATAAGTCTCCTTTCAACCAAACAGCCTTTCTTCACATGCTCAGAAGGACTCATCTTGAATCGTATTATTTTTCATACACATACGTAATTCTTCATTTTTACTTTTCTTCAAATCGTGGACACAAGGTGCCCCAATTTAGAAGACTCCTTGCTATATTTAGCTGCTTGCTAAACCTTTCTTACCCTTCCCATGTCTTCACTGATTCACTAACATTATTCTTCCCCTTAGGCATGTATCTCTAGGTGCAATGTTAATGAACTAACCTCGAGGCCCCAAATCCTTCTAGTTGTCTCGGACCTCGATCATCAAAGAGACTCTTGGCAGCTAATCCTTGATCAATCTTATAACCGACCAAAACAATCAAAATGAGCCTCAGAGCTTCAAGGATGCTCAGCATAATCTGGCATGGCAGAAAGATATGGAAGCTGGGATTAAATCCATTGAGAAGAATGCCACATGGGACTTGGGTTTTTTTTTTTTTTTTTAAATGAAAAGTACTTCATTAAGTATGAATAAAAATCGCAGAGCAAGCTCAAGTGCGGGAGTACATCATGTCAAGCATGAGAAAAAACAGCTCAGAATAAGCAAACAAAAATCCCGGGTGGTGGCTGAAAATGCCACCTCATCCCTGAAGGAGAGTCAGAGAAGAAAGGACAATCCTTCTAGACTCTGACCTAGCAGTAGCAGTCTGGAGGTTCCCTGCATGTTTGCCCAAATGGCCATCAAAGTGTGTATAGTATCTGCCCAGATATCTGCCCAAATACTAGCCATAGTCTGAGAAGGGTGAACTTGGGAGTCCTCCAAAGCCGTTCTACATCTAGCTCTCCAAATATGCCATGCTGTGATACTAGCTAGAATCTCCCAAGATGTGTCTACAGAACCATGGGGAGCTCTGAATGGAGTAAACGGAACATCCTGGAGGGAGCATGACTCCACAAGATGCGCCCATTGGAAAAAATGTGGTTGGCACGAAATGGATTTATAAGGTGAAATACCATTTAGATGGCACAGTTGAGAAATACAAAGCCCGTTTGGTTGCCAAGGGGTATGCACAAGAGGAGGGAATAGATTATGAGGAGACTTTTGCTCCAGTGGCCAAGATGACCACCATTCGCTCTGTCATCTCTCTTGCTGTGTTTTATGGTTGGTCAGTGTACCAGATGGATGTCAAGACCGCTTTCCTCAATGGAGATCTTAAGGAGGAGGTCTATGTACATCAGCCCCAAGGTTTTGAGGTGAAGGGGCAAGAGCACAAGGTATGCAAGCTCAAGAAGGCTCTATATGGGCTGAAGCAAGCACCTTGTGTGTGGTATCAGAAGATACATCAGTTTTTTATGTCCCAGGGCTTCGTAGACACTCATACAGAGCCAAATCTGTGTTTTGCAGCAAAAATCAGAATTGGTCATGTTGGTACTATATGTGGATGACATCATACTCATTGGCACTGATTTGCAGCAAATTACAGCAGTGCAGTCCGCTTTATGTCACAACTTTGACATGACAGATTTCGGCCTATTGCATTATTGTCTTGGCATTGAGTTTTTTTTTTTTTTTTGCAAAAAGTAACTTCTATTAAGTATTAAAGAAAAACCGTTAGAGCAAGCTCCATACGGGATACATCATGCAAGGCACGAAAAGCTCAAGAGCCAAAAAGAAAGGATTGAGGCTGATAGTGCCATCTCAATCCGGTAGAAACCTCCAAGAAAAAGGGGGAACCCCTCCAAACTCGAAGATAGTCCTTCTAGAAGAGGCTACCCGTGAAGGGCCCTGCATGCTAGCCCATATGGCTATCAAAGTGTGAACCGTGTCAGTCCAAATACCCGTGAACACCTGTGATGGGTGTATCTGGGTGCCATCCAAGGCCTCAGTACATCTGACTCTCCAAATGTGCCAAGAGGAAATGCTAGCCAAAATCTCCCAAGAGGTGTCCACTGAAACATGAGAAGCTCTGAAGGAAGTAAGTGGTACATCTTGAAGAGAGCAGGGCTCTATCACCTGTCGGCGGACCGAGAGTGCCCAAGAAGAAGCCTCACCCTAATAAAACACCTGGGCCCAGTAAGGGATAACCATGCAACCGAGCCCCAAGTCATGAAGAAAGGGGAAGTGTGAAAGATGCTGAGTATCCGAGCAACCCCTTTCCAAACAATCCTCGCCTGACCACAGTCCCAAAGGCAATGTCACGCTGACTCCTTTGCAGAATGACATCGAGGACAAGTGGGATCAGCCCCAAAACGTGATCTCCACGGGTTCACTGCAATCCCTCCATGAATAGAAAGCCAAAAGAAAAGAGTGATCTTTCTATTTCTGAGGGATTTCCAGAGCCTCCTCCAGAAATTTATACGCAAATCTGCAGTGATGAAGAAGCTTTCCCAATGGGGGGCTCTGGAGGAAATCCAACCCCTACTGTTCAGCTAAAATCTCCTGGCATTACCAACCTTGAAACGAAAGAAGGGAATCCCCCTCTCTCGGTGCCCATGATCTATCCACTCCCACTCTCCTGGGTCCCACTGCAAGCACCTGATAGGTGCACCTCCATATAACCACAACCTCCAGGATCCCAAGGCCAAGAGCAGAGGGTCGGGGTCTAAGTACCACTGCAAGCCCGCTCCATGGTCTACAAAACCAGTGATCCTGACAGGCTAAAAGGCAACCTCAAGAAGAATGCCATCCTTGGATGTAGAAAGTAAACCTCCATCCCCAACATCAAAGACCAGTGCGTCTTCCACGAGACCTCGGAGAGCGATCACCTGTAAAGGAACCGTCCTCGAAAAAGCCCCCATCCAAGTGGTGGAAGTAATAGGCAACTCAACTGTCCATTCCACCGGTATGGCTGCATCTATCTGCTGAATCCTACGTGCTACCCCTCTGAGGTGACTCACGGACTGTAGTCTCTAATCCTCAGGTAGCTTGATAAAAGCTTTCCAAGTGCGTGTAGGTGGGGCCTCTCTCCCATTTAGACCACTGCATGTAATGGGAAGTGCCCAATGGTCTGGCATGCTTGTCAAGAATACTATCATTCCAAATGATCGGCTGCCTATCAATCTCTTCGACGGTAGAAGGTGGAATCCTTCAAAGAGTGTTCCTGAAGCTCCCCCAAGCTTTCAAGATGGCAGTCATGAGAGGAGAGGCAGGAGATCTGAGAGGGGCAGAAGTGAAAATCCAGCGAGGGCTGTCCACCCAATCATCTCCCAAGGTTGGTGTGCAAGCCTGAATGCGTCCAAAAAAGAAATCCTTCCAAGGTTCCTTCCCAAGCACGAGTCCCCTCACCACCACCTTACAAAGCAATGCCCTGCACTGCAAGTTCGGGTCGATGACATTAAGGCCCCCTTCACATGTAGGGAGAATAATGGTCTCCCAGGCCACCCTTGCTGCAACATCTGTTGTGCCATCAAGTCCACTCCATAAAAAAAAACTGACTGGTCTGATGAGCTGAGTGATGCAATCCTAGACCGGCACCAGCAAGAACACACAAACCAGGAGGTGGCCAAGAGAACCTGGTTCACTACCACAACTCTATATGCAAGGTCGAGTTCGGCGGAGCTCCAAAAAAGGAGCTTTTTCCTTATACTTTCTAGTACTGGGGCAAACTCCTGTGCTGGAGAGATGTCCAATCCTACCTAGCATCCCAAATACCTGATAGGAACACCCCTCTGAATCCAGGAAAAACCAATGTCAACTCCCCAGCCTGGAGTGTCCTCATCACTGATCCAAAAGCCAAAGGATTTATGCCAGTTAATGTGTGCCCTTGCAGCTGAGCAAAAAATATCCAAAGCTGTCCAGAAAGAATCAAGTGACTGCGAAGAGGCCTCAATAAAAATAGCAGTGTCATCAGCCAACTCACAATCAAGAAGCTCCTGCTCCTGTCTCAAGGGCAATCTCAGCCCAAAAAGCTCAGCCTAAGATCTAAGGAAGATACTCATAGCTTCTGCCACAAAAAGAAAGAGGAAGGGGGCTAAAGGGCATCCCTGATGAACTGATCTCGAAATCTGAAACCTGTCACCCCTTACCCCTCCAATCAAAACCTGGCTGTGGGCTGATCTGTAAAGGGAGGCCACCCCTCTGATCCAAGCATCTGAAAATCCAAACCGTAGAAGAGTGCCCTCAAGAAAACCCTAATCTACTCTGTCATAGGCTTTCTCAAAGTCCAGGAGTAGAACTGCTAGCCTCTGCCCACTCTGTGGCTTCCCAAAAGGAAAAGATATTATAAAAAATGCTCCTACCATGCACAAAGCCTATCCGAGTATCATGAATGAGGTTTGGAAGAAGGGCCTGTACTCAGATGCTGATCGCCTTGGCAAGGATTTTGTAAAGAGTGCCCAAAAGAGTGATGGGTCTCCAATGGGATACAAAATGTGTTGCCACCTTTCGGGACAAGGTGAAAAAGTCCCTCGGTCAGTGAGTCAGGCATCTCACCCGAGTCCCAAATGCCCTGCAGGGCTGAAGTAATATGATCACCTATCATATCTCAAAAGGCTATAAAAAAAGGAGTAAGACCATCAGAACCAGGGCATTTGCCCTTATTCTGTGTTGGTAAAGCGTGCATCAAGTGAGCATAACATCTCTGGGGTGACCAACACAGGTAAACTCTGCCAAACTTCATCTCTAGCCACCTCTCTAGCCTATGAGTTTGGATCTACGGAAAGTAGGGAGGCATAGAAAGCTGTCGCTAAGTGCATGACGGTTTCCAGATGGGACTGCAAAACGCCGTCAGAGTCAATAAGCTGCCTGACACTCTCTCTACTATGTCTGGGACCAAGTGTAGAGAAAAAGTGTTTATTGACTCTCCCTCCCATCTGTATCCAAAAGGACTCTCGTGCATGGAAGGCATACTCTGCTCTCTGATCAAGCAAGGTCTGCAAGTGAGCCCTTGCCGCAGCAAGGCGCTTCTGTATCCAAGCATTTGATGGTCGTTTCTGCTCCTCCCTCTGTAGGGCTGCCAACTGCCGGCAGATACCGATCTCTCGCCTGAGTACCTCAACTCACCGAGCACTAGCAACGGAGTGATAAAAGTCACTGATACTGGCAAGTGCTGTGGCCACATGTGAAGGACCGGCCACCCCCCCCTACATATGAGAAACCCAGATCTCCAACACTGCCTCTGTGAGAGTCTCATCTATGTATAAGGCGTCGGGGATCCTGATACTGTGAGACCGTCCTCTCAGATGAGGCTCTGAGATGGACAAAATTACCGGAAAATGGTCTGAAGTGGAAACACCGGGTGCAATGCAAACTGTCCCCCCTCTATCAAGAGCCCAGTCACCCACATAGAATCTGTCAATCCGAGCATGGATAGGCATCTGCACCCTATGGTTCGACCATGAAAACAAAAGTGACTGAGACTGAACAAGAAATGTATCATCTGACCAAACATCTCTGCCACTGAACCTGAACAAGAAGGCATCCCAGGCTGCTCTCTCAAGGGAGTGGATACCACCTTCTCTGCCCCCTTTCTTATCAGAAGGTGCCTCAACCATGTTGAAGTCACCTCCAATAATCCACGAATCCGCAATGTCAGCCCACGAGAGCAACTCTTTCCAAAACAAAACACGGTCCCCTCTATTGTTCGGAGCATAGAGGTTGAGGAAACTAACCTTATGTCCGTCAATTAGAAGTAAAACCCACTGGGCCCTGGAGGGGGTTATGGTACTTTGTCCAATGACCAGAGGGAGAATAGAATCTGAAACTGAAATGCATGTACCTCCTCTGGATCCCAAGGCAGGAAGCCAAAAAGTCTGGCATGAGAGCAGCTTACCTGACTTGGAGCAATCTCTGACATCCAGTTTGTGTTCCTGAAGAAAAAGAATGTCTAGGGAACCACTTGAAACACCTGGATGGAGCTGATTCCTGATCAACTGTCTGCGATGGCGATGAGGGATGCCGCCCAATCCCTGTATATTCCAACTGGCTATCCTCATCGGCAGGAGGAAGTGGGTTGGAATACCTTACCCGACCTGGTGGCGGAAAAAGAAACCTCTATCGGAGCAAACCTCCTACCATACACACGAGGTCCAAGGGGAGGAAAGTCCACAGGTGAGAGAGAGAAGGATCTCTCAAGAGGGATGGCTCTCCAAAAGTAGAGGGTACAAAATCATCATCTGGGAGGCTAGAGAGGTCCTCCAAAGCGGAAAATGAGTTCCGTTGAGCCAACCCTAGGGAGGGGGTACGAAGGATTCCTACCGAAGCAGGAAGAGAATGTAAAACCCCCTTCCCTCTATCCAAAGAGGGAGACACCTGTACTGGATCTTGATCAAAAAGTGGTGCGGACAAGGTGCCAACAACCTGCGCTACTGAGGAAGGTACAGCCTAATGCAAGGGTGGAGTCGAACAAGGCTCCTGAACACTAGTCTCCTCCCGAGGCTCCAAGGGGGTAGCCTCCGAAGAGGTGGAGGAGTGAACTAAAGTAGAGGGCCTAACCGCGATCGGAACCCACCGTGGGCCAGAGGTGGTGCGGGGTGCCGAAGGGACTCGAGTAGCCCTAGGAGGGGGGGGAGCCCATGTCTGAGGCCGTGTTTGTGGAGCGGTAGGTCCTACTCCAACTCTCTGTCGTAAGCTAGTACGAGCTGGTTGCTTTCTGGGCCTCTTTTTCTTCTTTGGGCAATCTCTGGCGAAGTGCCCCGAGGATCTGCAAATCCTGCACTGGTCCTGCCGACTTGCAACCTCGAATCTCTGGCAGAAGAAAGACCCATTGGGTCGCTATAGCATGATGTGGTCATCTGAAATATTGGGGTCTTGGACAATGACCCTAACCTTGGGTACCCCGTCCATCCTGACCGCCTAAGCAGCCGAAGAGGGCTCGCCAGGAGAGGGGGGATCTCTGCTACCACACCAAACCTCTCGCCAATAACTGAAAGAGTCCGGTGATAAACTGAGGGAAGACCAGGGAACTTGATGAAAACAGAAACTCCCTGCTTGTCCTCTTCAACTGGGTCAAGTCCCAATTGAAAAGGAAACAAAAAAATCCTCCTGTAGCCTAGAAGTAGAAAACTGGCCTGTAGGAGGTCTCTCATGACGTCCGGGGAATCTAGGCACACCTGAAAGAAACCCCGTCCCAACAAACGAACATCCTTGATGTGGGGGGCAAGGTCCTGAGGAAGCGCCGCCAGCATCTAATCTCTAGCTTGTGACTTGGAGGGTTGTGAGCCATGAATGCGTGCGAAGAGAGTCGTGGAACACTCATGCTCCAAATCCTTTTGCAACTACTGCAGCTCGTCTTTTGAAAAAGTGACAGTTCTCGCGGCCGGTGTGAGCGGAGACGGATTGATTGAATGGGAACCCATTCGTCAGTCGAGGTGTGTTGGCCGATTCAAACACAAAAAATAAAAAACTCCGTCCGCTTTCTTGAAACCCAGGAGACCCCTATAAGAGACACGCAGAGTCCACCCCAAACTTGGATCTCTACACGTTAATTGCAGTCCCACCATGAATAGAAAGCCAAAAGAATAGAGTGATCTTTCTATTCCTGTGGGATTTTCTAGTGTCTTCTCCAAAAAACTCTGTGCAAATTAGCAGAAATCTGAAAATTCTCCCAATGAGGAGCTCTAGAAGTCTCTAGCCTCTGCAAAAATGATCTGAAACTGCCTGGCATTACTTACCGTGTTTTGAGAGAAGGACATGAATCAGAATCTTCTCTTGATGCCCTTCATCAAACCATTCACGCTCTCTTGGGTCCAACTGAAAAAATTATTAGGGTCCCACCATAGAGCCACAATCTCCATGAACCTAAGGCCAAGAGAAGTGGGTCAGGGTCTAAGTTCCACTAAGAGTCCGCGCCATGCTCTACAAATCCAATGGTCCTGATAAGCTAGAAAGCAATCCCCAAAGAACTTCATCAGAAGATCTAGACAGCCTACCTCCCATCTAGACAGTGAAAACCAAAGCATCCTCATGTGGTCATGGCAAAACAATAACCTGAAGAAGAATGCCCAATCTTGAGAAGGTTCCCATCCAAGTGAAACAAGAAATAGGCATATTATCCATCTCAATCCAATCCACTGGAATGGCTACATCAATCTGTTGAATACTTCCTGCACTTCCTTTGAGCTGCCTTACTAGTTGCATTTTTCGGCTCTGGAAGCTTTCTAAAAGCTTTCCAGGATTCTACAGAGGAGGCAGAACCTCTCTCCCATCTCAACCACTGCAAATAATGTGATAATGTGACCGGCCTAACGCTCTGCCATGCTCACCGAGTATGCTCTCATTCCACATGACCGGCTGCCTGTCAATCTCTTCCATAGAATGGAGTGCGCTTTAGGAAGTGCGAAACAGAAAGTGTAGTGCGTTTTTGTGAACCACAAGTGCTGAAAAAAGTGAATGTTTGTGAAAAATGTGTGTGTGGTGTCAAGAGCTAAGCATACAGGATGGAAAATGTGTGTGTGGTGTCAAGTGCTAAGAATATAGGATGGAAAACAATGGGGCGTATGGCTTACGGCTGAACGCAAACTGTCCTAACCTCTAGTACAAACTACCCCAAAGTTTCGGGGGTCTCTTGATCCCACAGTTCCTTACGAAAGGTGTTTCTAAATCTACTCAAAGCTTTCAGAATGGCTTCCATAAGAGGCGAGGAAGGAGATTTGAGGGGGGCTGAAGTAAAAATATATTTGTTGCTACCCATCCAGTCTCCACCTAAAGGAATACATGCCTGAATGCTTTGAATAAAGAAAACCTTCCAAGGCTCTTGCCCAGAAAAAAGTCCCCTTACCACAAACTTGCAAAGTAATGCCCTGCACTGCAAGTCCGGGTCTATAATATGAAGACCTTCTTCTTTTGTGGGAAGAATCAATGTCTCCCAATCCACCCTAGCCACAGTATCGTTAGTGCCATCTAGCCCATTCCACAAGAAATTCCTTATAGGTCTCTTGAGCTAACTGATACAATCCTTAGAGCTGCACCAACAAGAGCAAACATACCATGCCGTGGCTAACCAAACCTAGTTAAAGGAGTTTCCTCCTGATGCTCTCCAACATTGGAGCAAAGTGTTGTGAGAAGAAGAGATACCCATACCAACCTGGCATCGTAGATATCTGATGGGAACCCCCCTTTGAATCCAAGTAAAACCAAAATCAGCCCCCCAATTAGGAGTGTCCTCATCACTGATCCAAAAGCCATTGGATTTGTTCCAATTAATGTGTTCACCAACTACAATACAAAACAAATCCAAGGCTGCCGTGAAAGAAGAATCTGCTGAGAGGAGGGAGGCATGAATGTCTGTAGCTATGTGCAAGAGGCATTCGGATCTGTCTGCAAAATCTTGTGTGAGTCAATAAGCTGTGAGACACTCTCTCTACTATTTCTGGGGCCAAAAGTAGAAATGTCTGTGAGACACTCTCTCTACTATGTCTGGGGCCAAAAGTAGAGAAGAAATGTTTATTGACTTTACCTCCCATCTGAGCAATGACTCATAGGCATGAAAGGCATACTCTGTTCTTTGATCAAGTAACATTTGCTGTTGAGCTTCACTGCAGTAAGGCGCTCCTGAATCCAAGCATTTGTAGGCCGTTTCTGCTCTTCCCTCCTCTTCAGGTTCCCAACTACTGGCGAATACCAAACTCCCGTCTCCTGGTACCAACAATAGATGATAAAAGTCACTAATACCAATCAATGCTGTGCCACTCCATCGTGCATATGTGACACCCAGATCTACAAAACTACCTCCATGAGGTCCTCCTTTGCATAAAAGTCATTGATCCTAGCAGAGCATTCTCTCAAATAAGGCTCATAAATCATCAATACCACAAGAAAGTGATCTGAAGTGGAAAACCTAGTGGCAATGCATACTGACCTACCTCGGTCCAGAGCCCAATCATCAACATAAAATCTATCAATCCGGACATGTATAGGGATATGTAATCTCATGTTCGACCATGAAAACAAGAGAGATTGAGGCCGAGTGTGAAAGGCATCATCAAACCACACATCTCTACCACTAAAACAAAACAAGAAGGCATCCCAAGCTTGACCAAAAGGTGTAACTTGAAACAAGCTTGCGAAACTTGGCACAATCTCTGGCATTCAATTTGTGCTCTTGAATGAAAAGAATATCAATGGGGGCCCCCAGTAATACTTGGCTGAAGCTGATTACGAATCAGCTGCCTACGACGTGTGGCACACCGCGAAGGCCCTTTACATTTTAATTAACAACCCTCATCGGTGCAAGGAAGGCGAATGGAACACCTTACCGGACCTAGAAGCTGAAACAAACCTTTCTTGGGTAGAATTCCTCCTGCCAAGTGGAGGAAAATCCACGGGAGAAAGAATCCCTACACTGTGGAGGAGGACTCTCTTTCGATAGGGATTTCCATAACATCATTTCCAAAAAGTAGAGGGTACAAACTCCTCCCCAATATCCGCCATATCTGCCAGTACAGAGAAGGAGCTCCTGTGAATCAAACTTGGCAAAGGATTATGAAGAATCCTCGCACTCAAAGGGAGAGGGTCGAGGGAGGGGCGGGGGAGCAGGTCGAGGGGAGGAGCTAGGGAGAGGGGGAAGGGGCAGCGAGGGGGAAGGGGCTGGCTGAGGGAGGGAGGGGGAGGCTAAGGGAGAGGGGAGAGGGGAGAGGCTGAGAAAGGAGGAAGCAAGGGAGGGGGACAGTCTGAGAGGGGGCAGCAAGGGAGGAGATGGGGAGGAGCAGCAGCTCCTAGCAGTCGGAAACTTCTACTTCCTCCATTTGGGTACGTGTCTTTAGTATCTCATTCTCTGCTTGAAGTTTGATGACTATGGCTTCCAGCTCTTTTATCATTGAGGCATGCTAGCTGGTCTTGGCATCTAATACCCAGTTCTACTCTTCTTGCATTTGACCTAACTGAATCTCCAGTCGTGTTTGCATTTCATCTTTCCATTTGTTCATAACCTCCTCCATGGAAACATGCAGTATACGCATGGTTTTCTCAGGGTCTTTGTCTTTGTTTTCTCCTAGCTTCTTCTGCAAATTATCCATGTCTGCATGCTGCATTTTAGAAACCTCCTTGAACTCCTCTAGAGCTTTGCATGCCTTTGTTTTCTTCCCCTCTTATGCTTGGAGGGTCTTCATTTGTGCCTTGACTGTACTCAGCTCCTCATTCAGAAGTGGCTCAATCTCTACTTCCTCCATTTGGGTATGTGCCTTGAGTATCTCGTTCTCTGCTTGAAGTTTGATGACTTATCATTGAGGCATGCTAGGTGGTCTTGGCATCTAATGCCCAGTTCTACTCTTCTTGCATTTTACCTAGCTGAATCTCCAATTGTATTTGCATTTCCGTTTTCCATTTATTCATATCCTCCTCCATGGAAACACACAGTCTATGCATGGTTTCCTCAGTGTCTTTGTCTTTGTTTTCCCCTAGCTTCATTTAAGAAACCTCCTTCATTGAGCAAGACATGATTTAAGGTGCTGGTCAGCAATTTTTTGAGTACTCATCCAGATTGAGCTATATTTCCTTTCCTTCTCACCTTCGGTTCTTTTGTCCGGTGAACTGTCCATGCTGGACAGGTACTACACTATTTGTAGCCCTCCCTCCCCAGAGGAAATAGCATGGGCTGAAGGAGATCTTGATCTCCTAACAATCCCCTTCTTTCTTGGGCTACCAGAAACCAAAAGAGCATGAATGGTGGTTCTTTGAGAAATGGGATAAAGGGAAAGGAGCCCAAGAGAGTCCTCAAGAAAGGCCAAGTGCATAATGGGCCCATATTCAGCCTGTGAGGGATCAAGCCTCACTGTCAAAGAGAGCTGCTGGCTGGAATAACCAGCCACCCCTTAGGCAACCAACGGCGGAAGCATCAGGGGTGTCGAGGATTAGAGCCAGTCGGGGGGGACTAGTGATGAGACCAAGGAGAGCAGAATGAAGGCCAATGAGAGAGGAAAAGGGTACGGAAGGATGGAAAGGAGACCGGGGGAGGTGAAATAATTTGGAAAGAGTAGGGGAGCAGAGACAGCTGGTGCAGAGAAAGAGCTCGCTTTAGGGGTACTTGGGACAGACTGGCTAGAAGCAAAGGGGGAGCAAATGCAGGAGAGCTGGGAGCAGTTCAGAAAGGAGAAAAGGACAGAAGATGGAAGAGGCTGAGATAGGAGGAGGGATGAGGGCCAGAGCTGGTAAGGATCGGTTTGATGGGAGGCAGGGCCACTAGCAGGCCATGGGAATGGGAGATCAGCTTTCCCCACATTGGTGACACTTGCAACTATCATAGCCTCATTAACTTTGCATTATAGGGGCATGCATGATTGACTTCATCGGCCCTTCAAGTCGGTATATGAGCCAGGCGACTCCTATGGGTATGACTGGGGCTGGTCAATTGTGAGCCAAGACTGTCCAACTTGGTGCCAGTGGCAGAGGTCCAAGTCAGCATCTCAAGCTATACGGATGGTTGAAATTGACTGCTTTTCAAGGCAGGTCATAACTTTTTGGTGCTCCCTTTGGAGATAGATTTGTGATTTTGAGCTGTAATAAAAATTTCCCCCAAAACAAGGATTAAGAAACCCTCTAACTTAATAGAAGTCTCTTTTTTGGAAAAAAAAGAAACCCTCTAACTCTAACAAAAACCAGTACAAAAAACATTTCTGACCTTTAAAGGAACTCTACTTCTGTTTCCTTAAAGGAGAGAGTTGCTATTGAAAATGAGGAGCCTCAAGGAGGCATTGTTAAAACACTACAAGTAAAAGGATAAAATTCAAGGTACCTGGTAATACCACAAATTGAAAGGGAGAATTTGAAATAAACTCGCTTTTATATCCAACAGTCAGAGAATATTTTCCAGATATGGTCGGAACAAAAGAAATTGTTTGATATCCAGTTGCCTGTTCCAACCCTTTGACAATCTTTGGAGACATCTCCTTGTCATAAAACCTAATTGTCACTACGAAATCAACATATGTGAGCCTTGTCACAAGGTTTCCATAAGCGTCCATTAGTGTGATGTTCAAAATTACTGCTGTCCCTGCTTTGAATAAGCTCTCCATCAGTGCACCTTTGCAAGCAGGAATGGAAATAGATCCTGTTCTCCCAACAGATCAACTGTCAGCGGTACTGATTAACACTCCAAACATGCTAAGAATACTTGTGCTATAGACGTGGAAAAAAAGGAAAACTATAGCTGCCGATTCCTACATGATATATTTATTGGAAGTTATAGATGCGCACCAACAATGACCTCAAATGAGAAAGGTGACCCAGGGACATGAAAGGTCTCATTTCCAATAAAGAAGTAAAACCGTCCAGCCTTTTTTGTCATAAACTCACAAATAGTGTACCCGGAGTCTCCTTCACTATGCATTTGTATTTGTGGAAATAGATCCTTGTTACCAGCTTCATCAAAGATTTTAAAACCAAAAGCAAGTAAAGGTGCTGCCAATAGAGGAGCATTAGATTTGTCACATAGCCTTATTCTGAACTTTGCTTGAGTCCCAGCAATGAATATATTAATGTTATCAGCCCAATTTCCTCGGCAGAGAGGTAGATATAATGCACCTGAAATTGTTTTGGGATTTATTACAGGAACATCAAGAATTGTGTGACAACTTTCTGTAAATCAAAGTAAACTTTAAACTACTCTACAATCAAGAGACATAAGGTTTGGATTAGATTTGAGTGTTAGAAAGAGATGATTAGAGTAATGGTGTACCAAAGTGAAAACATATAGAATAGACTAGGAAGGAAAAAGAATTATCCACGGTCAAGAAATGGAGAGAGAATTATCCTATTCATATGAATAGCTGTTATGACAGATTATTATTTTTTCAATGAAAAGACTTCTATTAAGTATGAAAGCTACCTCAAGAGCAAAGCTCATGGAAAATGCATCATGAAACGAATAAGATACAAAAAAATTTCGGGCCAAATAACCTACTCATCAGAGAGATCTAAAAAAGCACCAAAGTTGAGGCTGAAAGTGCCACCTCAAACTTGTGGTGGACTTCGAGAAAAACGGGGAGCCACTCAACTCCCTAAGGAAAACAGCCTGGGAATAACCCTATATGGTCACCCAAATAGGCATCACATTGTGTATAATATCTATCCAAATACTAGCCAACATGTGTGAAGGGTGGATCTGGGAGCCATCCAAAGCCTTTGTATATTTAGACCTCCAAACATGCCATGCTGAAATGCTCGCCACAATCTCCTGCCTGTCATAAAATACCTAAGGTCCCAAAAGAGAGATCCGAGCCATCAAACCCTAGGTAATAAAGGGAGAAGGAACAAAAGTGCTAATAAATCTAGCAATATTCTTTGAGATAAACCTCACTTGTCTGCAATCTCATAATCAATGCTGAATGGACTCCTCAACAAAAAGGCAATGATGGCAAGTAGGGGCTGCCCTGAACCTAGTGAAGGCACATGGTAGGAGGAATGGAATGGAAAAGAAATGGAAGAACTAGAAAGCAATGAAAGGAAATGAAAAGTATAAAGCAATGATAACCAAAATACTCACATGATAGAAAAGCTTGATGTAGACCACTCTAATGTGACACTAGACAAGTACAACACTATATACTGTAACACTAGACTCTAGAAATCCAAAGTGTAAATGGGATAACTCCCAATATGACATGTGGCATGTGTAGGACTCACTAGACTATAAAAACACACCTCGAACACTCACTCCAACTTCATGTTCCAACACCACCCCATGAAGGAAATGTGAGGGACTACTGGAATGGAACCAAAAACTGAATATGACAATGATGGAGTCTACTGCTTTGTGCACCCCAGGTAGCTCAGAGACTCAAATGAAGCATGGCTACCTGACCAACACATCGGTCTAGGGAATGCACTAGCATCCTGGAACTTGGCCAAGCCTGATAAAGAGACCCATCACTGTGGCTGGGAATTTGGAGTCCTCATCTGTGCCTGCACTTTCTCGATCGTCCTGACTATGGCAGGAACAGTCTGCGGAAAAGTACATGTCGCCCCTTCGTGGTCAGAAACCAAGGTGACTGGGGCTGGTGCATCTAAAGGCCCCTCCTGATGTGGAACTGTAGTATCTAGGGCTACTGCAACATCCACCTCTGGAGTCTGGAAGGCATCTGTTTGAACAGGAGCAAGGGTCTCCTCCTGAGGTAAGGGAGCCGCTCTGATAGCTCTCCATCGTGGTATTGGCTGTGCTGCAGGCATTGGGCGCCCTGCTGCCCCTGGTGATACTAGGGTGCGTGCAGTAGAGCTCCCTGCTGCTCCAGGTGGTCCTGGAGTGCGTGGTATAGGGCGTTGGGAAGGTGTAGTCGAGGTAGTATGTGAAGGAGCGGCACCCAAAGACCTCTTGGGTCTTTTTTTCTTCCTTGGGCAGCAGTCTCTAGCAAAATGCCCAAGGGTCCTGCAAATCCTGCACTAGTCTGTCTACTTGAAATCTCGACTCTCTGTCGAAGGAGAGAGCCGTCTGGACGCTGAAGCATGATGTGGTCATCTGAGATGTTAGGGTTAGAGACAATGACCCTAACACGAGGCACCCAGTCTGCTCTGACTGCCTTTGTCAAGGAAGCAGGCATGCCAGGAAGGGGGGGGATCTCAGTGACCACTCCGAAAGTGGCTCTGATAGTGGCAAGCAGTCGATGGTAGACTTGAGGAAGACCCGAAAATCTAATGAACAGTGATGTGACCTGCCTGTTCTCCTCGACCGGATCAAAGCCCAAGGTGTAGGGCAAAAGAAAGATCCTCCTCCAACCCAAAGCCAGGGGATTAGCTTTGAGAACAAGGGCTGTGGACTCATGGGAGTCGAAAATCACTTGGAAGAATCCACGTCCTAGAAGTCGAATATCCCTGAGGTGTGGGGCAAGATCTCCTGGTAACGCCGCCAGCATCCAGTCTCTAGCCTGTGATCTAGAAGGGTGTGACCCAAAGATGCGGGCGAAGAGTGATGTGGAGCCCTCTAATTCCACATCTTTCTTGAGCTGCTGCAACTCATCTTCTAAAAAAATGACAGTTCTCGCAGCCGGTGGAAGTGGACCGAGATTGGCTGAATGGGGATCCATTCACCAATCGATGTGAAAAGGCCGATTCCAACACTGTTAAAGCTCCATCCGTGAAACTACTGCCCAGGATGCCCTAAAACACGGGCGTAGGAAGGAGGAGAACAGGAGAGGGTAGGAGAGAGGGGAAGGGAAGGAGAGGATAGACTGAGGGGTTTAGATAGAGATAGGCTAAGGGGGAAGCATAGGGGAGCTAAGTTAGGAAGGAAGGGGGAGGGGGAGGGGGAGGGTGGGCCGGGGAGAGGAAAAGAGGGGGGGGGGGGGTAGGAAGGAGGGAGGGGGCTGATGGCGGGGAGAGAAAAGGGGGGCGGCGGAGAGGAAGGGAGGGGGCGGCCGGGGGGGGGGAGTGCTGGAGGGGGGCAGCGGGAGGGGGGGAGAGGGAGAACCAGGGGAAGGGGTGGGGGAGGGAGGGGGCGGGGGAGGGGGAGGGGAGGGAGGAGGGGGGGGGCTGTCGGGTGAGGGAGAGGGGGGTGGGGAGGGCTATCAGGTGAGGGAGAGGGAGGGCGGGGGAGGAAAGGGGCGGGGGAGGAGGAGGGGGAGGGGGGGCAGCGGGGGGGGAGAGGGAGGGCGGGGGAGGAGGAGGGGGCAAGGGGGCTGGCGGGTGGGGGAGAGGGAGGGCAGGGAGGGAGAGGGAGGAGGGGCCGGGTGGGCTGGCAGGGGGGGGGAGAGGGAGGGCGGGGAGGAGGAAGGGGAGAGGGAGGGTGAGGGATGAAGGAGAGGGGCCTGGCGAAGGGGAGGGAGAGGAGGAACAGCGAGGGGAGGGAGAGGGGGGGCAGCGAGGGTGAGGGAGAGGGAGAGGGGGCTGGCTGAGAGAGGGAGAGGGAGGGGGCAGTAGCTCACGAGGAGAGGATTGGAGGGCGTAAGATTGGTCTTCTCAATCTCTACGCTCCCAACAACAGAGGGGAGCGGATCTCCTTTTGGAAGGAGTTACTCTCTTGGGCCCCCATTGCAAATTCTTGGATCATTGGTGGCGATTTCAACATGGTTGAGTTGCCATTAGACAAAAAGGGAGGCAGACAGGGTGGAATTCATTCTTTGGAAAGGGTAGCATGGGATGCCTTTCTCTTTTAGTACAGTGGCAGGGACACTTGGTTAGATGATGCCTTTCATGTTGTGCCACAATCACTCCTGTACTCTTGGTCGAACAGGAGAATACACATGCCCATCCATGCACCTATTGACAGATTTTATGTAGATGATTGGGCACTTGACAGAGGAGGATCTGTATGCATTTCTACTGGGGTTTCCACCTCAGATAATTTTCCAGTGGGGGTGTTGCAGATTCTGGAGCCTCATTGGAGAGGACGCTCCGCTAGTGTTAGGATTCCGGATGCTTTTTATGCGGAGGAGAGCCTCACGGATGATATTTTACAAATTTGGGTTTCTCACATACAGGGTGGAGCTGTCCGCCCATCGCAGGTAGCTGCAGCCTTATCTGGAATTAGTGACTATTATCATACAGTCGCTAATGAGATCCAAGTTCGGAGCTGACCCGTCTTGCCGTCGTTTCCTTTTTGCTTTGGAGACAATACAGCATTGCCTTTGGGATTGCAGATAGGCAAGAATCATATGGAAAGGGATTGCAAGACTTTTCAGCACTTTTGTTCGCCTACCTTTCTATATGACCTGGGGATCAGTGGCTTGGATCACTCTTTCAGGGCCCCAGGTCTTCTTTGAGAGACTTGACTCCTCTTGGGCTCTTCACATCCGATGACACCTTGTGGAGTCGTGCTCTCTAGAGGATGTTCCGGCCTCTATCTTCAGGGCTGCTCATTCATCGGTTGACTCTCCATGGGAGGTCTTAGCTAGCATTGCAGCATGGCACATTTGGAGAGCCAGGTGCACTGAGGCTTTGGAGGGTTCTCAGGTTCACCCTTCTCAAATCTTGGCCAGTACTTGGACAAATACGGTACACACTTTGATGGCCGTTTGGGCGACCATGCAGGGTACATCTCGAGCAGCCTCCTCTAGGAGCGTTACTTTTCTCAGAGATTGGAGAGACTCTCCCTTCTTTGCTGAGATTTCTACAGGGTTGAGTTGGCATTTTCAGCCTCAGCCTTGGTTGCTTTCTACCTCATTCCTCTGAGGTGTTTTTATTACATGCCTAGCATGTTGTATCATCGCACAGAGCTTGCTCTTGCGAGTTTCTTTCTTACTTAATAGAAGTCTCTTTTTTGCGAAAAAAAAAATAAAAAATTAAGTGTTCCAATTCTAGAATTTGTTTGGTTCTCAGCCAATGCTTTGAACTCCTTAAACCAATTGAACACTTCATATTTGCTTTTCCTGAGAAAGACCCAAGTGAATCTAGAATTATTTTATTTTTTTCCCAAAAAGATTACTTCACTAAGTATGAATGAAAACTGCAAGAGCAAGTTCTAATGCGGGAGTACATCATGCAATGCATGAGAAAAAAAAACCAGCTCAAAAAGAGCTAACAAAAAACCAAGGTGGAGGCTGAAAATGCCACCTCAACCGTGAAGGAGACTCCGAGAAGAAAGGAGATCCTCTCCAAACTCTGAAAAAGGTATCTCTCCTGGCTGTAGCATCTCTAGAGGATCCTTGCATGCTCTCCCAAATGGCCATCAATGTGTGTATAGTAGCAGTCCATATATTGGCCATAGATTGGGAAGGGTGGACCTGGGAACCCTCCATCGCCTCCGTACATCTAGCTCTCCATATATGCCAAGCTCCAATGCTAGCCAGAATCTCCCAAGATGTTCCTATTGAGGCATAAGCAGCTCTGAAAGGAGTGAAGAGAACATCCTGGAGAGAACATGACTCCACAAAGTGTCATCATATAATGAAGGCTGAGTATGAGTCATGTCCCTCGAAAAACACCTGAGGGCTAGTAAGAGATAACCATGCCACTAATCCCCAAGTCATGAAGAAGGGTGCTCTATGAAATATGCTAAAAATCCTAGCAACACCCTTCAAGATCGTCCTCGCCTATCTGGAGGATTACCAAAAGACAAGTGACAAAAACCGAGCGAGCCAAAAAAAGCGAGTAATAAAAAACAACAAAAGATTTATAAATCCCCCATTTCAGTAGCAAAAAATAATAACTTATTCAAAAGTCCATATGTTTCCTCAATGCCAGAAGGTTAAATAAAATATGCATATAACTTTCTGAGCCACTAACACTAATTTCACATCATCCATGAGATAGTTTGTATGTTCAATTTCCAATTCATTGTTTGTATTAAAGCCAAACCCTACAGTAACTGCAATCAAGTTCTCTCTTTCCACTAGAGTAATTGAGATCATCAATGCAACCTTCCACACAGGTGGGGTGTTTCCAAGGACTCCTTGCATGGATTAGTCTAGATTCCATGCATATGTAAATGCTTAGCTTTTTTAACTCTGTTCACTCTTGGAATGAAACCCATGTTTCTTTGTTACCGGAAAAATATTCTTCCCTAATGATTTATTCTTACCTCCCACTAATCTAACCAATGCAACAAATTAACCACAAATTCATATTTTGGTGCATTAAATTTTACTAGATGGTGCACAAAGACATGATAATCATCTAAAGTATGCCTTGCCATTTGATTTGATATGTAACACGACCCTATTTGGACTTGTAAATCAAAAGATATAAGGATGTGAAAATGTCATCTTTTGGGCCAAAACAAGGAGCGCGTTAATGCACTCCCTATTTTGGCCCAAAAGAGGACATTTTCACATCCTTGTATTTTTACAAGATGTCAACATATGATTTTTTTGGCCCAAAATATGAGTTTTTAACATCCTTACATCTTTTTATTATCAAATATAAATGGCATAATGTTACATATCAAATCAAATGACAAGGCATGATTTAGATCAATATCATGCCTTTTTGCACCATCTAAAAAAATTGTGTGCATCAGAATATGAATTTTGTGAAATTCTGTCCAATTTTTTGCACCAAGTTTAAAGCAAGGTTTCCCATAATGGGGAGCGAGAAGACACTGTCTATTTTGGCCAAAAAAAACCAAAATTTAAAATCCTCTACCTTTCAATTGCACTCTGGGGATCACTCTTCATAAACCCATAAAGCATGTGCAAGCAAGCATATATTAAAAAATACCCCTATTCTTGCAATTTACATTTTGTCATGTGAATGCTTGAACCCATGTATGTGTTTACATTTTTTTTTTTTTTCCATGAAAAAGACTTCTATTAAGTAAGAACAAAAACCCGCGAGAGCAAGCTCAAAGCGGAATACATCATGAAATCATGAGGATAATAAAAAACCCCTCAGAGTGAGGTGGAAAGAAACCAAGGCTGAGGCTGAAAGTGCCATCTCAACCCTGTAGTAGATTCAGAGAAGAAAGGAGAATCCTTCCATTCCCTGAAGAAAGAAGCCCTCCTAGCTGAGGCTGCACGGGAGTCCCCCTGCATACCCGTCCATACGGCCATCAGAGTGTGTACGATGTCTGTCCAGATACTAGCCAATGTGTGCGAGGGATGAATCTGAGTACCCTCCATAGCCTCTGTGCATCTGGCTCTCCAGATATGCCAGGCTGCTATGCTCGCTATAATCTCCCAAGAAGTATCCACAGAGGCATGTACAGCTGTAAAAGGACGGTGTGGAACCACATCCAACAAGCAGAACTCAACCCGATGACGTCGAACCGAAATGGCCCGAGAGGAGTCAAGTCCCTCATAGAAAACCTGAGGTCCTGTAAGAGAAAGCCAAGCCACCGAGCCCCAAGTCATAAAAAGTGGGGAATGGGCAAAGTGACTGAAGATCCTGGCTATCCCCATCCAAATCAATCTCGCCTATCTGCAATCCCATAAGCAATGCTGAATAGACTCCGAAGCAAAAAGGCAACGAGGGCAAGTAGGGTCGGCTCCGAATCTGGACCTCCAAAGGTTCACTGCAATCCCTCCATGAATAGAAAGCCAAAAGAAGATAGTGATCTTTCTATTCCTGTGGGATTTCCAGAGCCTCCTCCAGAAGTACCTCTGCTGATCCGCAGTAATACCAAAAGTCTCCCAATGAGGAACTCTAGAGGGTCTCCAGCCTCTACTACTGAGCTGAAATCTCTTGGCATTACTGACCGTGTAACGAAAGAAGGGGATGGTCTTCTCTCGATGCCCCGCATCAATCCACTCCCACTCTCCGGGGTCCCACTGTAAATACCTGATGGGAACTCCTCCATAGAGCCAGAGTCTCCAAGACCCGATGGAGAGTAACTGGGGGTCAGGGTCTAAGAACCACTCTGAATCTGATCCCTGCATCAAAAGGCCTACGACCCTGATAGGCTGAAAAGCAGACTCAAGCAAGATATCATCTGTAGATCTGAGCAATCTACCACCATCCTGGACACTAAAAACCAAAGCATCCTCCTGTGCATCTCGGAAGGCTAAGACCTGAAGTGGAACCCCGCCTCTCGAGAAAGTACCTGCCCAAGTGGAGGAAGTGAGAGGCATATCATCTGTGTCTATCCAAGTCTCTGGAAGGGCTGTCTCAATCTGCAAGATCCTCCCTGCACTCCCTCTGAGATGTCCTGTCAACCTTGACTTGGTTTCCTCTGGAAGCCTACGGAAAGCTTTCCAAGATCCCAAAGAAGAAGCAGGTCCCCTCTCCCACCTGGCCCACTGCATGTAGAGTGAGGCACCCAGTGGTCTGCCACGATCATCTAAAATACTATCGTTCCACATGATGGGCTGCCTATCAATCTCTTCCCGGGAGGAAGGAGGAATCCTCCGAAGAGAGCTTCTGAAACTAGCCCAAGCTTTCAGAATGGCAACCATGAGAGGGGATGAAGGTGATCTGAGGTGTGCTGTGGTGAAGATCCATCTAACACTGCTCATCCAGTCTCCTCCTGAGGAAGGTGTGCACCTCTGTATGCTGCTGATAAGAAAGTCCTTCCACGGTTCCTATCCTCGCATAAGTCCTCGCACCACTATCTTGCAAAGTAAAGCTCTGCACTGTAAATCTGGATCAATAATATTGAGACCCCCATCCTGTGTAGGGAGAATGAGGGTCTCCCAAGCCACTCTGGCTAAGGCATCTGCTGTGCCATCAAGCCCACTCCAGAGAAAGTTCCTGATCGGTCTTCTAAGCTGAATGATGCAGTCCCTAGAACGGCACCAACATGAACAAATAAACCAGGCAGTGGCGAGGAGGACCTGGTTGACCACCACAACTCTAGAGGCAAGATCCAGCTTGGCTGAGCTCCAAAAGAGAAGCTTCCTTCTGATGCTCTCCAACACGGGAGCAAACTGCTGCATGGTAGAAATACCCAAGCCGACTTGGCAGCCCAAATACCTGATAGGCACACCCCTCTGAACCCAAGTGAACCCTATGTCAAGCCCCCAAACTGGAGTGTCCTCATCATTGATCCAAAAGCCATTGGATTTATGCCAATTTATCTGCGCCCCTGCCACCAAGCAAAATAAATCGAATGCTGTCCTGAAAGAAGTCAGTGTCTGTGGAGAGGCATCCAAATAAATCGCTGTGTCATCAGCCAACTCACTGTCAAGCAGCTCCTCCTCTCTTCTGATGGGAAGTCTCAGCCCAAAGATGTCAGCTTGAGATCTAACATAGATGCTCATAGCTTCGGCCACGAATAAAAAAAGGAAAGGAGCAAGGGGGCATCCCTGACGGACTGATCTCAAAATCTGAAATCTCTCACCCCTTACCCCACCAATAAGTACCTGGCTATGGGCTGATCTGTACAAAGAGGAAACACCTCTGATCCAAACATCAGTGAATCCAAAGCGTAGAAGGGTGCCCTCCAAAAAACTCCAATCTACTCTGTCATAAGCTTTTTCAAAATCCAACAGTAGAATGGCAAGATTCTGGCCACTCTGCATGGCCCACTCTGAAGCTTCCCAGAAAGAAAAAATGTTATCAAAAATACTTCTGCCATGCACAAATCCCGTCTGAGTGTCATGAATAAGATCAGGGAGAAGTGGCTGCAATCGGAGGCTGATACCCTTGGCGAGAATCTTGTAACAAGTCCCCAGAAGTGTGATAGGCCTCCACTGGGACAATAAATTTCTGCTACCTCCTTTTGGGATAAGGTGGATGAGGCCCTCTGTAAGCGACTCAGGCATCTCGCCAGAGTCCCAAATGGCCTGCATGGCTGAAGTAATATAGTCTCCAATCATATCCCAAAATGCAATGAAAAAATACGGGGTGAGGCCATCTAAACCTGGGCACTTGCCCTTGTGAAGGGCTGAAAGTGCAGTCCTAAACTCTGTGTTGGTGAAAGGTGCGTCAAGTAGAACATGCATATACGGATTCACCAACACTGGGATACTCTGCCAAATAGCCTGTCTAGCATCCTCTATATCGTGTGTCTCAGGATCAGCAGTAAGGAGGGTGGCATAGAAATCTGAAGCTATGCGTAAGACGTCATCTGGCTCTGTCTGTAGAACCCCATGTGAGTCAATAAGCTGAGATACACTCTCTCTACTATGTCTAGGGCCAAGAGTGGAGAAAAAGTATTTATTCACTCTACCACCCATCTGAATCCAGAAGGACTCCCGTGCATGAAAGGCATACTCTGCTCTCTGATCAAGCAATAACTGCAGATGAGCCCTCGCTGCAGCAAGGCGCTCCTGAATCCAAGCATCTGAAGGCCGTTTCTTCTCTTCCCTCTGCAAAGCTGCTAACTGCTGGCGAACACCAATCTCACGTCTGAGAATATCTCGTCTCGTGGTAGAAGCAACTGAGCAGTAAAAGTCGCTAATACCAGAGAGGGCAGCGGCTAAATGTGATGGATGTGGCTGCCCACCCTGGACATGAGCAAACCATATCCGTAGGGCTGCCTCCGTAAGGTCCTCCTCTGTGTAAAAGGCATCTGGAATCCTGATGCTGGCAGATCGGCCTCTCAAGTGAGGCTCTGAGATAGCCAGAACAACAGGGAAGTGGTCTGAAGTGGAAACCCCCGCAACAATGCATACCGATCCACCTCTGTCTAGTGCCCAGTCATCTACATAAAATCTGTCAATGCGTGCATGAATAGGCATCTGTTGCCTCCTGTTCGACCAAGAGAACAGGAGGGTTTGTGGCTGAATAAGAAAGGCATCATCACACCAAGTATCTCTGCCACAGAAATGGAAAAGGAAGGCATCCCAAGCTGCTCTCTCCAAAGAGTGAAGCCGCCTTCTCTACCCCCTTTTTTGTCTGAAGGTAACTCGACCATGTTAAAGTCACCTCCAATCACCCAAGAATCCACAATGGGGGCCCAGGAGAGCAAAGTCTTCCACATAAGGACACGTTCCCCTCTAATGTTGGAGGCATATAGGTTGAGGAAGCCAACCTTACGCCCTCCAATCAAAAGAATAATCCACTGAGTTCTAGAGGGGATAATGACTCCGTGCCCAACAACTAAGGGGAGAACCGACTGCGAAACTGAAATAGAAGTGCCTCCCCTAGTGCCCAATGCAGGCGACCAAAAAGTATGGCCTGAAAGCAACTTGCCTGACTTGGCACAATCTCTATAATCCAGCTTGTGCTCTTGAATAAATAATATATCAATGGGACCCCCAGTAACACCTGGATGAAGCTGATCCCGGATCAGCTGTCTACGGCGGCGATGTGGGACGCCACCTAGGCCCTGTATGTTCCAACTGATGATCCTCATCAACAGGGAGTGACAGAAAAAGTGGTGGTGGAGGGGGGGTTGACAGAAAAAGTGGTGGTGGTGGTGGAAATGGTGGACGGAGTTTGGAGGACGGAAAATAGAGATAGACGGAAAATATGGAGGCTTAACGGACTTTGGAGAAGGGAGTGGCTAGCAAAAGTGTGGGGAAAGAAATGAGGGGTGTTGGTGTTGCTTTTATAGGATGTGGGGGGATTAAGGGTTAATTTTGGGTGTTTAGTGTATTAATGTGATTTTGTAAGTCAACATTATCCTTTTGCATTATTTGGAAGCATTTTTCCACTCCTTTGCCTTGAGGGATGTATCTTGAATGGTTTTTCGAAGGGGGTTCTTTTTCACACATCCAAGCACATGCTCCACTTTTGCTTCAGGCGCTAACCTCCTCGGCAATGGCACCAAATGTTGTCTCTGTTTTACCCAAGTACAGGTTCCGAGGGTGTTGGTCACCTACAGTCGTGCCATTGCTTGTTGTAGCATAGGTGTTCAGAAGTGTAGCATAGGTCCTCAGGTCGTGTTCCGGTGTGAGAGCTGTAGGCTAAAGCATGTAAAGTGGAACACCTTACCCGACCTAGTGGCGGAAACAAACCCCTCAACAGGGGAAGACCTCCTGCTCGAGGAGGGAGGGAAGGAACCCAGTGGTGGAAAGTCAATAGGGGAAAGAATCCTGGCACCTGAAGAAGAAGCCCTGTCAATAGGAAACCCAACCACTGGCTCCCCAAAAGTAGCGGGCACAAACTCCTCCTCTGGGAAATCTGAACTCTCTGCCAAGGCTGAAAACGAGTTCCTGTGGAGCAATCCAGACACCGGAGTACGAAGGATCCCTTGTGAGGGAAGAGGATCAACAGTGTAAGCTATCCCCTTCCCCCTATCCAAGGGAGGGAGTGAGGAATGCTCTCTACCCTGTGTCTGCCCAGCCGCGGAGATCTCTCCGTCCTCAAGAGGAACATCTGGCACTGCTGGATCTAAGGAAGAAGCTGCAACTAGGGAGGAGGTCGAAGCTTCAGCGTCTCGGACTGTGCAAGGTGAGACAGGAAGGACAGCTCGAGGTGAAGCAGAGTCTACTAAGGTACCCTCGTGAACTGAAGGAGGGACCTGCACATGTACTGGAACCCACTGTAAAGCGTCGCGTGTGCCTGAGGGAGGTGGGGGTCGAGGAGCAGGTGAAGGACCTGTACCACCCCCCTGTCGAGGCCGAGGAATAAGTACTGGACTTGTACCACCACCTGACTGAGCACACCTGACTGAGCAGGACCGCCACGTGAAGAACGAGGAGCAGGAGCTGGACTTGTACCACCCCTCTGTCGAGGTCGAGGGGCAAGTGCTGGGTCTAATCCCCCCCTGGTCCCCCCTGTCGATGCCCTGAGGCGGTAGCTGTACCAGAGGGCTTCTTAAGGCAATCCCTGGCAAAGTGTCCCGAGGTCCTGCAAATCCTGCACTGGTCCTGCCTGCCTGAAATCTCCACTCTTTGGCGAAAAAAGGAACCATCCGGGCGCTGGATCATGACGTGGTCCATCTTGAGGGGTTAGGATCCTTGCAAAGGACCCTAACTCTAGGAACCCCATCAGCCTTGGTTGCCTCTGTTGCAGTCAATGGCAACCCAGGGAGGGGTCGGATCTCAGCAACTGCGCCAAAATGCTCCCCAATAACAGAAAGAAGTCGATGGTAAACCTGGGGAAGCCCGGGGAACCTGATGAAGAGCGAGAAGATTTTCTTATCTACCTCTACTGGGTCGAAACCAAGGTGAAAGGCTTCAAACAAGATCTTCTTGTGTCCCAGGTGTAAAAACTCGGCCTTGAGCACAGTGCTCGCAGCCTCTGGATAGGTGTGATGGGAAGTGGACAAGAGGGCGGAACTGCATTGTGAACCTCAATTTGGGAAACGTGCTACCCATGTGGGCCACCGGCGTTACAAGATCTATCGCAAAGGCGTGGCCTCCCTCGGTGAGCCAAGCCACCATCTCCCACATGAAATCCCTTCTCATCCTACGCATGCTGGCAACAATCCTGAAGGACGCTAGCCATATCTGTTGTGCGACAGGGCAGCCCCAAAGACAGTGTAGGATCGTCTTTAGAGCTCCATCATCCATACAACCAGCGCATCTGCCTATCCTCATCTACTCCAGCTATGGGCCAATGGGCAGGCCTCCATGCGCCAATAGACAAAAGAAATAGGAAATCTACTGCGAGCGCAGACGGTGCCAAAAGCAGCCTATGACCTCACGCGGGACATCCTACTCTAGCCAGTGACATTCCCTCATGGGGGGCCATGCTACTGCCTCAAGCTGCAAACGGTGCCCAATACGAGTAGTGTATGAGAAGGAGACCTCTTCCACTTGGTCTGAGTGCCAGATGTGAGCTGGCCAAACCAATCCCCTAGGTCCCACTGAAGGTCGCATAAAGGTCTGCCCTCCCAAATCCATAAGCGCCATACTTCCCTCAGGAGTCGATAAGACTATGGAGTGGTCGATGTACCATGCCCTGCCTAAGCGGCCCACTATCCTGACCCTCTACTACTCTAAGCCCCCTATGTCCACCTCTGCCTCCTCATCCAACTCCGACTCAACTTGTAGAGATCCTCCCGGTCCCACTTGGTAAAAGCAAGACTGAGGGAGGCCAAGAGTCTCCCGAAAGAAGCATATCCGGAGCGATAATCTTGTCTACGAGAACTGACCTGACCACCAGTGGGGGTTCTAGTAATCCCTCCCACCAAGAGTCCGAGATTGCCTCCTCAATCTCTTGTATCCTTGTGCCTGCTCCTAGGAGATGAGAGAGAGTCTCCGAGCCTCTTTCTCTCTTGGAAATCGTTGCCAAGTCCCAAAGGATCTAGCCGGTTTGTTGTCCCACTGTGCCCATCCAATATGAGTCCGTTGCCCAAGCATGTGCCCCTCTGAGTCTCTGACCTCCGGGTGCCAAATGAGCGGCTGCCTCTCAAACTCCTCTCTACAAGACAGCCCAGTCTGGGTAAGTCCTGCCAATCTCTGGCACACTCTGTAGAGACTCCGCATTAGCGGAGAACCCTTCCCTGTCAGCGACACCTCAAAGAATATCCACGTGTAGGACTGCTGCCAGTGGCTCCCAATGCGAGGCGTGTTCCCAAGGAGCGCCCATTGTAGTAGGAGCTTCCACGGTTCCGAGGCCTCACACTACCAGTTTGCCCAAGAGGGCTCTACTTTGCATCTTACGATCAATAATGTCAAGTCCACCCTATGCTTGGGAAAAAGTCATTGTTTGCCAGGGCACCCTAGCTCTAGTTTTGCGGGTGCCATATGATCTCGGCCAGAGGAACTTATAAACCAATCGACGTAGCTGTCCCATGAAACCTTTGTGAAAACACCAACAAGAAGCGATGTACCAGGATGTAGCTAGGAGTACCTGGCTCACCACTAGAGCTCGACCTGCAAGAGAGAGTTTCGCGGAGCTCCAATACAAGAGCTTCCGCCGAACACTCTCCAGAACCGGGCTGAACTACTGCTTTGCCAAAATGTCGATACCCACTTGGCAGCCCAGGTATCTAGCCGTCTGTCCTTTCGAATCCACCGAAAGCCAAAATCTGTGCCCCAGCCTCGAAATTCCTGGCTCTCCTCAGTGTGTTAGGAAATGGAGTCAAGATGAGTTGGTTTGGTGTGTTCTAGTGTGAGTTCTAGTCTAGTGTGTCCTATGGATGCCACGTGTCACATTGGGAGTTATCCCATATGCATTGGTGTTCATATGTGTGTGTGCTCTATATAAGAGTTGTACTTGTCTAGTGTCAAATCAATCAAGTATCAAGCCTACAAGCTCTTTGGTCTATATGTGAGTACTTTCGTTTTGTTCATTGCTCTTGCTATTTCATTTCCATTTCACTATGTCTCTCTTTGAGTATTATTATCTCTCTCCCTAGCCTACCCTCTCTCTCTCCCTCTGTATCTAGGATTTTGTAGCCATTTTTGGCATCTTAGCTGTATTACGATGAGGCCACCTAGTTGGCGCATCGTTGATGATGTATTTTCCTTTCGGATGATTTTGTGTCCCATAGGCCATGTATGGCCTTCCGTGGACCTTTAATAAAATTTCTTTCTTTCTTTCTTTCTTTCTGCACCATGCACCTTCATGTGGTATTAGAGCCTCCTTTCCCACCTTTCCCTTTTCCATGCTTAATCTAGAGGATGAGGGAAGTCCGCAAATGGAAGCCATCCTCTCCTCCTTGATTGAGCTCCTTATCACTCCTTTCTCCCCAACTAGTTCTCCTCTCCTACCTTAGCCTCACCTTCGGAAGCTATGGAGCTTGGTTTGTTGCCCACGTGAAAAGGAGCAACTCGGTCACCATTCTTTTGGGAATTTGTGGGCGTCTTTGTAGATGAAAAAGACAGCCTGTTTTTTGCTCAAAACAGCCCGTTTTTTGCTAAAAAACAACTTGTTCTTGCCGTTTTGGGAGCATTTTTGTGAAGGAAATAGTTGCTTACATTGTCAGCCCGGGAGATGTTTCTACAAAAAATGCCAATGTTAGTTTTGGGCTACTGCTCCTCCCCGACCTTTGCTGCTCCTCTCCCTCTCCTCAGCCGTATGACCGTACGGCCCTCCCTCCCTCTCCCCTCTGCTAGCGCTCTCCTCTCCCTCCCGTACCTCCTCTCAGCCTTGCCGCCCTCTCCTCTCAGCCTCGCTCCCTCTCCTCTCAGCCCCGCTCCCTCTCCTCTCAGCCCCGCTGCCCTCCTCCTATGCGGTACAGCCGTACTGCCCCCCTCTACGCCTACCCTCTCCTCTCCGCCCTCCCTCCCCTAGCCTCTCTGTCCTACCCGCCTACCTCTAGCCTCTCGGCCTACCCTCTTCCCTAGCCCTCTCTCCCTTTGCCTACCCTCTCCTCCCCCTTCCCTCTCCGCCCTTCCCTCCTTACACACTCTCCCTCTCCCTCCCTGCTGCCCCCCTTCTCCCCTTGGCCCTCACCCTCTCCCTCTCCCTCCTTGCTGCCCCCTTCTCCCCTTAGCCCTCACCCTCTCCCTCTCCCTCCCTGTTGCCCTCTTCTCCCTTGCCCTCACTCTTCTATCCTCTTCCTCCTCTTCCTCCTCTTCCTAGCCATTCCTAGCAGCACTTTTGGTCGGATGGAGCTTTTTGTATTCGAGTTAGCCTTCACACCTTGATTGACGATGGCCCAACCTTCAGTCAATCCTCGCCCGCTTCCACCGGCCGCGAAAACCATCACTTTCTCAAAAGACGAGTTGCCAGTAGCTCAAAAAAGATACGGAGCAGGAGAGCTCGACATTGCTCTTTGCTCGCATCCATGGGTCCCACCCTTCGAGGTTACAGGCTAGGGACTAGATGCTCACCGCTCTACCTGGAGACCTCGCAAGGCACTTCACATATGTTCATCTGCTTGGGCGAGGTTTCATCCAAATTCTTTTTGACTCATCGGAGGTAGCACGTACAGTGCTTCAGGCTAATCCGTTAGCACTGGGCTCCAAGAGGATGTTTTTGACCCCTTTTTCATTGGGGTTTGATCTTGTCGAGGAGGACAGCCCAACAATGTCACTCTTCATCAGATTTTCAGGCCTTTCTCGAGTGTACCATCGATTGCTACATTCCATTGGAGCCGCCTTTGAAGTGGTTACTGAGATCCCCCTCTCCCTGAGATGCCTACTTCAGCAACAGAGGCAGTCAGGTCCGATGGGGTACCGCGTAGGTCATTGTCTTTGACCCTAACATCTCGAATGACCACATTATGCTTCAGCGTCCAAATGGCTCCTTCTTCAGACAGAGAGTCGAGATTGCAGGGAGGCAGGATCAGTGTAGGATTTGCAGGAACCTTGGGCACTTTGCCAAAGATTGCCCAAGGAAAAAGAAAAGACCTAAAAGATCCACGGGTGCGCCTCATAGCTTCACCCGACTTGGACCTCCCTCAGAGCCAGTTCCTACCGCTCTAAGTGCTGCTAAACCTTTGGCTTCATAGCCAGGACCATCAGCCTCTCGTCCTGGTACTTCTACAGCGCGGACAAAGACAGTCAGCATGTCCTGTTTCAGTCGTCCCCCTGTTAGGTGCATGTTAGAGTTGGGGAGCCAGTACCTCAAGCTACCACTGATGGGGCCACGGACCCGTCTCTTCAACCAGGAGACATTCCTGTCATGGGTCCATGTGCTCATGTACAGGAGCGCTCACCTAGGGAAAACCTTTCTCCAGAGACTCGTGCCTTACTTGAGAACAATGCCAAAGTCGTGGGTGGCTAAGGTCATGCAGATTCATGCTGAGGTCATGCAGCGGGATCCCCTTTCTTCTCTTGCACGGCTGTCTACATTGGTTCCACTCCTTTCGCAGGGCTCCTTCGCACTCCTACGCCAGAGGTACTTCGTAGGAATTCATTTTCAGTTCTGGCAGACTTGGTTGAGTTTGAAACAGAGGATGAATTTGTACCCTCTACGCTCGGGGAGCACATCTTTCAGACATCTGTGGATAGAGTTTCCCCCTCAACAGGTGTGGGTTTGCTTTCCCCAGTTGACTTCCCTCCTCTTGATAGGAGGAACTTTTCGCAGGAGAGGATTTTCTCCGCCAGTCAGGTAGGATCTTCCATCCGGCCTCCTCCTCTTGCAGATGAGGATTGTCAGTTGGAACGTTTAGGGCCTCGGGGGTTTACCTTGCCGCCGCCGCCGCAAGCAGCTGATTCATAACCAACTTCATCTAGGTGTTACTGGGGGTCCCATGGACATTCTGATGATTCAGGAATACAAATTGGATGTTAGGGATTGTGCCAAGTCGAGTAAGCTTCTTTCAGGCCATACTTTTTGGTCACGCACCTTGGGCACCAGGGGAGGTACTTGCATTTCAGTTTCTTCTTCTATACTCCCCTTGGTGATTGGACACGGGATCATAACCTCGGCACTTGCCCTTGTGAAGGCCTGAAAGTGTAGTCCTGAACTCTGTGTTGATGAAAGGTGCATCAAGCAAAACATGCATATCCGGTTTCACCAAGAAAGGGATGCTCTGCCAAATAACCTGTCTAGCATCCTCTCTATCCCGTGTGTCAGGATCTGCAGTAAGAAGGGCGGCCTACAAATCTGAAGCTATGCGCATGACATCATCTGGATCTGTCTGTAAAACCCCATGTGAGTCAATAAGTTGGGATACACTCTCTCTACTATGTCTAGGGCCAAGAGTAGAGAAAAAGTGTTTATTGACTCTGCCACCCATCTGAATCCAGAAGGACTCCCGTGCATATGAAAGGCATACTCTGCTCTCTGATCAAGCAATATCTGCTGATGAGCCCTTGCTGTAGCAAGGCGCTCCTGAATCCAAGCATCTAAAGGCCGTTTCTGCTCTTCCCTCTGCAAAGTTGCCAACTGCTAGCGAACACCAATCTCACGTCTGAGAATATCTCGTCTCCTGGTACAAGCAACTGAGTGGTAGAAGTTGCTAATACCAGAAAGGGCAATAGCTACATGTGATGGATATGGCTGCTCACCCTGGACATGACAAACCCATATCTGCAGGGCTACCTCTGTGTACAAGGCATTTGGAATCCTAATGCTGGTAGACCGGCCTCTCAAGTGAGGCTCTGAGATAGCCAACACAACAGGAAAGTGGTCTGCAGTGGAAACCCTAGCAGCAATGCATACCAATCCACCTCTATCTAGTACCCATAGAATCTGTCAATGCGTGCATGAATAGGCATCTATTGCCTCCTGTTCGACCAAGAGAATAGGAGGGACTGTGGCTGAATAAGAAAGGCATCGTCTAACCAAGTATCTCTGCCACAGTGGTGAAAAAGGAAGGCATCCCAAGCTGCTCTCTCCAAAGAGTGAAGTCCTCCTTCTCTACCCCCTTTTTTGTCTGATGGTAACTCAACCATGTTAAAGTCACCTCCAATCACCCATGAATCCGCAATGGGGGCCAAGGAGGGTAAATCCTTCCACATAATGACACGTTCCCCTCTAATGTTGGAGGCATACAGGTTAAGGAAACCCTCCAATCAAGAGAATAATCCACTGAGCCCTAGAGGGAATAATGACTCCGTGTCCAACAACTAAGGGGAGAACTGACTGCGAAATTGAAATAGAAGTGCCCCCCCTAGTGCCCAAGGCAGGCGACCAAAATGTATGGCCAGAAAGCAACTTGCTTGACTTGGCACTATTGGAATATGAAGCCAAAGTGAGTAAAAAATGAGTGTACTAGTGGTTTTATAGTCTATGAGTCCTAGACATGCCATGTGTCATATTGGGAGATATCCCATAGACATTGTGACTTTCTAGAGTCTAGTGGCATACTATATATTGTTGTACTTGTCTATTATCTGAAATATCAGTCAACATCAAGCTATTAATGCATTGTGAGTATTTTGGTTATTGCCTTGCACTTGTACTTTCCTTCCTTTCCATTTTCCCTTTCATTATGCTTTCCATATTTCCATTCTGTTCCTAGCTAGCTACCATGTCTCTTCATATGGTATCAGAGCCTTCCTTCCTAGCCCTTCTCTTCCTCCTTGCTTCTCCATGAGGTAGAGGGTGGTCGGAAAGAGAAGTTGCCCTCTCTTCTCTTGGAGGAGCTCCCCTTCCCTACTCCTCTCCATTGAAGGCTTCATCAACATTGGGATTCTCCTCCAACGTTGTCTTCTCCAACTTGAGCTTCTGCCACCTCTCTTCCCTTTCCTTGGTGAGCTCTTCTCCTTCCTTTAGCTACAAAGACGTCCTGGAGTGGTGCTGTTTCTATTGTGCTCTCTGTGACTTGCGGACAATGTGACGCTTCTATCTGGATCTGGAAGCAGAATCACGACTTTGTGTCTTCAAGAAAGTTGTAGAGGACCTTGAGTACTACAATTTTCAAATAACATCATTGCAATCTGAGTTCTCTATGAAAAGATATAGCTCCTACAAAAAGTGACAAAAGTTATTTCTACGCACGGATTTTGTTCTTGAGTTCACGGGATGATAGTTTCCAGCCTACTGTCACTATCTTGATCTCCACCTCCATCTTTTTCTGCTCCAATTGGTGCCCACGAAGCTAAGCTGTAGCTGCCCGTGCAGCTTCTCCTGCTACCCATGTAGCTATCCTCTCTGCTCGCCATCTAGCTGCCCACGTTGCTTCTAGCTACTCCTATTGCTCACGCTTCTCTTATTGCCCACAAAGCTCTATCTTCTCGCCATTCGAGCTGCCACATTGCACACCTCATCTGCCTTCTATAACGGTGTGTAGACTCCACACTAACTTGCAGCAAGAAGATAAAGAAAAATTATCTTGATGTGAGGTATGGTTACTTCCCGGCTTCTCCGATTACTTCTCTAATTGCGCGTGGTTCTAGGCTTGCACATTGAGTGACTCTACTAGTCCTTGTGGCACCTCCGGCCTCTACATCAATAAGTCTAGGTGACTCTCCATCTTCTATCTTGAGAGTCATGCCATGACCGCTCCATGTAGCTACCCGATGGACTTCACCAACACATATTTTGGGGCATCCATGCCTAGTGCTTCATCGACTTGCAGGGATGTGCACACATGTGCAGTGGCTACTTGGAGAACATCTCTTACTCCTAAGAGATCCATTTTTATTATTCCTACAGCTTGATGTATTTTGGGGTCCTCTGTCTTGGGTAGTCCATCAAAAATGATATGTATTGAGTGTTTGGTTGTCATTGAGTCTAAAGGTCCTCTGCCTTGGATAGTCCTCCTAAAAAGATGTATTGATTTTCCTATTTTGGTGTGTGGCTTCCTAATATGTCCTGTTATGAAGCTAAGGGGGGATGTACTGTGGGAGCCATGTATTGGCTTTGACAGGTTTAGAGGGGGATGTATTGTGGGAGCCATGTATTTTTTTTTCCCAAAATAGACTTCTATTAAGTAGGAGAAAAAACCCGCGAGAGTAAGCTCAAAGCGGAATACATCATGAAACTATGAGGATAAATAAAACCCCCTCAAAGTGAGGTGGAAAACAACCAAGACTGAGGTTGAAAGTGCCACCTCAACCCTGTAGGAGTCTTAGAGAAGAAAGGAGAATCCTTCCATTCCCTGAAGAAAGAAGCCCTCCTAGCTGAGGCTGCACGGGTGTCTCCCAGCATACTCATCCATACGGCCATCAAAGTATATATGGTGTCTGTCCAAATACTAGCCAAAGTGTGTGAGGGATGAACCTGAGTACCCTCCATAGCCTCTGTGCATCTGGCTCTCCAGATATGCCAAGATGCTATGCTGGCTAAAATCTCCCAAGAAGTATCCACATAGGCATGTACATCTTTAAAAAGAAGGTGTGGTACCACATCCAACCAACAGGACTCAATCTGATGACGTCGAACCAAAATGGCCCGAGAGGAATCAAGTCTCTCCTAGAATACCTAAGGCCCTGTAAGAGAAAGCCAAGCCACTGAGCCCCATGTCATAAAGAATGGGGAGTGGGCAAAGTGACTGAAAATCCTAGCTACCCCCATCCAAATGATCCTCGCCTGTCTACAATCCCATAAACAATGCTGAATAGTCTTTGAAGCAGAGAGGCAAAGAGGGCAAGTAGGATTGGCTCCGAACCTGGATCTCCAAAGGTTCACTGCAATCCCACCATGGATAGAAAGCCAAAAGAAGAGAGTGATCTTTCTATTCCTGTGGGATTTCCAGAAGCACCTCTGCAGATCTGCAATGATATCAAATGTCTCCCAATGAGGAACTCTGGAAGGTCTCCAACCTCTACTACTGAGCTGAAATCTCCTCGCATTACTGACCGTGTAACAAAAGAAGGGGATGCTTTTTTTTTTTTTTTTCCATGAAAAAGACTTCTATTAAGTAAGAACAAAAACCCGCAAGAGCAAGCTCAAAGCGGAATACATCATGAAATCATGATGATAAATTAAAAAACCCCTCAGAGTGAGGTGGAAAGAAGCCAAGGCTGAGGCTGAAAGTGCCATCTCAACCCTGTAGTAGATTCAGAGAAGAAAGGAGAATCCTTCCATTCCCTGAAGAAAGAAGCCCTCCTAGCTGAGGCTGCACGGGAGTCCCCCTGCATACCCATCCATACGGCCATCAAAGTGTGTACGATGTCTGTCCAGATACTAGCCAATGTGTGCGAAGGATGAACCTGAGTACCCTCCATAGCCTCTGTGCATCTGGCTCTCCAGATATGCCAGGTTGCTATGCTCGCTAGAATCTCCCAAGAAGTATCCACACAGGCATGTACAGCTGTAAAAGGACGGTGTGGTACCACATCCAACGAACAGAACTCAACCCGATGACGTTGAACCGAAATGGCCCGAGAGGAGTCAACTCCCTCATAGAAAACCTGAGGTCCTGTAAGAGAAAGCCAAGCCACCGAGCCCCAAGTCATAAAAAGTGGGGAATGGGCAAAGTGACTGAAGATCCTGGCTATCCCCATCCAAATCAATCTCGCCTGTCTGCAATCCCATAAGCAATGCTGAATAGACTCCGAAGCAGAAAGGCAACGAGGGAAAGTAGGGTCGGCTCCGAATCTAGACCTCCAAAGGTTCACTGCAATCCCTCCATGGATAGAAAGTCAAAAGAAGATAGTGATCTTTCTATTCCTGTGGGATTTCCAGAGCCTCCTCCAGAAGTACCTCCAGAGCCCTGCGTCAATCCACTCCCACTCGCCAGGGTCCCACTACAAATACCTCATGGGAACTCCCTGTACAGCCAAAGCCTCCAAGACTCGGTGGAGAGTAGCCGGGGGTCTAGGTCGAGGAGCCACTCTGAATCTGATCCCTGCACCAAAAGACCTACAACCCTGATAGGCTGAAAAGCAGACTCAAGCAAGATGTCCTCTGTGGATCTGAGCAATCTGCCACCATCCTGCACATAAAAAGTAAAGCATCCTCCTGTGCATCTCGAAAGGCCAAAACTTGAACACTGCCTCTCGTAAAAGTACCTGCCCAAGTGGAGCAAGTGAGTGGCAAATCATCTGTGTCTACCCAATCCTCTGGAAGGGCTGCCTCAATCTGCAAGATCCTCCCTGCACTCCCTCTGAGATGTCCTGTCAACTGAGACTTGGTCTCCTTTGGAAGCATGCGGAAAGCTTTCCAAGACCCCAGAGATGATGCAGGTCCCCTCTCCCACCTAGACCAATGCATGTAGAGTGAGGCACCAAGTGGTCTGCCACGATCATCTAAAATACTATCATTCCACATGATGGGTTCCCTATCAATCTCTTCACAAGAGGAAGGAGGAATCCTCCGAAGAGTGCTCCTAAAACTGGCCCATGCTTTCAGAATGGCAACCATGAGAGGGGACGAAGGTGATCTGAGGTGTGCTGTCATGAAGATCCACCTAATACTACTCATCCAGTCTCCTCCTGAAGAAGGTGTGCACCTCTGTATGTTGCTAATAAGAAAGGCCTTCCAACGTTCCTACCCTCGCATAAGTCCCCGCACCACCATCTTGCATAGTAAAGCTTTGCACTGTAAATCTGGATCAATAATATTGAGACCCCCTTCCTATGTAGGGAGGATAAGGGTCTCCCAAGCCACCCTGGCTAAGGTATCTGCTGTGCCATCAAGCCCACTCCAAAGAAAATTTCTGATCAGTCTCCTGAGCTGAGTGATGCAGTCCCTAGAATAGCACCAGCAAGAATAAACAAAACAGCCGTGGCCAAGAGGACCTGGTTGACCACCACAACTCTAGAGGCAAGATCCAACTTGGCTGAGCCCCAAAAAAGGAGCTTCCTCCTGATGCTCTCCAACACGGGAGCAAACTGCTGCGTGGAAGAAATATCCAAGCTGACCTGGCAGCCCAAATACTTGACAGGCACACCCCTCTGAACCCAAGTGAATCCTATGTCAAGCCCCCAAACTGGAGTGTCCTCATCACTGATCCAAAAGCCATTGCATTTATGCCAATTTATCTGCGCCCCTGCCGCCAAGCAAAATAAATCCAATGCTATCCTGAAAGAAGTGAGCATCTGTGGAGTGGCATCCAAGTAAACTGCTGTGTCATCTGCCAACTCACTGTCAAGTAACTCCTCTTCCCTTTTAATGGGAAGTCTCAGCCCAAAGATGTCAGCTTGAGATCTAACATAGATACTCATAGCTTCAGCCACGAAGAAAAAAAGGAAAGGAGCAAGGGGCCATCCCTGACGGACTGATCTGGAAATCTGAAATCTCTCACCCCTTACCCCACCAATAAGTACCTGCTGTGGGCTGCTCTGTACAAAGAGGAAACACCTCTGATCCAAGCATCAGTAAAGACAAAACGTAGAAGGGTGCCCTCCAAAAAACCCCAATCTACTCTGTCATAAGCTTTCTCAAAATTCAAAAGTAGAATGGCTAGATTCTGGCCGCTCTGCATGGCCCACTCTAAGGCTTCCTAGAAAGAAAAAATGTTATAAAAAATGCTTCTGCCATGCACAAATCTCATCTAAGTGTCATGAATAAGATCTGGGAGAAGGGGCTGCAATCGGAGGCTGATTGCCTTGGCCAGAATCTTGTAACAAGTCCCCAGAAGTGTGATAGGCCTCCACTGGGACACTAAATTTCTGCAACCTCCTTTCGGGATAAGGTGGATGAGACCTTCTGTAAGCGACCCGGGCATCTCACTAGAGTCCCAAATGCCCTGCAGGGCTGAAGTAATGTAGTCTCCAATCATATCCCAGAATGCAATGAAAAAGAGGGGGTAAGGCCATCCGAACCTGGGCACTTGCCTTTGTAAAGGCCTGAAAGTACAGTCCTGAACTCTGTGGTAGTGAAAGGTGCATCAAGCAAAACATGCATATCCGGTTTCACCAACAAAGGGATGCTCTGCCAAATAACCTGTCTAGCATCCTCTCTATCCCGTGTCTCAGGATCAGCAGTAAGAAGGGCGGCATAAAAATCTGAAGCTATGTGCAAGACATCATTAGGATGTGTCTGTAACACCACATGCGAGTCAATAAGTTGGGATACACTCTCTGTACTATGTCTAGGGCCAAGAGTAGAGAAAAAGTGTTTATTGACTCTGCCACCCATCTGAATCCAGAAGGACTCCCGTGCATGAAAGGCATACTCTGCTCTCTGATCAAGCAATACCAACTGATGAGACCTTGCTGCTGCAGCAAGGTGCTCCTGAATCCAAGCATCTGAAGGCCGTTTTTGCTCTTCCCTCTGCAAAGCTGCCAACTGCTAGCGAACACCAATCTCACGTCTGAGAATAACTTGTCTCTTGGTATGAGCAACTGAGAGGTATAAGTTGCTAATACCAGAAAGGGCAGCAGCTACCTGTGATGGCAATGGCTGCCCACCCTGGACAGGAGAAACCCATATCTATAGGGCTGCCTCTGTAAGGTCCTCCTCTGTGTACAAGGCATCTGGAATCCTATTGCTTGCAGATCGGCCTCTTAAGTAAGGCTTTGAGATAGCCAACACAACAGGAAAGTGGTCTAAAGTGGAAACCCCATCAGCAATGCATACCAATCCACCTCTATCAAGTGCCCAATCATCTACATAGAATCTGTCAATACGTGCATGAATAGGCATCTGCTGCCTCCTGTTCGACCAAGAGAACAGGAGGTGGCTGAATAAAAAAGGCATCGTCCAGCCAAGTATCTCTGCCACAGTAGTGAAAAAGGAAGGCATCGCAAGCTGCTCTCTCCAAAGAGTGAAGTCCTCCTTCTCTACCCCCTTTTTTGTCTGACAGTAACTCAACCATGTTAAAGTCGCCTCCAATCACCCATGAATTCGCAATGGGGGCCCAGGAGAGCAAATCCTTCCACATACAGACACGTTCCCCTCTAATGTTGGAGACATACAGGTTAAGGAAACCAACCTTACACCCTCCAATCAAGAGAATAATCCATTGAACTCTAGAGGGAATAATGATCCATGTCCAACAACCAAGGGGAGAACCGCCCCCCTTGGTGCCCAAGGCAGGCGACCAAAAAGTATGATTAGAAAGCAGTTTGCCAGACTTAGAGCAATCACTCGCATCCAACTTGTGTTCCTGGATAAAAAGGATATCAATAGCACCTCCACCAGTGACACCTGGATGAAGCTGATTTCGGATCATTGATTCCGGATCAGCTACCTACGGTGACGGTGTGGAACTCCGTCTAGGCCTTGTATGTTCCAACTGACAATCCTCATCGACAGCAGGATGCTAGATGGAAAGGCTTACCCGACCTAGTAGAGGAGACCAGCTTCCCCTAGGCCAAAACACTCCTACTAAGGGCAGGAACCTCAACAGGTGAAAGGATCCATACACTTGCTGAGGGGGAGGCTCTTTCAAAGGGAATCCCAATGAGCGGGACCCCTAAGGTGGAGGGCACAAACTCCTCATCATCCATGAAAGTCGTCGAATCAGCCAGTGTCGAAAAAGAGTTCCTGAGGAGCAAGTCTGGCTGAGGAGTGTGAAAAAGACCTGCACTCGTGGAGGAAGGAGGAGAAGGATCTACCAGACCTCTATCAGCAGATCTGGAGCTGGGAGCTGAGGAGGCCTGTGGCTGGGCTGAAGAAGGATCTGTAGTCCTCATCTGTGCAAACACTCCCTCAGTTGTGGCATGAACAGTCTGAGGGGGAGAAGTATTGGTAGCCCCCTCATGATCAGAAGCAAAAATGACTGGGGCTGGTGCATCTGAAGGCCCCTCCTGATGTGGAACTATAGTATCTGGGGCTGCAGCAGCATCCACCTTTGGAGTCTGGATGGCATCTGTTTGAATCGGATCAAGGGTCTCCTCCTGAGGTAAAGGAGCCACTCTGACCGCTCTCCAACATGGTACTGGGAGTGCTGCAGGCTTTGGGTGCCTTGCTGCCCCTGGTGGTCCTAGGGTGCATGAAGCAGGGCGCCCTACTGCTCTTGGTAGTCCTGGAGTGCGTGGTACAGGCCGCAGGGGAGGTGCAGACGGGGTAGTACTTGAAGGAGCCGCACCAAAAGACCTCTTGGGTCTTTTTCTCTTCCTTGGGCAATCTCTAGCAAAGTGCCCAAGGGTCCTGCAAATCCTGCACTGATCCTGTCTACCTGCAATCTCGATTCTCTATCGAAAGAGAGAGCCATTTGGACGCTGAATCATGATGTGGTCATCTGAGATGTTAGGGTCAGAGACAATGACTCTAACTCGAGCCACCCCGTCCGCTCTGACTGCCTCTGCCGAGGAAGAAGGCATGCCAGGAAGGGGGGGAATCTCAGTGACCACTCCGAAAGTGGCTCCGATAGTAGCAAGAAGTCAATGGTACCTGAGGAAGACCAGGAAACCTAATGAACAGTGATGTGACCTGACTGTCCTCCTCGACCGGATCGAAGCCCAAGGTGTAGGGCAAAAGAAAAATCGTCCTCGAACCCAAAGCCAGGGATTAGCTTTGAGAACAAGGGCTATGGACTCGTGGGAGTCGAAGATCACTTGGAAGAATCCACGTCTCAGAAGTCGAATATCCCTGAGGTGTGGGGCGAGATCTCCTGGTCTCTAGCCTATGATCTGGAAGGATGTGACCCAAAAATGCGGGCGAAAAAGTGATGTGGAACCCTCTAATTCCCCACATCTTTCTTGAGCTGCTACAACTCGTCTTTTGAAAAAATGACGGTTCTCGCAGCTGTTGGAAGTGGACGGAGATTGGCTGAATGGGGATCCATTCGCCAATCGAAGTGAAAAGGTTGATTCCAACCCTGTTAAAGCTCCATCCGTGAAACTACTGCCCAAGACGCCCTGAAACGGGCGTAGGAAGGAGGAGAAAAGGAGAGGGTAGGAGAGAGGCGAAGGGACGGAGAGGATAGGATAGAAGGGAGAGGGCTGATGGGGAAGGAGAGGGTAGGCGACGGAGAGGAAAAGAGGGGGGGCTTAGGAGGGAGGGAGGGGGGGGGTTAGGAGGGAGGAAGGGGGCTGAAGGCGGCAAGGAGGGAGAAGGTGGGCAGGGGAGAGGAAGGAAGGGGGCAGGTTAGGGAAGGGAGGGAGGGGGGGAGTTAGAGGAAGGGTGGGGAAAGGGGCGGAGGGAGGGAGGAGGGGCGGGAAAGAGGGGACGGGGGGGAAAAGGGGGGGGGCGAGGGAGGAGGAGGGGGCGGGGGCGGGGGGGGGGAGAGGGAGGGCGGGGGACGGGGAGGGGGAAGGGGAGGGAAGGGGTGGGGGAGGAGGAGGGGGCAGGGGGGCAGCAGGAGAGGGAGGGTGGGGGAGAAAGGGGGTGGGGGAGGGAGGGGGCGGGGGGGGCAGCAGGTGGGGGAGAGGGGGCGGGGGAGGGGGAGGGGGAGGGGGTGGGGGAGGGAGGGCAGCAGGAGGGGAGAGGGAGGGCGAGGAGGGAGAGGGAGGGGGCAGGTGGGCTGGCAAGGGGGGAGAGGGAGAGCGGGGAGGAGGAAGGGAGGGAGGAGGGAGAGGGGGGTTGGCAAAGGGGAGGGAGAGGGCAGGCAGCGAGGGTGAGGGGGAGGGAGAGAGAGGGAGAGGGGCTGGCTGAGAGAGGGAGAGGGGGGGGGGGGGGCAGCAGCTCAGGGGGAGAGGAGCCATGTATTGGCTTTGATAGGTCTCGTTATCAGGCCTGGCCGAGTTCCACGATGTTGGTGTACTCCAGGCTCCTAGACCTATGAGCTGGTCATGTAGCCATGCTATAATGTGAGCCTCTGAGCATGTTGAGTCTCAAGCCATGAGAGTGCTTGGATTAACCTCTGAACATGCTCAGACTTTAGCCTCTGAGTTACATAGGGTGCACAGTTTGATGACCGTCATTGTCATGTTCTGTTCTTGGTTCCATTCCAATAGTCCCTCACCTTAGACCGTCATTGTCATGTTCTGTTCTTGGTTCCATTCCAGTAGTCTCTCATCTTGCCTTCATAGGGGGGTGTTGGGATATGAAGCCAAAGTGAGTAAAAAATGAGTGTACTAGTGGTTTTATAGTCTAGTGAGTCCTAGACATGCCACGTGTCATATTGGGAGATATCCCATCGACATTGTTACTTTCTAGAGTCTAGTGGAACACTATATATTGTTGTACTTGTCTATTATCTAAAATATCAGTCAACGTCAAGCTATCAATACATTGTGAGTATTTTGGTTATTGCCTTGCACTTGTACTTTCCTTCCTTTCCATTTTCCCTTTCATTATGCTTTCCATATTTCCATTCCGTTCCTAGCTAGCTACCATGTCTCTTTAGGCACAATCTCTAGAATCCAGTTTGTGCTCCTGAATAAATAAGATATCAATGGAACCCCTAGTAACACCTGGATGAAGCTGATCCTAGATTAGCTGTCTGCGGCGGCGATGTGGAACACCACCTAGGCCTGTATGTTCCAGCTAACAATCCTCATCGACAGGAGGATGTAGAGTGGAACACCTTACCCGACCTAGTGGCAGAAACAAACCCCTCAACAGAGAAAGACCTCCTACTCGAGGAGCGAGGAATGGAACCAAGTGGTGGAAAATCAACAGCGGAAAGAACCCTGCCACCTGGCAAAGAAGCCCTGTCAACAGGAAACCCAATCACTGGCTCACCAAAACTACAGGGCACAACTCCTCCTCTGGGAAATCTAAAGCATCTGCCAGAGCTGAAAATGAGTTCCTGTGAATCAGGCCAGACACTGGAGTGCGAAGGATCCCTTCTGAGGGAAGAGGATCAATAGTGTAAACCATCCCCTTCCCCCTATCCAAGGGAGGAAGTGAGGACTGCACTCGATCCTGTGTCTACACGCCGCGGAGACCTCTACTGCCTTAAGGAGAGTGTCTGGCACTGCTGGTTCTAGGGGAGAGGCTGCAACCGGGGAGGAGGTCGAAGCTGAAGCATCCCGGACTATGTGAGGTGAGACTGGAGGGACAGCCCAAGGTGAAGCAGAGTCCACTAGTGTATCCTCGTGAACTGAAGGAGAAATCTACACACAAACTGGAACCCACTGGTATGTGTCGGGTGCCCTTGCAGGTCATGAGGCACCTGAGGTAGAAGGTGGCGGTACCAAAGGAGCACTTAGTGGAGGAGCACCCTAGCGAGTAGGAGCTATACCACCATCCTGAGGAGGACTGCCATGTGGAGGTCGAGGAGCAGGTGCTAGACCTGTACCACCCCCCTGTCGAGGCCGAGGAGCAGGTGCTGGACCTATACCACCCCCCTGTTGAGGCCGTGGGGCGGTAGCTATACCAGAGGGCTTCTTGGGTCTTTTCTTCTTCCTGGGGCAATCCCTGGCAAAGTGTCCAATGGTCATCCATATCCTGCATTGGTCTTGCCTACTTGTAATCTCTACTCTCTGGCAAAAAAAGGAACCATCCGGGTGCTGGATCATAACATGGTCCATCGTGAGGTTCAGATCCTTACAGAGGACCCTAACTCTAGGTACCCCATCAGCCTTGGTTGCCTCTACTGTAGTCAATGGCAGCCCAGGGAGGGGTGGGATCTCAGCAACCGCGCCGAAATGCTCCCCAATAACAAAAAAGAAGTTGATGGTAAACCTAAGGAAGCCCGGGAAATCTGATGAAGAGCAAAAAGATTTCCTTATCTGCCTCCACTGGGTCAAAACTAATATCAAAGGCATTAAAGAAGATCTTCCTATGTCCCAGGTGTAAAAACTCAGCTTTGAGCACTGTGCTCGCAGCCTCTGGGAGTGTCAAAAACAACCTAGAAAAAACCTCGTCCTAGAAGACGAACATCTAACAATCGTGGAGTGAGGTCTGGTGGGGGGAGAGCCGCAAGCATCCAGTCTCTGGCTTGGGATCTAGAAGGGTGAGACCCTTCACTTGGAAAGTGGTCCGTCTTGTGGAGGGTTAGTCCTATGGAGGAGGCTTCATAGGCACAAAGGCTAGCCATCGCAGAATGGTGGTGTGGACCTGTTCTGGAGTAAATTTGTTTGGTAGGTCGTGAGTTGTCTTGGAGGCATCTCTGATGACCCAATGTGTGTGTTTGCGGAGGACTGTGAGGCAGATGATTGCTTAAATGGGGAGGAGGTGGTGTGGGGTTGGGGAAATTTAGGTAAGTACTAAGTCGAGAACAAGGCAGGTGGTTAATATTTGTGGAGGGGCCTGGCAAGTGAGAAGTATTGGGATGGGGGGTAGAGGCGGGGGGTAGGGAGCGGGGTAGAGGGAGGGCTGAGGCAGGGAGCGGGGGAGCAAGGAAGGGGGAGCAGGCTGAGAGGGGAGGGGGCGGACTGAGCGGGAGAGGAGAGAAGGGGGTAGAGGAGAGGGAGGTAAAGGCGGGGGTAGAGGCGGGGGTAGGGAGGGGGTAGAGGAGAGGGGTGTAGAGGCGGGGGGTAGAGAGCGGGGTAGAGGGAGGGCTAAGGCAGGGAGCAGGTGAGGGGAGCGGGGTAGAGGGAGCGGGGGAGCAGGGAAGGGGAGTGGGCTGAGAGGGGAGGGGGCGGGCTGAGAGGGAGAGGAGGAGGAAGGGAGAGGCTGAGGGAGGGGGAGGGCGAGGGGTTGAGGGCAAGGGAGGGGGCTGAGGGAGGGGCTGAAGGAGATGGGGGCAACAAGGGAGCGGGGAGGAGCAGCAGCTCAGAATTTTGTTGTGTGTAGATTTTTCTCCTCCTTCAGGTTTAGCCATAGTCCTCCCTGATATTAGTGACTTTTATCTTCAGTTGCTCGTATCAGAAGGGGTGAGATTCCTCTGGCATGAGATAGATATCCGCCAGCAGTTGGCTGCCCTCCAAAGGGAGGAAACATATGCTTGGATTCAGGAGTGCCTTGCTACAGCAAGGGCTCAGCAGCAGTCACTCTTAGATCAAAGAGCAGAGTATGCCTTTCATGCCAGAGAGTCATTTTGGACTCAGACGGGAGGTAGGGTCAACAAGCAGTTCTTCTCTACTCTTGGCCCCAAACATAGTAAGGAGAGCGTCTCACAGCTTGTTTACTCCAGACATATCCAGATGCCGTCTTGCAAGTTGTCACCAATTTCTATGCCTCCCTTCTTACAGCAGATCCTGACACTCAAGCCACAGATGATGCTAGAGTGGTTATTTGGCGACACTTACCTGGGTTGGTGACAGGGGATATGACTATTTCACTTGATGCACCCTTCACCAATGTAGAGTTCAGGGCTGCTCTCTCTGCTCTTCACAAGGGAAAGTGTCCTGGTTCAGATGGACTTAACCCTTATTTTTTATTACTTTTTAGGATCAGATTGGGGATCACATTACCTCAGCCATGCAGGGTGTATGGGACTCAGGTGAGATGCCAAAAGGAGGGCCTCATTCATTTGATTCCAAAAGGAGGTTGCAAGAATTTAGTGTCTCAGTGGAGACCGATTACCTTGCTGGGTACCTTGTACAAAATCCTAGCTAAAGCTATCAGCCTTCGTCTACATCCCTTTCTACCATATCTTATGCATGATATGCAGACGGGTTTTGTGCATGGCAGGAGCATCTTTGATAACATTTCTCATTTTGGGAGGCTTCGGATTGGGCCATGCATAATGGCCACAGGCTGGCAATTCTACTCTTGGACTTTGAGAAAGCTTATGACAAGGTAGACTGGGGCTTTCTAGAAGGTACACTTACTCGTTTTGGCTTCTCAAATGCATGGATCAGAGGGGTGTCAAACCTCTACAGATCAGCCCACAGCCAAGTTCTTATTGGTGGAGTCAGGGGGGACAGGTTTGAGATTACCAGATGAGTTTGTTAGGGATGCCCCTTAGCCTTCTTTTTATTCCCTTTTTGGGCTGAGGCTATGAGCTATTACATTAGAGCTCAAACTGGGATTGTAGGGCTCAGGCATCCTCTGAGGCAGGAGGATGAGCTCTTAGACAGTGAGTTGGCAGATGATACGGCTATTTTTTTGGATGCCACTCCACACTGAATTCATTCAGGACAGCATTGTATTTGTTTTGCATTGCGGTAGGTGCACACATTAATTGGAACAAATCCAATGGTTTTATGATCAGTGATGAGGACACTCCAGTCTGGGGATTGACATAGGATTCACTTGGATTCAGAGGGGAGTCTCCATCCAGTATCTAGGATGCCAGGTTTGGGTGGGCATCTCTCCAGCACAACAATTTGCTCCCGTGTTGGAGAGTACCAGGAGGAAACTCATCTTTTGGAGTTCAGCCAGACTTGACCTTGCATCCAGAGTTGTGGTTGTGAACCAAGTATTATTGGCCACTGCCTGGTATTATTGGCAGCAGATGGATCTTTACTTCAGCCCATCTCAAATCTCCCCCTTCCCCTCTCATGGCTTCTATTATGAAAGCTTGGGGCTGATTCAGAAACACACTTCGCAGAGTTCCACCCACCTCTCGTGAAGAAATTCACAAGCAGTCAGTCATGTGGAATGACTCGATTTTGGATGACCTTGGCAGGCCACTTGGAGTGTCACATTATATGCAGTGGTCTAGATGGGAGAGGGAACTTGCTTCTACTGTAGGCGCTTGGCATTGCAGCTTAGCATATTTGGAGAGCCAGGTGTACAGAGGCGATGGAGGGTATCCAGGTTCACCCCTCCCAAGCTATGGTCAGTATTTGGACCGACACAGTACACACTCTGATGGCCATTTGGGCGAGCATGCAGGGACCCTCCAGAGCAACGCCACTGCTAGGAGAGTTACTTTTTTCAGAGTTTGGAGAGGATCTCCTTTCTTCTCTGAGTCTCCTTCAGGGTCATCAGTGCCCTTCATCAATCCATTCCCACTCCCCTGGGTCCCACTGCAAGAACCTGATTGAAGAACCACCATATAACCAGAGTCTCCAAGACCCAAGTGCCAGGAGAACGGGGTCAGGATCAAGATACCACTGAATCCGTGCCCCACTCCATGTATACTGCAATCCTAACAGGTTGGAAGGCAACCTCCAAAAGAATATAATTTGAGGGTCTGAGAAGTCTGTCTCCCGACTGAACATCAAATACAAGGGTCTCATCATGTGCATCCCCAGGGCAATGACCTATAAAGGGACACCCGTCCCCGAAAAGGCTCCCAACCAAGTGGACTCTGTGATCGGTAAGTCATTTGTATCTATCCACTCTACTGGTATGGCTGTCTCTGTCTCCTGCATCTGTCTAAAAGCCTTCCAGGCACCTATCATGGAAGCAAGTCCCCTCTCCCATCTAGACCACTACATATAATGTGACATGCCGAGTGATCTGCCATGCTCATCCAATATGGATTCATTCCACATAACCGGTTGCCTATCTATTTCTTCGCGAGAGGAGGGTGTAACTCTCCGAAGAATGTCTATGAAGCTGTCCCAAGCTTTCAGAATGGAAGCCATGAGAGGGGAAGAGGGTGACCTAAGATGGGCTGAAGTTAAAATCCATCTGGAGCTGTCCATCCAATCTCCCCCATGAGAAGGAGTACAAGACTGAATGCTGCGTAGGAAAAAGTCCTTCCAAGGCTCTTGTCCAGGCATCAAACCTCTCACAACAAATTTGCAGAGCAAGGCCATACACTGTGAATTTGGATATTAAGACCTCCTTCCCCAGTGGGGAGAATGAGGGTCTCCCAAGCCACCTGGCTATAACATCTAAGGTGCCATCTAACCCACTCCAAAGAAAGTTCTTGCTGACAGGTCTCATTAGTTGAGATATGCAACCTCTAGATCTGCACCAACAAGAGCAAACAAACCAGGCAGTAGCCAATAGTACCTGATTCACAACCACTACTTTGGATGCAAGGTCAAGTCTGGCGGATCTCCAAAATAATGCTCTCCAACACGGGAGCAAACTGATGTGCTTGAGAGATGCCCATCCCAACCTGGCATCCTAAGTACCTGATGGAAGCACCCCTCTAAATCCAAGTGAACCCTATGTCAATCCCCTAGTCTGGATTGTCCTCATCACTAATCCAAAAGCCATTGGATTTGTTCCAATTAATATGGGCCCCTGTTGCAGTGCAAAACAAATCCAAGGCTGTTTGAAAGAGGTGAGTGTATGTGGTGTGGCATCCAAAAAAACAGCCGTATCATCTGGCAACTCACTATCCAAAAGCTTATCCTCTTGCCTCTACGGAAGACTCAGCCCTATAATATCAGCTTGAGCTCTAATGTAGTAGCTCATAGCTTCAGCCGCAAATAAAAAGAGAAAGGGGGCTAAAGGGCATCCTTGACGGACCGATCTGGTAATCTGAAATCTGTCTCCCCTGACTCCACCAATGAGAACCTAGCTATGGTCTGCTCTGTAGAGAGCTGAGTACCCTCTGATCCATGCATCTATGAATCCAAAGCGAGAGAGGGTACCCTCTAGAAAACCCCAGTCTACTCTATCATAAGCTTTCTCAAAGTATAGGAGTAGAATGACAAGCCTATGATTATTATGTATGCCCCATTCAAAAGCCTCCCAGAATGGAAAATATTATTAAAGATGCTCCTGCCATGTGCAAAACCTGTCTGTGTATCATGTATAAGATCTGGAAGAAAGGGCTACATGCGTAGGCTTATTGATTTTGCCAGGATTTTGTACAAAGTGCCCACCAAAGAGATCGGTCTCCACTGCGACACTAAATTCCTGCAACCCCCTTTAGGGACAAGATGAATGAGGCCCTCAGTAAGTGGGTCTTGCATCTCACCCCAGTCCCAAACACTCTACAGGGCTGAGGTGATGTGATCCCCAATCTGATCCCAAAATGAAATAAAGAAAGAGGGTGTAAGGCCATTTGAACCAGGACACTTGCCCTTGTGAAGGGCAGAGAGATCAGTCTTGAACTCTATGTTGGTGAATGGTGTATTAAGTGAGACTATCATATCTACAGTCACCAACATAGATAAATGCTGCCAAATAATACCTCGAGCATCATCTGTGGCCTAAGTGTCAGGATTTGCTATAAGAAGGGAGGCATAGAAATCTATAGCTACTTGCAAGACGGTATCTGGATGTGTCTGTAAAACTCTGTCTGAGTCAACAAGATGTGAAACACTCTCCCTACTATGTCTGGGGCCAAATCTTTGTCTTTCCTACGACTCTCTTCTGGAAAATCTTTTGCATCTTCCACTTTTAAATTCTTCAAAGATTCACTTTCTAGCCCTGAATATCCCTATCTTCCTTCTGACAATCCTGTTTTGAGTCACATTATCCTGCTTCTTCCCAATGCACACACTTTCAGCATCATTAGAATCCTTCTTAGCAAGAGAATGAAGCACATAGCTTGATAGGTCTGAGTTCTGGTAGTATTTTATTGAGGACTGCTAAGTAGATCCTTGTTCCTTCAATCTCCTGTCTCAACAGATCATGTAGACACCTATCACTAGCAAACTGCTGAATATGTGTTTACAGTTCCTTGTTTGATCCACCCGCGTCCACATCTGGAAGGATCAACCCATGGAGTCTAAGTCTCATTCTGTATCATGTCTAGCTACATGGACATCCTGCTGCTGTCTTGTACGAGGTGGTGGTTGGACCTGTAATGCAGGGCAGGCTCTCGCAAGGTGCCCCATCTATGTCAACAACAAAGGCACTACCATAGAAGCTTCGAAACCTCGACCTCTAGTGGAAGGAGACCCCATCCAAGGGTCTAAAGAAATATCTCCTAAGGCAAGGACTCTTGGTACTCTGTTATTATCCTAAGTCAAGGGACCCCGTAGTCCATTAGAATCAAGGCTGTTATGGGCAGAGACTCTAACTCTATGGAAAAACACCTCCAATAGAAGACAAAATGGAGCTATACTCCTTCGAAATGCTGGGGAACCTGAGGGTCATTGGAAAGCGTGGGACATGGTACGTTGAATCCATGTCCAGTGTGAAGACATGGTACCATGAAATGACGAGCACTAGGTGTGGGCTGAGGAATCAGGCTCTGCTCCTCAAGTGCATGGGTGATATCAAGGGAGCTTAGATGGACAAGAAAAATGCTTTTCCTATAGATGGTAACCTTCTAGATGTGATCACCCTCTAAGGCCAAGATTGCTTGTATCCAATCACGGACCTGGCTCTGAGTAGTCATGAGGCCAACAATGCGGCCCACCAATGCTCTATCCTAGAGGGACTGGATGGCAATCTTCACCTGTTGCTTGTCCTCCACGAAGAGAGAAATACGAATGGGTTAGGGAGTCGAGAGAGCAACCACTGAAGCCCCTCTAGCCAAACCCAAAAAAGGTCACTACCAAGATTCACTACTTTGAAAAACGAACAAAGGACCTGTTCCTGTTGTGCGGAAGAAGGGGAAGCAATAACGGGACAAAATCGAGAGAAAAGTAAGAAAAAAGTCCTAGAGAATTGCAGGAAAAGATAGAAAAAACCTTTCTTCCCCAGGGATTTCAGCAACACTTGCTTTGACCCCTTTTGGACTGGCAGCAAGCCAAGGTGGCTGAGGCTAGACAGGCTGGGGGAGAGGGCAGAAAAGCCCCCTGATGGCAGAAAAACGGGCTGCCAACAGGCAGGGGAGGCGGGGTGCCGGGGGGGGGGGTGTGGTGGCCCAAGCTCCATAACTGCTCCAAAGCAGTTCAAAACAGAGGGGAGACCCATCCAACAGTTGTGCAATGGCGCTAGAAAGGGGGGGCTGAGAAAGGCTGCACCTGAGTGCAGGCTCAGGTTGCAGTCGAAAAGGGGGGGAAAGGTGGCCAAAATGTGCCTCAAGGGGTGCGTGCTCAAGTCGCAGTGGAAAAGGGGGGAAGGCGGCAGGTGGGGAGAAGAGGGACAGTGTCTCAGGGGGGGGGGGGGGGGGTTCCTAACACTTCTGGAAGTATTACCGGAGGCCTAGGGCCACTGGTGCGAGAAGCGAGTAAGACATGCCATAAGTGTCACTGATGGTACGTAGGCGAGTGCTTGTCGATGGTGTCAACTATGTGCAAGCCGTAGATGTGTCAACTATGTGCAAGCGGTACAAGTGCTGAAGTGATGTGAGCAAGAAGAAGACCAAAGCGGAACAACATCATGAAAGCCAACCCTCGACATGAACGGCAAGAACTTCAAGCACATGACACAGGTCCGTTGTACCAGGTGAAGGGAGAGGAGGGGAGGAGAACACAACGGAAAGAGATTTTAGAGTAGCGAGCAGAGATGGAGAGTAGCATAACTCATTAGAAAGCAAGATGAGTGATACACCCCCAGAAGATACACACGAGGCGAGCTCTTGACTCTAGCCTCTCACTCCTTCACTCATGCCTCTCGCCCCTGCTAGAATGTCCCTCCCCCTTTCCCCTTTCCCCCTCTTCACCTTCTCCTCCTCTGCTCCACCCCCCGCTGCCAATCTCCTCTCCTTCTTCCTATTGGATGTCTTCTTCCACCCTTAGCCATCCTTAGCCATTCCACCGTTTGTGGGCCGCTCTGTCCTTGATGGCTTCCGCAACAATCTAGCCTGTTCCGGGTCAGTGAATCCCGTGCTCCATGTGTTCTCCTGTCTATTCCATGCGCTCTTGACACTAGTTGGTTGCGAGGGTTGGTGCACCACCTATACCTCTTAACTGTTGGACTGCTTCCCATGTGCACCAACAGGTGTATCCCGTGTACCATTGCGCCAGTACTTCCCTCTGATCGACTTTGACCATGGTGAGTCGAGGTTGAGGTTTGGCACTCTTCAGTCATGTATTGCTTCCGTCATACCCAAGTCATGTCCATGTCAAGTCATGTCCAAGTCTGTTCCAGAGTGACCAAGATGTGAACATATGTGAACATGCTGCGACTAGGTATGACCAAGGTCTAACAACTTGGCATGTTGCTGAGGTGACCATGACATGACCGAGGTGTGACTCTTGGTGGGTCGCCATAAACTTTGATTACAACAGACAGAGAGAGCCGGGGGGGGGGGGGGGGGGGGGGGGGGGCTCGAGTAGCAGGTGGGTTGAGGCAGGGATGAGAGGGAGCAGGAGCAGGGAGAGCCTCTGTTTGCCAAAGTAATTGGGCTTGCATGTTGAGTATGCACCTATGAGAGAAATGGAGAAGGCACAACAACTCTTTTAGATTCCCGCAAGGAGTAACACAACAACTATGCCACTGTAGTGGAGTTAATCCTTGAGCAATGGCTTTCTAGTGAAGAATCCCATGTGTAAAGGATAAAGGTAAAAGATCACCAAACAATGGAAAGGAAGGAGATCCAGACCTTAAGGCCAATGGAAGACCGGATGAGCTACAAGCTCACAAATCTTGTTAGTCATTACCTGAGTTGTGCTCTGGTGCCGTCTAGTGTACCTTGGTGCACATCTCTTAAAGCACAGGAAGCACCTTCCTGTGCAAGTGACCTAGGTTGGTGGTACTGATGGTAATATCTTGATATGCTTGGCCAGACATGCTTTATTGTTCTTGTAATGCCATAGCCAAGGTGACCCATAAATTATAAACTCGTAGGAGACATCAAAAAGGTCCTAACTAGTCTTTTCTGGCAGCCAAGATTTTCCCAGCCAAGTGGGGATATCTAGTACTCCAATAGTGCAGCATTCACAAACACTCTCACAGTCTATCCCTCGGGTATCCAATTGAAACCTATCGTACTTACTAAAAAACGTATTGACTTATGCCCATCCTCATACTTGAGAGCATGTCTCAATGAATCCTTTGAAATTCTCTTACGATGTATCTCATGTCCTTCCATAAGTTATCTCGATTGTCTTGTGTCCTCCCCTAATATACTCCATCTCTAAGACAGAGACCCTGTCCAATGCTGTCTAAAATTTCCTCCTCAAAGGAAGACAGAGATTTTATCTCATAAACTCGTCCCCAAGGCTTGAAGACATTGACCCATTACCTGCGCAGACTGCATTAAAAGGGGGGGCAAAAGACAAGGAGCCAAGGGGCAGACCTAGTATGGGGAGAGGTATCACGTTTATCCCTCCAATGATCACACTTCTATAAATGTCTGACATCCGTATGACCCAAAGGTCTGAAAATGCCATCCAGTTTTGATATTGCTCAAGAGATCCAATCAAGACTGTTGTGGTATCTCTCAAAGTGGATGACAAAAATTTAAAATCTTGCTGGCCACACTCTGCCAACGACCTCCACCTTGCAAGCCATTCCTCTGAGCTCCATTGGCATAATAAGGAGAGATCGTCACCTTCTGGGAATGAGATGAATCAAGACTGTAGTTGAACTAGCATGAAATGATTGTTCCAAAAGGCATCAGGCAATGCCGACCCTATTGATCCCGATGTTATAAGAAGAAGACTTTGGAAAAGACCATGCTCGCCTTAGTACTTGCCCATTTAGAGTGTCCAAGGTCTCCTGCTCTAACAAAGGTATCTCCCTATATATACTGTAGTTTCAAAACCTGATCCTAAAAGAGCTGTGAAATGAAAGGTATGTAACAAATTCCAAGTGGACATATAATTGATGTATCAGGTTCTTAGCACAAGGTTTGTGGATGTAGACAAAACCATACTATTATTTAATAAATGATGAGAAGCATATATCTTTTAGAGTGGCACCACTTTTGAGAATGGGATCACTAACCAGCAAATACATTAAAGGATAAAGAGTTTCCACCAACTCTCTGCTCATTGTTGGAAACGTAAACACTTTGAGGCCCCAATTTATCTACAATAAAGCTAATGTTGTTGTACCCATTTCGGTCAATAGTTACATTAAAGTCAGGGTTACTCGTGAAATTCGTCTTTAAATCCACCACAGTCACATTCCATGAGTAAGCAAGATCAGACCTCCCAGTTTTCGCTGCTACTACATTGCCATATGCATCCTTGAGTGCCACTATCAACTTTATTGTGTCACCTGGATGATATATACGAGAACTTTCTGCCCAATACATTGCAGAAGACAGTGGGTCGATATCACCTGCATTTGGCCACGTAAAGGTCATCAATTTCATAGCACTTATTCACCACACGGTTTAGATTCACTTTCAGTGATACGTTATCAGAGAAATGAAATACTTCAGAAAGATCAGGACAATAGACAGACAGAGATACGTGATCAATTGACGCAATTTTCCTGAAGGAAATAGTCCAGTGACGTGGGATCCAAGTTGATTTGAGCCCTACTAAAGGCTCACCTGCTACAACCCTGATTATTGCTCCAAGCTGCATAATCTCTATAAGATCGTCAGGAGAGCCAAGGTCAGTTGGTGAGGCATCATCCTTAACAATGACTCGCAGAATGTATTGTTCCATTTCGCTTGCGTGGTTATTTTTTATCACACAACTGGCAGAGTCACCAACTCCTTTATCGAATCTGTCAACTGTGCAACTCGCTCCCGGCGCTCTCAACTCAAGGTTTGACAGCTGCCAGATTCCGACATCAATTATTTCGTCCGTCAAACGCTCTTCGTAGAGACTGCATGTGTAGCACCGCGGGCTATTCGTGCAGACGTAATCATCCTGTCGAAATACCTTGCAACCGGGTTTATCGCAACCACTCACGTACGCGAACACGGTGAACCTGAATGGCCAGCCCTCGACTGCAGTAATTCGCTGTCCTCTGAGACTGATTCTTGTGCAGTCCTTGCTCAGCACGAAAGCACAGTTGACAAGAGTGCCTGCATCAGAAGGCCAGTGAGTCCTAGCATTTCGCATGCACAAGAAGAAATGGCAGCGCTTGGCTTATCAAATTCTGGCTGCTTCGTGTGGCACTGCACCTGAGAAGAAAAAGACGAGCATGATGGTAGAGAAGGAAAATTTTGCGTTGTTGCAGCTTCGCGAGGCGGTGTAGGGGGGGGTGAATCCATGGGAGAAGGAGAGGCAATCTTGTGCTGCTGCGCTCCACCTCGTCCTGCTGCTGCTGCTGCTGCTCGTGCTCATCGGCTTCGCCCCCCTGGGTTCCTCTCATCCCCCTGCTACTTGTACGGGTGGAGATGGTGCAATTCTCAGGCGTCGCCATTACTCTCCATGATTCTTCTACCTGGTCGAGCTGCCGATGGTCGCCATGTCCGAGTCCCAGGAAAGCTGGTAGTTAGTGAGCTTCCTTTTGAAAAGTCGTTAACACTCTTGATCTATTCATTTAAGGAAACCTTTAAAATTAACACTCATAATGGATTCATTCTCATTGGATCTAAGGAAGCCTTTACAATTACAACAACTCCACTTTAGTTCAAGTGAAGAGTAAAGGGGGACGTTCACCTCTCCACACCTTGCATGTAGAGGAGTCACGCAATAAGGCATCTGCCCACCTGAGGAGCAGCTGCCCTCGTTCGAATCCTGAGAGATGACTCCTTGCTACCTGACAAGGCCGGCCACTTCATCATTGGCCATGGGTGTGTGAGTAGGTGGTGCACAAGGGGACACCTTGAATACATTGATTAGTAAAGGACAGTCGGTGACTTATTTGGTATTGGAAATGCTCCTTATTAGAAAAGATGCACCCCATTTATTAAAAACGGGTGCTACAAATTGTCCCAAATATATGTTGATTGATTACAACAACACAAAAGGTTGAGAAGTGTGGAGGATCAAGCTGTGTCCTATGTAAAGCGTGTGCAAACAATACAGATTCATTTACTATATGGTCTTATGTGTAAACTAAAACCCTTATACTTATGTAGTGTACAGTTGAATGTTTACTTGATCGTCAAGTTTGGTACTCTATCCCTACATTGCTATGGTATCTGAACATCATTCTATTTGCTAAAGGTCTCCTTACGTTGTGCTACTAAATGAGTGTAGAGAGAGCGAGAGGGGGCGGGGCAGGGGGGGTGTATGTTGTTCTAAAGAATCAATCTCCATTCTTTGTTATGCTTTATAATCATTGAGACAGCATCTGCCTTTGCATTGCGGGACATGAAGGACCAAAAAGGCCATACTTTGAAGAGGGAGCACATTGGAGCATTGCATCTCTAGATTACACAAGTTATCAAAGGCCTTGTACCATGCCTCCAATTATTTGAGACATTCAAAGGATACAAAAGCCCAAAACAAGCATCCATACTTAGGTGGACCAATGTCCTAGGCCATGAGCAGTGTAGATAGAAACTATTAATAGCAAATGACTTAGGTGTAGATAATTAAATGCCCCTAGTCCCCCCCTCCCTTAAAGAACTATAGCGGGGCAAGCGTTGATGGTACAACGCGTAGACCAGAGTGCAAGAGCACCACGAGGGAGGTAGGCTGTGTGGTAAATTAGAGCAAGTGAGGTAGGCTATATATATAGGGGGAGGGGAGTTAGTCGGGGGAGCTGGGCGGCTAGGGACTTAGTTGGGTTTTTTTTCGATTTAAAAGCTCGAGAAAAATGGTAGGGGGGTTTTGGTTAGTTAAGAAGGTGGGAGTACCAATCCTCAAGCCACCTGTTGAAGTAAAAAAACCATGGGGAAAATTAGGAGTAACCAATCTAGGGGAAATTAGTTTACTTGAGCTTGATGAGGATAGGGAACTAGAAATTAGGACGAGTTTAAAGAGAATAGAGGGATGTAGGCAGTCGGGAGAGATGAGGAGCAAAGGGGGTTGGGTTTTAGTAGATTAAGTTGTTATACAAAGGTTTAGAAAAAATAAAAAATTAGAGAAAAGAAATAAGAAAAATTTAGGAATAGAGAACAAAATGAGGGAAAAGGGAAAATTAGGAGTATCTAGGAAAGTTTGCAATTTTAGAAAAGTCTAGGATACATAGGAAATAATTAGGAAAAAATAAATATTAGGAAACAAATAGGGAAATAATCAGGAAGAGTTTAGAAGAAATTAGGGAAAATTAGGTAGAAATACGAAATAATTAGGAGAATAGGCAAAATATATATAAAAATTAAGAGACAATTTTAGGAAGAAAATTGGAACAAATGGTAGGAAAAATATGGAAAAAATTAGGGAAAAAGGGGGGAGGGGGAAATTTTAAGAAGGGAAATGCGAGGGAAATGAGTGGAGAGTGGGTGAAAATAGGGAAATACTAGGGAGAGAAATTGAAAGAGGGGTTTGGAGGGGCGGGGGGAACTAATGAGCAAGTGACCAAACCAATGGAGGAAGGGATAGTAAGTGTGTGTGTGTGTGTATAAGTATGTATGTGTGTGTGTGTGTGTGTGTGTGTGTGTACATACATACATACACACACATACACACATACATACATGTGTGTATGTATACATACATGCATATATATATATAATGTATGTATGTATACTTATATATGTGTGTGTGTACATACATACATACATACATACATACATATATACATATATATGTATACATATCTATATGTATATATGTATGTATACATACATATATATATGTGTGTGTGTTTGTGTGTGTGTGTGTGTATACATATGTATATATGTGTATATATATGTACATGTATAGATACACTCACACTCACATACACACACACAATTATATATCATAGTATCTAGACACGTAAGCATCATGACATTGTAGGGTCATGATTTTATCAAAGTTCTTGATGACCAAGACTGATTTTACCTTTCGTATGTGTGAGGAATCTAAGTCCGGAAGTGAGAGGAAGTGAGCAATGGTGTGTGCTTTCCAAGATGGGATGGTGGAGGTCTATCTCCCGTCTCAAATTAGTGAATAGTGGGGCCATAGGAATCTGAAATTAAATGCATATGTACATACACACACACACACAGTTATAGATAAAAATGACCAAGGTAAAAGGCATAAATACGTGTGTGTTTTTGTATATGTGGCATAGGGCCCAGGGTTGAGGTGGGAGGGCATGACTACCACCCTTCCACGTAAGAGGACCCATAGGTGTGTTGTACATAATCCATGATAGTTATATTATAAAATGTTGAGGTGGCATGGTTCCTCCATGTGCCACCCCTCCACCTAGGTGGCCCCATGCTTGCATTTAGTGAGACATGGCCCAAGAACCATGGAAAAAGTAATATAAAATAGGTGGAGATGGATATTATCTTGGATTATTCCCTCCATGTAGGATAGACCCATGTGGGGGGGGTTGTAGATAGTCGAAGAATGCAAGTTAAATAATGGGAAAAGTAGGATGAGGTGGCAAGATTCCTTGTGCCAACCCTCCATTTGTCCTCCTAAATGTTTGTGTATATTATAATATAGGAAGAAGCCATGGAAGTTTGATACACTATAGGATATGGGGGTTGAATTGAGGGGAAAAGGCTTGTCGGGTACAATTGAGAGTGCATACCCACCAAGCTCACATGGAAGAAACCTCCTCTCACACCATGCATATGGGGAGGTGGCATTTATTAGGAGAGACCCTCTTTTGGCTATAAAAGAAGGGGGCCATTCCTTGATGTGAGACACTCATCCTTGTATAGCCACCATGTTAGTATTTTGATTTTTCCATCTGTACTTTCAAATAAAGCATGACTCTCTTCCCTTGATGTCTCTATCTCTACATTCCACCTCCTATCATATACATACTCCTCTTCCCCCTCTCCCTTCCCCATTGTGCCATAGTCTCCTTCTTCATCCCCACCCCTCTTAACACTCCTCCCCTCATGCTCCCTTTCTCCTATGGCTCTCGAGCGTCGCCATGCCCAGCATCCGGCTCATGTGTTGGTTTCTTGTCACCAAAAGGGGCATTATCGCACCGACTGTCCTAATGTTCCAAGGGTGAATCTCCTAAGTGAATCAGGCACTGAAGATTCTGATGTGGAGGACCTTGATCTCGGGAAGAGAAGTTGTACAACCTCGGACCCCTCTCCGAACCATGGATTGGGGCTGCCCCAAGAGGAAGGTATCCTTCTCAGAGCCCCCAAATGCTGAGATGATAGACCCACCAAAATGGAGAAGGCTAAAAGATCTTGCATGAGTAAGTGGTCACCCTCGAATTTCCCTATCGGCTTAGGGCAAGAAGATATCAGCCGTTCAGGACATCGCCAATCGGTCTCTGAACATCATGCTTCCTCAACTGATAGCACTAAGCCCTAAGGTGAGATGAGAGCTGCAACAAGGGCTCTCTACACGAAGGAACAAGAAAAAGGGAAAGGTACGCGAGATTTCTTATATCTCTGAAGATGTTGATCAGCACCTACATACAGTAGATGTCATCCTAGATAATTGCCATGTCAAAAGTGTGTGTTGATGGGGGAGCTGCATGTAATATCACGGTGCCCCGTATCATGAAGAAGTTGAATTTGAAATGCACAAGGCATTCTTCCACTCAAATAAAAGTAGCAGATGGTTGACAGCTCGCCACCATGAGATTCATTGAAGATTTGCCTATCACTATCAATGGGTTGGCCACCATTGTCAATTTCTATGTAGTGGACATTGAAGATACAGATAGGAGTTACCCAGCCATACTCGGGAGACCGTGGTTGAGAAAGAGTGATGCAATCAGTTATTGGAAGATGGGACACATGTCTTTTGGTGCTTCAAAGGAGAAGATTCCTGTACAACTAGGTGCCACTGAGAACCAGAAGAAAAAGAGGAGCCAGACAATGGTACTCTTTCATCCTCAGTGTCTAAGTCGTCTAAGTCAATGGAAGATTCAGATGGAGGGGAGGAGTTCTCCGAGGAAGAAGTTTACATGATGGGGGTGTCTCCGACACCACCACCCGCGGTAAAGCTAACAACTAGTCCTCAACAGCTTGAATCTATGCTTTCTCTAAACCTCACTCCGAGTGAGAAAGACGAGTTCCTAGAAATGTTCAAAGGTTTCCTTGACCTCATTGTGACTAGCTATCACCATCCTCGCTATGTAACTATCATAGAACACAAGATAGAGTTGAAGCACAATACTAAGCTAGTGGCTCAGAAGTACTGGAGATTAGGGCCCACATAGACTGATGCTTTGCGCTCAGAGTTGTAGAAGCTTGTAGAAGTTGGGTTTATTGTTGCAGTTCACAAGTGGCGGGTCTGCATCGACTATAAGAAACTCAATGCAGCCACCAAGAGGGACCATCATCCTCTGTCTTTTCAGGACCTCATTCTTGAGAAGGTAAGTGGTCATGAGATGTATACTTTCTATAATGGTTACTCCTTGTTTTATCAAATCAGAATTGTCAAGGAGGATGTGATCAAAACCACATTTGCTACATCTTGGGGGATGTTTGCATTCAAGGTGATCCCATTTGGCCTCACCAATGCTCCTACTACCTTTTAGAGATTTATGCAGATGGTGTTTGCTTCTTATTTGGGGGTTTTCTTGGAGGTGTCTTCAGATGATTTTTTTCTATTCTTAGCACGTAGTCATGAAGGTTAGGATGTCCTTCCAAAGGGTCAATGATGCGAATGGCAATCTCAACCCTGATAAATGCACCATTGGAGCCACTCAAGGGAGGTTACTGGGACTTATTGTCTCATCCGAGGGCGTTAAGCTTGACCCTGAGAAGGTAGAAGCTATTCTCAAGCTCTCCCCACCAACAACCAAATGTCATGTATGTTCATTTGTCAATCTAGTAGGATACTATCGATGCTTCATTGATCAATATGCTGCTTTGACATGACCCATGACTATGCTATTAAAAGATGGGGTTGATTTCTCTTGGCATGAGGATTGTGATCAAGGGTTTATACAAATCAAGAGTGCTCTGGCTTCAGAACCCATTCTACGCAATCTTGATTGGTCAAAGACTTTCTATATCAATCCTGGGTTTGGTGAGCACACTCTAGCAGGTATTTTCTCCAGCAAGGGGAGGATCGGTACATGTACCCTATTCGATTTGCTTCTCAACAATTGCTTGAAACTGAATGACGCTACTCTGAGGCTCACAAGCATGTCTCATCTTTGGTGTTCTGCATTGAGGTATTTAAGCATTATGTGGCTGGAAAGTCCTTCATTATAATTTATAGCAATGATCTCGCAAAGCAGGTTCTTCACTCACCAAATCCCATGGAACACTTATTTCATTAATTTTGGACTCATATGTCTACATTTGGACTAATCCTTGAAATCCTTCCCAAATGAAAAGTTTACTTTATGAAAATATCATTTCATAATCAAAAGTTTACTTTCTAGCACTGTCATTTCCACTTAATACATTTCAGGACATCTCTCTATAATGTTGCACTAACAATGCAAAAACTACTATTAAATCCTAATTTTGTATTTCTTGTTTTTAAGAATCGTATTCTTAAATTAAAGAATTCCTTGAGTTATTATTTTAAATCCATGAAAAACCACGCTCTTGAAGATTTAAAAAATTTTAAAAAGCTATACACAAGAGACTTGCAAGACTCTTTTTGCTTTGAATGCAGAAAACTATAGCACTCTTGAATATTCAAGAAATTAAAAGGTTTATATAGACATGAGACATGATGGAAGTCTTTTTTGTACTCTAAAAAATAGCAATAGCTATGCTTGCAATTTTACATTATCAGAGTCCATTCTTAAATGAATCAGTGGAGTTACTCATATATCGCATGGGTATTGATCATCACACTTCTAGCATCTATTATCCAACATCCATGGATCAAACAGAGCGGACCAATGGCCTCCTTTGTAAAACATGGAAAAAACGGCTACAAGGAACAGAAGCGAGTGGGATAAGAAGGTCACAGAAGCCGTATGGACTTACAACATCACTCATAAAATGTCTATAGGTCACACTCCTTTTGAGTTGGTGTACGGTACTGAGGCCATTTTACCACTAGAGATAGAGATTCCAGCTTTGAGATTGGCACAAGAATAGAGGATGATAAAAGATGAACATGTAGAGGCCCAGTTGGTGCAACTTGAGAAGCTAGATGAAACCCGACGCCTTGCCCTACATCAAACAGAGATATAAAAGAATCAACAAAAGGCCCACTTGGATGCTAAGATTCGTAAGTTTAATATTGAATAGAAAAAGAGTATGTTTATTTCATGATTAATTTAGAGATAAGAGGTTTTAGAAAAAGGCCTTGAACGCCTCACACTGCTGCAGCAGGAACATCAAAGAGAGGGAATGGTTTGGGTTATGGCAGCAAGAGACATAGGTAAATGGGCTACCTACAGGGATGGAAAAGTCATTATTAGAGAGAGAGCAGACAGGGGAGAGAGGGAAGGAAGAGAAGAAGGAGAAATAGACAGCACATGAGAGTGTCAGACCCAGGATTGGAATCGGACACCACTCTCCTATGATCACTGGAATACCCTTCTTAGAATAGTAGGGTGAATATTTGTACAAGTGGAGAATGGAAGTGGTGCCGATCTCTTATTAGGCCCTAAGAAATGGCATTGAGAAGCCTAAACTCACATGTGCATTCTTCTATGTAGTGATCACTGTCTCCGCTGTGTAGAGATCATATGGAATTGTGTCAATCTCTGTGAAGAATGCCACCAGTGGAGAATGGCAGTGGTGCCAATCTCATACCATGACCTAAAAACATGCACAAGGAATGTGCTTACATTTCCTCCTTACATGCTTGCTTCTCCTCCTTAAGTGCTCGCATCCTCTCACTTGTGGCTGGACTCCCTTGCCTTGCCTCTATTCGATTTCCCTATGCTTGCCTTTCCTCACAACTCCCAACCTTACTCTACTACCCTTCCCAGCTATGTGAAGATCAAGTTGGCTAGTCGTCCCTTACTCTACCCATAAGCTCGTTGCTTGCGTTCTTTATATTCGCCTCCCTTTTACTTATAGCAAAGGTGCCTCTTAATTTCTCACTTTTTCATTTCCTTCGTTTCTCCCTCTCTGCAATTAAAATGTGTGCTCTCAAGTTCTCAAGGTAGTTTCAACTGTAGTAGGTGGGTATGTAAGACTAGGGTGGCGGTGGTGGGTAACGGAGCAAGTGGTAGGTGGGTAGTAAGACTAGGGAGTGGTTAAGTAAAGGAGGTTAAGTTAGGGGGAGAAGAGTGATTCCTATAAGAAAAATATGAAGGGTAATAAGCATATAAGAAGGGAAGGAGGTATAGACAAGATCCTTTCCGAAATTCCTTGTTGAAAATTAATGAAAATACTGCTCAAACCCATAAAGCATATAATGCTCATACCAAAAACTAATTTTAAGCCAATACATCAACTTAGCATAAAATGGTAAAGCATAAGAAAAGAAATAAAAAGGGGGGTGGGAAAAAAAAGGGGGGAACATTTGTGTAACATTTGACAACGGTGTGGGAGGGGTTCGGGGGAACAATAAAATTAATAATTTACTTTCAAAAAACTTTGAACCAAGAACCAAACATAGATGTGGAAAAAAAGGGGGAAAGGGAGTGAAAATTTTTGACTAAGTCAATAAAAGCCTTCAATAGGGAGGGCGATAGCTTCAGCCCACTTAGTAACATACTGAGTGGCTACCAAAAGATACTTCTTTTTGTGGGCAGTCATGAGCAGGGGCCCGACAAAATCTATTCCCCACTTCTGAAACGGAAGGATGGACATCACTGGGTGATGTTGCCCAAGACGCAAATCCTTCCTGCCAAAGAATTGGCATGGTTCACAAGTTTTGCAATGCATAGTGACATCCTTGAATAAGGTCGGCCAATAGTACCTAGCATGTAAAATCTTCTTCACTGGCATAGTGGCCTCCACAAAATCCATCATGATAATGCTTCAATACCTTAGGTACTTCTCACCAAACCCAGGATTGATATAGAAAGTCTTTGACCAATCTGGATTACATAGAATGGGTTCTCAAGCCAAAGCATTCTTGATTTGTGCAAACCCATGATCACAATCCTCATTCCAAGAGAAATCAACCCCATCTTTCAATAGCATAGTCATGGGTCATGTCAAAGTAGCATATTAATCAATGAAGCGGCAATAGTATCCTGCTAGATTAACAAATGAGCATACCTGATGTTTGGTTGTTGGTGGGGAGAGCTTGAGGATGGCTTCTACTTTCTCAGGGTCAGAGGCTTGACGCCCTTGGATGAGACAATATGTCCCAGTAACCTCCCTTGAGTGGCTCCAATGGTGCATTTCTCAGGCTTAAGATTGCCATTCGCATCATTGACCCTTTGGAAGGCCAACCTAACCTTCATGACGTGCTCCTTACATGACGAGAATATACAAAAATCATCTAAAAACACCTCCAAGAAATCCCCCAAATAAGAGCAAACACCATCTACATAAATCTTTGAAAGGTAGCAGGAGCATTGGTGAGGCCAAATGGCATTACTTTGAATGCAAATGTCCCCCAGGGTGTGGCAAATGTGGTTTTAAGCACATCTTCTTCGACAATTCTGATTTGATAAAACTCGAAGTAACCATCACAGAAAGTATACATCTCATGACCACTTACCTTCTCAAGAATGAGGTCTTGAAAGGGAAGAGGATGATGGTCCCTCTTGGTGGCTGCATTGAGTTTCTTATAATCGATGCAGACCTGCTTGTTGTTTTCCTTTGGGTTGACTACACTGGTGAAACCCATTCAGTATTGTGAACCGGAACAATAAACCCAGCTTCTACAAGTTTCTACAACTCTGAGTGCAAAGCATCGGTGTATAGGGGCCCTAATCTCCGATACTTCTAAGCCAAAGGCTTCGCATCAGGCTTCAGCTCTATCTTGTGCTCTATGGCAGTCACACGGCAAAGGTGGCGGTAGCTAGTTGCGAAGAGGTCAAGGAAATCTTTGAACATTTCTAGGAACTCATCTTTCTCACAAGGAGTGAGGTCTGGGGAAAGCATAGATTCAAGCTGTTGAGGACTAGCTATTACCTTTTCTGCAGGTGGTGGGGTCAGAGACACCCCCATCATGTAAACTTCCTCCTCTGAGAACTCCTCCCCCCCGTCTGACTCTTCCATTGATTCAGACACCGAGGATGAGAGAGTATCACTGTCTTGCTCCTCTTCTTCTTCTGGTTCCGTGGCACTTGGTTGCACCAGGATCTTCTCCTTAGAAGCACCAAAAGACATGTGTCCAATAGCTGACCGCATCACTCTTTCTCAACCATGGTCTCGCAAGTATGGCTGGGTAACTCCTGCCTGTATCTTCAATGTCCACTACGTAGAAATTGACCGTGGTGGTCAACACATTGATAGTGATGGGAAAATCCTCAATGACTCCCAGGGTGGCGAGTCATCGACCATATGCTACCTTGATTCGAGTGGAGGAACGCCTTGTACATTTCAAATTCAATTTCTTCATGATTTGGGGCACCATGATATTACATGCGACTCCTCCATCAACACACACACTTTTGACACGGCAATTATCTATGATAACATCTACTGTATGTGGGTGCCGATCAATTTCTTCAGAGATAGAAGAGACCTCTCGTACCTTCCCCTTTTTCTTTCTCCTCCTTTTGAGAGCCCTTGCTATAGCTCACGTCTCACCTTAGGGCTTAATGCTATTAGTTAAGGGAGCGAGATGCTCAAAGACCGATGAGCAAGGTGCTAAATGACCGAATAGTCCTCTTGTCGTAAGTCGATGGGAAAATCCGAGGGCGACCACTTACTCCTGCGAGATCTTTTTGTCTTCTCTGTTGGTGGGTCTACTATCTCAACATCTGAGGGCTCTGAGAAGGATAGCTTCTTTCTGGGGCAGCCTGGCACAGTTTGGAGAGGGGTCCGAGGTGGTACAACTTTTGGGTGGGGAAAAGAGACTAAGAGGGGAGGGAATGAAGAGGGAGACTATGGTACAAAGGGAGAGAGAAAGAGGGGAAAGAAGAGCATGTACATGATGGGAGGAGGAATGTAAAGATGGAGACATCAAGGGAAGAGGGCCACGCTTTATTTGAAATCAAAGTACTAGCTAGGTGGCTTTACAAGAATGAGCGTGTCCATCAAGGAATAGCCCCCTCCTTTTATAGCCAAGAGAGAGGGTCTCTCCCAATAAATGCATCCTCCCACATGCCTGGTGTGTGTGGAAGAGTCTCCCTGGTGGGCTAGGTGGTTACGCACTCTCAATTGTGTGCAATAAAGCTTGGCCACATTTTTCCACATATATCAACTCCCATATCCCAAGTCTATGATACTCCCTTGGTCTCTTCCCAATTTTATAATACGTTCAAACATCTAGGAGAACAAGTGGAGGGTTGGCACAAGGAATCTTGCCAGCTCATCCTACTTTCCCCATTATTTAACTTACACTCTTAGACCTTCTATACCTCCCCCACATGGGCCTATCCTACATGGAGGGAATAACCCAATATAATATCCATCTCCACCTATTTTATATTACTTCTCCCATGGACTTTAGGCCATATCTCACTAAATGCAGGCATGGGACTGCCTAGGTGGAGGGGTGGCACATGGAGGAACCATGCCTCCTTACATTTTATAATATTACCACCATGGATTATATACAACACACCTTATGGGTCCTCTTACATGGAAGGGTGGCACATGGTCATGCCCTGCCACCTCAACCCTGGGCCCTATGCACACCATATTTTATTATACTATTGCCACACATACAAGCACACACTCAAATTTATGCCTTTTTACTTTGGTCAAATTCATTTATAACAGTGCACACCTCCAATATGCAAGGCATGGCTAGTTCTTTTAAGCATACACATTTGCAAATAACAATATCAAATTTTTTTGATGTAGACACTTTCTTTCTCTTTCTACTAAGGGGTTTGTGAATATGCCTCCAATATGTAAGGCATGGACAATGCCCCCACCTGCCCATTTTTGTATCTATGACTAACCATCCTTTGAGGAAGCTAGAAAATTAAACATTTCTAAAAAACTACCCATGGTGGCTTGACATGAAGATAGGTTTTTGTATGTATACTCATCATTTAAAAGGAGAAACAAGAGAAAGATATGTATACTCATCATTCAAAAGGAGATGTGGGAAGTCCATTATCCTCTTCGTATAGTAATGATAATAGTATGCAACAAAAGAAGATAGAAGAAGAGAAACAAAAAATCCTTGAAGAGCAAGAGAAGGATATATAAAACATTGTAGATGCAACAAGAGGAGGATAGCCCAAAATCCGTAAAGAGCAAGAGAAGGACATACAAAACATTATAGATGCAACAAGTAGGGGGCAGCCCAAAATGCAAATGTACATGATGAGTTGCATGTTGAGAAACATTTATTACTTAATGTTCTAAAATTCTTCTTTGAATATCATTCTAATAATGTTTTTTACACGTCTTTATAGAATCTTTAATTGAGGATGTAGTTATGCAAATGGAAAGCTGTCTAGTTTCAAGCTTGCAAGTGTGGGTGCATACATGGAAAAAGAAGTGAAAGTATGGTGATATGACTACACAAAGCTTGGAAAACAAGTTATTGAAGGGAATTACAAAGTGGGGTTTCAATTTATGGGCAGCTAGTTGGGGAACTACAAAGTAAACAAGGCTACACAAATGGAAATCCTTGTGCATGGAGTGCCCATTTTTGTTTGCTTGACTTGCCCTCCTCTAGCTTAATTCCTAGCATTTTATCTGATGATGTTCCTAAATGGAATCAACTCTTAGAGGATCATGCCCATTACTCATTAAGTGTGGCAACAACCATCTTAGATGATGAAGGTTGGATTGTTATTATGTGTGTACCCATGGCTGTAGTTATGGTTGAAGATCCTCAAGAGTGTGCAAGTTGGATACAGCAACAAGAATTTTTGTCCACCATGATGGTTATTGTAGTAGTGAGATAAGAATGCCATTTTGTGATCTGGTGTCATTTTGTAAATGTTTCCTTATGATGCCTTTGCATACTTTTGTCATTGACTCACCGTGTAATATGTGTGTGTTAATTGAAATGACCTAGGTTCTTGATGGGTTATATATATATATATATATATATATCTTGCATCGAGTAAATTTGAGGCCACCAACTTACATGGCACATGCTTGTGGCCAAGAAGTTGGGCATTCAAGAAGAGTCTAATGTTCTTACACATCATATGGCCGTTTCCTTCAGAACCAAAAAAAATGACAAGAAAACTTTCTAGAGAGGAGGTTTCGAATTGTTGGGTCATTGTGTTTGTCTTGGCTTTCTCATGATTCTAATTGTACTTAATAGAATAGATAATTGTAAAACGGCTTGTTTTTTAACTTCTTGATGATATAAGGACTTTTGTTTTGAAGGTTCAATTGTGTTATATTTTGTTGTGCAAGTCATGAGAAGGCTACTTGCTTGGTCTTATTTTTATGGAGAGTTTATGTGTTATTGGAGGCAATGTGGACTTTATGTGCTTGATCTTATTTTTTATGGAGACTTACACTAAGGGCTGCATTACATACCAAGAGGGCTTGTCTTGCAATTGATATTGATGAAGAGATTTTCACAACCCTTTTGCAAGAACACATTAATGATGATCTTTCAAAATTAAATTCTTCTCTAGCTTTGAATGTGCCATGGGATGATGACATGTGGAAGCCTTCCAAGTTCCCGAGGACTACTAAGTTTAAAGCTTGTGAATATATTGAAGCATGAATTTAGAAAGAATTTTCATTTTTATATTTGACTTATAGACGCTTTCACCGCAAATGTAAACGCCCATGAGATGGCTTCCTCATCTCGACATGATACAATTCATGGGAGAAGGTGGTGGAAGTTGCCTTACATAGATGATGAGGCACATGAGAGCTGGTTGTGTTTGGAATTTTTATAAAGTAAGAAAAAAAAACTTAAATGTATTAATCTACAAGTCTATCATATCTCTATAGATTTTGGATATAATAAATTTCATGAGCATATTTTTACAAACATCAATCCTATTGTTTTCCTCTTTATATGAAGGCTTGAAGATGAAAATTGAAGTAATGGTAGATCTACATATTTTCTTACATTTCAAGGAAGAGATCATGGATACTATTATTATTATTGGTTGGTTTGTTCGGTACCTTCTTGGGGTATACATAAAATCCACACCATTGCACTAGTATCTATCTTTCAACTATTCTAAACAAGATCTCATATGCTCTTTCTTTTGGCTGTTAACTGCTAGTCATAGTGGCTTGAAGCTAGAGAATTAAATTCTAATGATCAATAATGATTCTTGAAAAGCCTCAAGTCAAAATATATCATGGTTACAAAATGAATGATAATATTTTAATTCTTAGTACGATGACTTCTCGCCAAAAGTTTTCCCTCTTATTTTATAGTGGTTTCCCATGTTAATATGTAGCAGAGACTCATGCCCTTTTTTAATCTGTAAAAGTATGTTGTACCAAAAAACCAAGAGAGACATTGTTGATTTATCATGAAAGAAACAATACCTTGTTTGTCTGAGCTATTTGAACTATGTCTTTATATTTTAGAGAAGAAGAAAGAATCAATACAAAATAATCCATCTTGAACTTCTATAGGTTTCTTGACACCATATAGAAAGACTCATATACCAGATTAGGTTTTTAAATACACATCCTCTAGTGTATTCTATTCTTGGCACTACTATTCTTTTAAATTCTTCCTTACGTATAGTTTAAGGAGACCTTGAGGCCATGTCATTAATTGCCTAAGGAGACCCTGAGTCCTCACAAGCTTTGCAAGTGGAATGGGATGTAAATGATATATCAATGTTAGTCAAAATGGCACACAAGCACAAGTCTACTTCAGAGGGAGGATAACAAGAGTTAAGATCCTCAAAATGACACATAAATTGAAGGGTACAAAGATTCGAATAATTGAGGAGCTCACCTTTATCTAGCTCAAACAAAGAAATAGCGAACGCACCAAAGTCAAGAAAGCATGCAAAGCAAGAAAATGGGTTGTTTATCAAAATGGGCAAGCATTGATTAAAGACTTTAAATCCAAACCCAAAGACTCTCAGTCTTAGGCCACCTTACAATAGCAGTATTGAAATGTAAATATGCCCTATAATAACTTGGGAGGAGCTAGCTTTGTGCACTCCCTCAACTCTTTGGTTATCCAGATGTAGTAAGTCAATTTTTCGTTTATACTTTGTCTCATAGACATGTGAGGTCTTCTGTAGACATCAATAGATCTCTCTCTCTCTCTCTCTCTCTCTCTCTCTCTCGCATGTGTATGTACCTAGGTTGCACATTTCAAAGGACCCTGATTCAACATGAAACTAGTAGCTCAAGCTAGGCAGCTTGAGCTATCCAAAGGACATGTTGCGTTGGCATCTCTCTCTCTCTCTCTCTCTCCCTCTCCCCCCCCCCTCTCTCTCTCTCTCCCCCCCCCCCTCTCTCTCTCTCTCTCTCTCCCCCCCCCTCTCTCGACCTCTATCTCAACCTCAACTAGCAAGATCTCTTACTTGACTGTTGTAGCTTTTCCCCTGACTCCTAGCACAAAGACATACCACCCAATGAAGACCATCTCAAATCTATAGAAGCACATCTATTACCTAGAGCCTGAAGTTCAAGAGCTCAACAAGCTTCGGCTTGCAACTCTGGAAGGAGGGTAATGGAAAGCAAGAAGTCATCCATGAGGCAATACAAAAATGTAATGCATCTCCACCGACAATGCAATTGGTTTCTAAAGTGCAAGACACGATCACCAATCAAGTGAAATCAATGAAGCAAGAGATGATTGTTGCTGATGTGAAGAGCAAAGTGAACAAAGTTGATCTTTACAAGGAAGTGAAAGAACAAGAATCTAGGGTGAAATAATAGAATGATCTTACATGTTAGGGGTTTGAAGGATGGATGCCTTCATGATGATGAAGAGAAAGACCTAGATGATATAATCATATGCCTTAAGAAGGAAATATGCAAGCTGAATGGGACGAGAACAATATAAGCAATATCTATCAAACTGGCACTCAAGCACAAGTCTATTTTAGAGGGAGGGCATCAAGCGTTAAGATCCTTAGACAAACACATAAGTTGAAGGAGGGCACAAGGATTTGGATACTGTTACAAAAATTGTAATCAAACATGCTCACAAATTCAAGATTTACTGAAACCATAGGAACCAAGAACAAGGAAACAAGTGGGGAAGAGAAGAGAAAGAGAGAGCGACACTGCATGGGGTCCAATCTGCCCCCCCTAGATGGTGGCTCTTGCTTCCCATCTAGAGTATTTATAATTGTAATTCCAAAAAGCAAAGAACTAATAATAGTACATCCAAAAGCATCCCTTGTCCACAATTAGAGGGATTGCTCAACATAACTCCATGAGCTTAAAATATCACAAGGCTTAATATGCCCTCATCGATAATTTATAAAATAAATTAGCGCACGGCTTAAAATTCATTACTTTATAATACGGGCCATGGACTTTGACAACCATTAGATATTTCGATCAATCCAAATCACCTTCACCTTCTCTGTTCCTCGTTATCCAACTCATCATTTGTACTCAAGCTGCCAATTGTGTTAGTTGTTACAATCAATTGATGAATCATCACACCAACTAATCCCAACACAATTGCATGCTTGATATACAAACATCAAAATACACACCTTGCGATCAATTATGCAATAACACCAGTAACACTAGCGACATTAGTATTAACATGGAATCACCCACATCTAGCCTGGCAAATCATAGGTAGTTAGGCATCCCAACTAAACCCCACAAAGCATCCACTAGGACCCCCGCTGCGTCTGGTGCACTCCTATGGAATACTTTGCCATAGTCACACTTGACTAAAATAAAATAATTTCCATAGCAAGAAATATCAAAAATACAATTCTGTAACAATATATGAGAAGCTCACACTGACCCAGCTCAAACAAAGAATTAGTGAGCTCGCCAAAGTAAACAAAGCACGCAATGCACAAAAATGGGCAATTTGTCGAGATGGTCAAGCACTGATTAGGGATTTCAAATCTAAACCCAAAGACTGTCAAACTTAAACTAATGTTCAAAAGGCCACCTTTTATAATAGTACTAGAATGTAGTTATGCCCTTTAATAATTCAGGAGGAGTAGAGATTTGTGCACTCCCCTGATCTTCTCTGGTTTTCTAGATGTAGTCAATCAATTTTTGAAGGTTGTCCTTTGTCTCATAGACCCATCAGGTCTTATGCAAATGTTGATAGATCTCTCTCTCTCTCTCTCTCTCTCTCTCTCTCTCTCTCTCTCTCTCTCTCTCTCCCTCTCTCTCTCTCTCGCATGCATATGTGTACATAGGACCCCGATTCAACATGAAACTAGGAGCTCAAGCTAGGCTATGCAAAGGACATGTGGCACTAGCAAGATTGGAGGGAGTTTTCAGGCGGCACACTTGAGCATGTACACAAGAAATCCCTCCTTTGGACTCGCTAGTTAGACCAACAGCTTTATGACGCTCTCCCACATGATCCATGAGAAAAGGTGCACACCACATGACATCATACTAGTTGAATTTGCATCCCATGCAATAAAGACCTCTGGTTCCAAATTATCACATATCCAAACAGGGTCAAGGCATGCTTGGCTTCGAGAAACTACAGGTCATGATGCTCTCTCGCATGATCCGTGAGAAGAAGTGCACACCACGACATCATATTGGCTGAGTTCACAACCCATCCCATGCATACAAACCTCGCATTCTAGATCATAGACAAGCTCCAAACACATGATAGGACTGAGGCCAATAGACGGCGAATACCAGGGAGAGCCATCTCATCCTCTATGCAACTAGCATCCAGTGGAGATACTAGTTGGTGGTATTCACAAGCCACCACACACAAGGCATGCCCATTGATCATCACCCTACATATCAGTAACCCTTGGATGCACCTGCTCTATGGTTGACATGACACGAGATCCATTGGGTTATCGTCCTATGGAGGGTTTACATTCAACAAACATGCGTCTCTCGACGCAGCCTCACACCAGTAAGACGGCCTTCTACAAAGATCATTTTCTCCATCTCTAATTTTGGCTGCCTCATTTTGAGGTCGCTACTCTTGTAATATAATCAATCAAAATTTTTCACTAAAAAAAAGTGTGTGCGTGCGCGTGAGAGAGAGAGAGAGAGAGAGAGAGAGAGGTATATTAATGTTCGCGGAAGACCTTGCATGCCTATGGGACAAAGTGCAAAATACACCAAAAGGAAAAATAACTCATACAAGCCACAAAGGGTTGGAGCAAAGGGCGTGCTAAGACCCTTGTTGAAGTACAAAACATATCAAGTCGGCTAAGACCTGGAGCTGGAACTCAGAATCTGAAACGCGCCACTCTGGTGACTCGTCTATAAGGGGTGAAAACATCTCGGATTTGTGTCTGTCAAGTTGTCTCATGATGTGATGGTGGAGGGAGACGTGGTCTCCTCGATCTCTGAACCTGTTGAGCTATGTTTAGAGTGACCCCTACTATTGGGCGGTCTCCTCTGAGGAAAGTTGTGCTAGGTTGGACCTCAATAGAGGATACTCTGGTCGCTCTGTGTCGCAAGTGGCCTCTGCAACCCCCTCAGTATTCCAAACTGCCCACATATCGGCTAGCTCCTCCTCCTCGTCCATCCCATTGTGTCTTGGACTTGACTAAAAAACATAGAAATTTGTGACTCACCGTTGTGTCTGGTCAACCTCTATAGCTTGTGGTTTGATCGCCTCCTGTCCCCTCTCTGATCTCGTAGCAGTCCCATCTTGATAGAGACAATGGTATCGCCCCCAGATCTCGTAGCAGGTTGCGCACGCGCAGAGAAAGTGCTCCTCTGTCTCAATCACTCCCAGTGTGCATAGCATGTCGATCCGCTCCTCTCTAGGTATACGTGCTGCTCTCATTGTCTCAATCCTTAGCTAATGGAAAGAAACTTGCATCTGCTCAATAGCGATTCTCAGTGCATGTGAGACTCCTCTGTCCTCGAGATACTGGGTCTGATGACAAATCCCTCCTCTGAGACGCTCAGGAAGTGGTTGTGGTAGAACCGAGTCTTGGTGGGGAGTTCCTGATCTCCCCCCCAAGTTCGAGACGTGTGGAGCTAGAGGAGATCTAACTGTATGGTACGGTTCATCTCATCTCGCAGGATCGACTCAGGGGTGCATCCATGCTATACTGAAAGGAAGGGAGCCTGTCCATTTGAATCCTGTGTCTAGCAAACCATGTGGATATATGTGCATACGATGTGTCCGCAATGCTCTCGCTAGTCTTCTAGATGTGACTCCATGGCCAGCCTCGGTACCATAGTCACATGTAGCCGCTCAAATCTCCTCTCTGCTATCGATAGGTCACAACCCTAGAAGCATGCTGCATACATGGTAGTCGATAGCACTAGCGTATCGAAGAGCCAGTGGATCCTGAAAGTGTGCCTGGAAGCAGTGACTCTCCAATCGTGCCAGAGCACCTCGTCCCTGTGTGGGTCGTGAATGGGTTGCATGTGTCATAGTGAAAAGGTCCTATGAAGATTGCTCCCAAATATGTGTAGGACTGCACTATCTCCACTAGCTCGTCTCGATAGGTAAAGCTGAGTCCACGAAGCACTGCATGTGAGGTGTTGAAGACCATAACCTCGGTGTTCCCAAGGTTGGCTATCAAGTCTCTCTCTCTGTAGTAAACCTCCAAGGCCTTCAAATGTCTTTGCAACCCCTCCGCTGAGGATGAGATAAGGACTATGTCATCAACATATAGCAATATCTATATCATGAGAGAGAGAGAGAGAGAAGTTTATTGACTATTGCAAATGACAAAGTGGGCTATGAGACTAGATTTTAAATATTTAGTGGAATACATCTCGGGTAGGGGAGTTGTCTCCTAAAGTGCAAATGATATAAATGAAACAATCAAAGTATTAGAGAATACACTCGTATCTTGCCCGGCTTACTATAGGATTTGGTAGGCTTTGAGATCTCCGAAATATGTTTGAAATTTACAAGTATCGCGCCTTGATTTGCCAGTGGTCTCACACATGGGAATGGCGTGCTTGGTGAGGTCTTAATTGAAGTCGTTTTGCCTTTGCAACATGTATTCGATTTGTATTTGATGTCCTCTTCCTTACCCTATAGGTTTGACTCACAGACGTTGTGAGTTGTCCCATCTCTGTGTGAGGCTAAAGTAGGATGTCCTAAATAAGATGTCCACTCATTGTACCAATAGATATCATCATGCATGCCTGGCGTGTAGGAGCTCGATATCCCATGTTCTATGATGGGTGCTAAGCGGGGTCATCTCTAGTGAAGTAAAAATGGGATTTGTTGCTTCTGCCTCTGTGCATTGGATGCATGAGTGTCTCGGAGTCATGTGACCTCTCATCGCAAGTAGAGCAACACATCTGTGATTTGAATAGTCAATGACCAGTCACATGTCATAAAACCCATGCTCATAGAGGCAGTGGAATCTTCTAGTAGTGAGGGCATCTCATGAGCATATGCTCCGCGATCTCAAGGTCTTACAAGTCACATAGGGTGCATAGTCTCAACTCATGGTGGCGTTATGTGGTTCGATCTCTCATCTAGTCTTAACGTGGACCTTTTGAGATGATTGGCCCATGTCTATCTGCAAGTAGACCCGTGTGTTGAAAATCTTAGTGTATGCTAAATATACATCATGATCTATGCAGCACATCTGCAAGCAATCAAAGAAGGATTGTTACAGAGAACACTTTAAAAAGCCAAACAAGGAAAATATAGGATCACTAAAGACTTTACAGTTCCTGTCTGTCCATAAAGTTCAGAGTGCCCAATAGCGAACCCAAACAAAGAAAAGATGAAACTCCAATCTGGGTGGATGAAAACCAAAGAGCCAGAAAGACTTCCCAAAAGGAACACTCGAAAATCTCGCTCGTAGGCGCTACCGAAGAAGATCAATGAACTCACAAGAACATAAACAAAACCAAAATAAATGAGAGACAGTCTTCTGAGAACTCAAACATATGTGGCAACGAGTAGGAGCAATGTGTCTACGAGCCCACACACACACACACACACGGACACGTGTGCCCATAATATACGACCTCTATCAAGTGAAGAAGCGTCTTAAGGTCATAGAGAGTGTAACAATAATGAGGTGTGTTTTACACAAGCCGTCTACATTGTTTTAAATAAGTTTGAAACCTATGCAAAATACATCATTCCAAAGTTAGGTTTATTACAAGATGCCAACAAAGGGGCTGTGCATGGGATAAACTATTTGTTGGAAAGACTATGAGAGATTCAACCATGGTGAAGATGTCTGAGAACAAACAATGGATTAGTAGACAAGCCTTCTAGTTACCACAATTCAAATAAGACCGGTGAAACAACTGAAAATAATTAGGATGATACGCAACAAAAGATGAGCAAAGACAATTCTATTAAGCTATGATTACAAGCAAGAGATCAAAATATTGTGCATCGAAAAAATCATGTGTAAAAGACCTATGTCGCAAATCCCACATATTAAATACCAAGAAGTGGTGCATGCATTAGACCATATAAAAATGCACACATTTGTTTTAACACCATATTCAAGCAAAGAAAATCTAAATCTCAAAAATCATACTCTACAAATCACGCATGCAAAATTTGAATCAGTTTCATGGTATCCATACAATGCAAACGTCAACTACAAAGCCATATTGACAATGTGTACACACTAAAAACTCAGACCACATTTTTCTAGTAGTACTATGCTTTGAGGCAAGAAAAGATCACCATTGTAAATAGAATTAAGTCAAAATATCCATAACAATTCAAAATTGGACAAAAAAGTTAGTTTGTAACAGCAAAGTAGGTAGACATAACAAATAACATTTATCCTGACCAGATATTAGCGCAACCTGATGAGAAATTTCAACTACTATGGATCTAATGATACTTTAGAAGTAGCTTGGAGATAGTAATGTATGATAATATATCAAGTTCATTAATCTAGACACACCTCCAATCTTGGTTACCCAAAAGCAAAGCCAAAACAATAGACAAGACACCACACACATTAATTACCCAAATACACAAAACCAAAACAGTACATATGACAACATGCACATAAAGGACACTACATACACCAAAACCACTTTCACATAACAGAATCAGAAGCAAAATTAAAAGGTTGAAATAAGCGACAACAGTAGTAAAGTTACGACAACGTCAAACACAATCTTTAGTAAAACCAAGGGCATACGCATGATGTATAAAATGTAAAACCCTAAGAAGAAACCTCATAAACAAAAGATTCTAACAAATACCAGGATTAAACCCCAATTACAATTATTCTTGGCGATTCTGAAAAAATACCATGGTTATACGCCAATTACAACAATGCTTGGCGATCATATAAAGGCAAGCATTTGCAATACCAGATATGAAATACAATAAATCCAATCACAAAAAACACTCAAAGAATCCTCCCTCCCCCCCTCCTTTTCTCTCTCCCCATCCCCCTTGCAATTCCTCTCCCCTCCAGCCTGCCATGACGCTATTGCATACCAGAAATGTCAGAAAAGGAAATGAAATTCGTATCAGAAAATCTGATTCGCCAATTGACACAACAAAATTAATACAATTTGTCAACACGAAATATGCATAATATATTCACAAAGAGTTTGTCAACATGAAATATGCATAATATAGTCACAAAGCGAGGCACCTCGACAATCAACTCTCATGAAATAAAAAAAAGCGGTCACATCTTATACAACAGCTCTATAGACCAGGCGATCCACATAGAGTTTGCTTTAGAAACAATATATCTAGGCTACCATAATAGATGGGTTCCCATGTCCAGTGCTTAAGTTTTGATAATAAACTGTTTAGAAGAGCATCTATTCCAATGCAATATCTGGTCCATCTTCCATAGTACAAGTATCCAATGGACAAGTGTGTTGAAGCTTCAAGAACCATTCATCATTGCAGAGATCAATTAGAAAAGGGCCCAGAAAGAGATTACAATAAATGCAATAATCCAAACCTAAAAGTCGCTGTTAGTTGTTTTCTTCCCCCTTGTTGAGGGGCGGGGCCATGTGCTAATTGCAGCTTTGTGCTACCAACCCAAAGTACATGGAATATTTAATCCTTGGCTGCATCTGTTCCATCTTCTTCTGTTTGTTCCTCCTGTGACTTCAACCAGATTATTTAATCAAAGTCTATCATCAAAGTCTTCAAAAGAATGTATACTAATTTGAAAATTGAAACAGCATGACCTTTGCAAATACTATTGTTTTGCGACAAGCATTGATCAAGGCTAGAAGTCATACCCTTAGCTTGAACATGCCCTTATTGTTGTCAAGGACTCTGGAGGACTCTGTTCCATTGACCACCTTTCCAGTGCTGCTTCTCGCTTCCCTGCTCTCTGCAGACTTCTCTAAAAAAGTTTCTTCGGTGCTAGCTTTCTTTGAACCACTGCCTTGGAGGTCTCTCCCTGCCTTTATAGGACTGCTTCCCTTTCGACCCTGCTGCTCCTCTCCTTCAGCAACCAATTCTGAAGAGCGTGAACGACGTCGTCTCTCTCTCTTATCTCTTGATCTTGGTGAATCACCAATATAATCATGTCGCCATCGTTTCTCACGAGGATTGTATCGATTTTCTCCAAAAACACTATCATCTGCATACCTGCCAGGCTCCTCAAAAGGGAGGCCCAACTCTAAACGGCTACAACCCACCCCAAAAAAGAGAGGTGTATAGGCATATGTGGAAATATAATACTCTCTCTCTCTCTCTCTCTCATGAATATAAGCTTTTTTTCTTCTAGTAACGATAAAACCAACAATAACATGGGTTCCTCCAGGAGATTGTCAATGACAAGGATGAAAAGTTTATGGGTTGCTTTGACAGGACTCAGACTCTACTATGATAGATCAGAGAGCAGCAGGAGGCGATCAGGCCACAAGACAGACAGGCTGACAGAGCTCAGTGTCACGTCACAAACTTCTATGCATTTGAATCAGCTCCAGGACACATCGGGATGGAGGTGGAGGAGATAGTTGACATGCGGGCAGCCTGGATTACTGAGAGAGATGCAGAGACCACCTGCAGCACGGAGAGCACACTCTATTGAGGTCCGTCCTATCACAGCTTTCCTCAAAGGAGACCGCTCGAGGCGAGGGGTTACTTTGAACAAGCCCAACGGGTTCAGAGATCAAGAAGAGCACGTCCCCCTCCACCACCACAGCATGACACAGCCCGACAGACGCAGATCCGAGACATTTTCACCGCTCACAGGCGAGCCACCATGGTGCTGGGCTTTGGCTTCTGAACCTGAGTCTCGGATCTCAGCATGCTACAGCTCACAGATACTTGCTAGTCTCCGGGTTAGATCTGATTTTGGAGCTATTGAGCTCTGTAGAATTATCAGGTTCTCAGGTTATCAATCTATCAGCTTATCATTTTATCAGTTTAACAGTTTAGTAGTCTTACACCAAGCAAGGGCCTTAGTGCGCCCTTTGCTCCAGCCCACTAAGACTTGTATGAGATCATCCTTTTGGTGTACTTTGTACCTTGTCCCATAGGCTTGTGAGGTCTTCCGCAGACGTTAATACATCTCTCTCTCTCTCTCTCTCTCTCTCTCTCTCTCTCCGTGCGTGCGTGCGTATGTGTGTGTGTGTGTGTGTAGACACTCAGAATGCAGGTCAACATGGTTAAAACAAACGTCATGGTCATTGGAACTCGCAATAAACAAGTTGATGTCACTTTCGAAGATGAGCCTTTGGACACAATCAACTCATATAAATATTTAGGGCTGGAATTTACTGACAACTACAAGTGGAATGCATATTTAAACTTACTAGAGATGTGGGTGATCTTGAGACCACTAAAGATTATGCCTTACATTTGGTTCTAGTGATGTGCCATGGACAAGTAAGAAGCAGCCCACGAATTTGTTATCTTCTAATGATGCAAAAAACAAGGCCTAATATTTGGAGTTAGTAAAGCAATATATATGTTAACAAATATGCAGCATGAGCATGCATAATACAAAAGTAGAAGAAGTACATGAGTTACAGGAGGAGGAAATCAATCTTCAGTAGGAGAGGCTATAAGTCACACTTGGCATAGGGAAAACTTCTAATTTCTTCCTCCATTAATCCAATGTACCTGCTGACAATGGTCTCTATAACAACTTCCTGTTTTTGGAGATCACAAATTTCAAAGCTTTTTTACTTCCCTTATGGAACCATTATTCCCCCCTTGATCTTCATAACGTGATGGCTCTATGTGGATTTCCGCAAAGCCTTTGACACAATACCTCGAGCTCGACTCATCACACGCCTACAGGCACTAGGATTCGACCAGGAGATCATCTGGGCAATCATGGCACTTTATGAGAGTGTCTCAGGCAGAGTTCGGACAGGCGCAGGTTGGACAAATGAGACCTTGAGCACCATAGGGGTCAAACAGGGTTGTCCCTTATCACCAACCCTGTTTAGCCTCTACATCGATGAGCTTGAGACTTTCATGGGGGCTTCCGGAGGGACCAATTGCTCGCTTGCCGGGATCATCATCAAGATTCTTCTTTATGCAGATGACGTGGCACTCTTATCATCCACACCCGAGGGGCTCCAGCGACACCTGGACGCACTGCAGGCTTTTTGTTTATCCCATGATTTGGAGGTCAACCTTGGCAAGACCAAGGTCATGATCTTTAACACCTCTCAAGCAAACATGCACCGGAAGCAGTTCACTTTCGGTGGGTCACCAGTTGAGATCGTATCCTCATACACTTACTTGGGGGTCATCTTCTCCGGCCTGACCTTCACGATGAGACCAGCCATGCAAGCCAGACTGAGCAGGGGATATGCCTCACTGGCTCAGCTAGAGAGACAGTGCTTCCACTCCCACTTCCAGGACCCTCGGACCAAGGCTCTCCTCTTCGACTCCTTGGTCCGACTAGCCGGTATGTATGCCAGCTCTTGTTGGGGACCTAACATGTCAAATATAGAGTAGACACAGGTGGAGCGCCTGCAGATCCTTATGCTCTCATGGATGATCCGGGGGAACCCATCTGTACCACATCATATCATTCGGGCCGAGTTTGGTGCTTCTCCACTCCAGCTAGATGCAGCCTTTCAAACCATCACATATCTACACCGGGTTAGATCATATGGGGACTGCACATCAGGGAGACAGAGGTTGCCATGGTTGGCTCTCAGTTCCTCCAAGAGGTTGGCAGCAGAGGGAGATGAGCGAGGCTGGTATGCACAGACTCACAGATGGTTTGTGAGACTGGGGTTTCACATCGATAGGATACCTCCTTTTCAATACAGTTTGGATGCCCCTCCGGTACTCCTACCCACCATCCCGATCGGGCTACACACCAACCAGGTCATTCGAGAGGATCTCATGCAGCTATACACCTTTAGAACCTAGTTGGAGCCGAGGGAGCTTCCAGTGAAGCTGAGCTTCTACACACTCACTTCAGAAGAATTTGCAAAGATATCTTCATTCCACTGTTATCCTGCAACCATATGTATATTCAAGCACACTGTCTTCGTATTTCGGAGGAGGGATTCATCACGCCACTGGGGTACACTAAGCTTCACATGCCTCACTCACTATGGATCTCCATCGGACAATTTCGGGTATCATCACACCGCCTCCGCATAGAGAGCGACAGAGCAGAGGGGATCCCAAGGGAGCATCGCATATGCACATTATGCGACTGTCAGGAGGTTGAGTCGGAGGAGCATTTTATTTTCAGGTGCCCAATGTACTACGAGATCCGAGGTCGCTACCACTGTCTCTTCAGAGACGGCTTCGGGCTCCTTTCCAGATTCCTCGCTTACCCAGATCAGAGATGCCTAGCGGCATCTAGGAGGCGGTCCGTGTGACCGAGAGCTTTGAAGACTCCAGAATGGCCCTTAGTGGCTTGTAATAGGATTTAGTCTAGATTTTAGACAAGTGGCATGTTGCCAATTTGAATGGAGCTTGAAGCTCTTGTAAAAGAAGGGATTTTTCACATTTTGTAATAGGGATTTTACGAGATAGCTCTATGCTGAACTTCTGTAACAGATTTTCTGGAATGAATAAAGACCTTCGGGGGGGTCCAGCCCGACGATTTGTCCTGGGCCCTAGTGCATCTTGAGAGAGAGGGAGTGAGGAAGAGTTTTTTTTTTTAGAGCTTAAATCCCGTTGTAGAAAGAGTGGTGATAGCTGTCTTTCACCTTCAGTCTGGTTTTATTGGTATCAGAGCAAGGTTTGCTTTTTTTTTTTCCTTCAAAGAAGCACGGTTCAAGATTGCAAGGGGGGGGGGGGGGGGGGGGTTGTGTACCCAATAGCCCGTGAAGGTCCCAGTGCGTGGAGAATTTGGTGCACGACTAAAAGATCATCTTGGTCGCACATTTTCATTCCTGCACATCGTGAATGTTGATGCCGAAAAAGTGAAGCGATCGTTTGTGGAGGAAGATTTGTTGATGACGGTGATCTCGATGGAAGGCCAAGTGCATTTTGAGAAGTACTGGGCGCATATGGAGGGGACAATTGACTGTCATACCCTTCCGCTAGCGACTAGATACACCTAGTCTTTACAAGCAAGGAAGCTTGTGGACACGCAAACGGCGTTGTCCACCTGAACTAGACACGGCGAAGAAGAAGTGTATACGCGAATAGGAACAGACGGAGATTCGTTGGGTTGGCGACGCTGAGTGCTCCCACCAGACGTGAATGTCAATTTCGCTGGCTCAATATTCCGTCACGCTTCCCGTGTGGTGACGACGCCTTCAAGCGTAGCGACTTCTTCACGGAGGCGCAGGCTCCTTGTCTAACAGAGTTGCGGACGGAGATAATAAACGCGAGCTAAAATCCTTCCATGGCTGTTTTTGCGACGCTTCATGGAAGGAGATGCGTCGGTGAAACAGGGGCGTAACGCGCGATGCGTGATGATCGACAGAATTCCGTCGCCTGCACCCCCGTCTTTGACCTTAGCAGCTGACGTGGCAGATCTAACACGTGGCAGACAGCTCAGCAGCTGACGTGGCAGATCTAACACGTGGCAGACAACTCAGCAGCTGACGTGGCAGTACACGTGGCAGACAGCGCAATTGCTGACGTGGCATGCACGTGTGAGATGACCTGGCATTCTGACAGGTGACATGGATGCTGACATGGATAACCAGGGGTTCATTTAATTAAGCTTGGTAGTGGACTGGCTAGAGGTCCAGTTAGTTGACCCAACCAGACCAGTCAGGTCACACTGCAACCAGACTGTGACCAGTCCAGTTGGCCCAGTTGCAAACTAACCAGACCAGAACCAATCAGTCTGGTTAGAGTAACTAGCCAGTTACTCTATCTGGTTACTGTTCCTTTTCCCAAAAAAAAAAAAAAAAAACAACAGTTGCAGAGATTGTTTCTGCTAGTGATTTTCATCTGTTTGTCAGACTTTCTACTGTCAGAAAACAGCAGAAAAACAGAGGAATCAGAGATTTGCAGAAAAAGAGTATGCATGCCTTTGAGCAGTAAAAAGAGGGAAAAACAGATGCCTTTTGAAGCCATCTGCAGCAGCCAGAAAAGGGCAATATAGTTGTTGATGCTTTGGCCACTGTGTGGGTATATGCCTTGAACTGACAGCCAGTACTGGCATAGAGTGTAAATGCAAAACACCTCTTGTTGAGGTACTTTTTCTGTTGAAAAAGCAAAAGTAGAGTGCATCAGTTACCCGCACTGTGTGAGAAACCTGCAGATCTCAGAATATGGATCAATCACCTATCCAGTGGGATTCACAAGATAGGGATGTACATCCAGGACAGAGAAATGTGCCGCAAACTCAACAAGAATTTGAACAGATGGTATGCACTCGTATACAAGAGCTGGAAAATCTCAAAAGGGATCCCAGGGCTCAGTATTTGTTTCCAGCAGAAGCTATGCATAATCCAGTGTATGACGTGCCAATGCCAGAGGCACACTCTCGTGTACAGTCTGAGAAAGAGAGATCTCATAGATCTCATAGGAGACGGTCCCATAGTAAAAAGAGATCGAGGCATCATCACCGATCTCCTAGTCCATCACCGTCTACCTCGAGTTCGACTTCTGTGTCTTCTTCTTCCTTATCAGATAAACCATCCAGGAAAAGAAGGAAACACGAGAAGTCTAGGAAGAGAAAGTCTTCCAAAGCGACCAGGGAATTTAAAGAGGGAGGAAAATCTGTCAAGTTTATGACCTACAATGGACAGTATGGTCATACAGACAAAGCATTGCAGTTTATCAGACAGTTTGATGCTGCATTCGGTACAGAAAAATTTTCAGAATCCTCCAAATTAAGAATGGTCAGTTTACACTTGACAGCAACGGCTAGTGCATGGTGGAGTGCACTGACCACAGATGGGTCAGCCCCAAGGAAGTGGAAGGGCTTCAAGAAAGCCTTCTACCAGCAGTTCATGCCTAAACAGTTTAGAGACCATGTTCTTCAAGATTGGGACAGCTTGCACATGGATGCAGGAGATACAGTGGATGGCTACAACCAAAAGTTCTGGGATGCTTATTTGCAGGTTGCACCGTTCAAAAAGATCTCCAAAGGCACCCAGATGAGGAAGTACAGAGCAGGTCTCACTCCAAGAATTCAGGCAGTAGTGAATGCTTTGGGGGCAAAGAATATTCAAGATCTTATGCATTCAGCTTCAGTAGCGAGTCTTGTGCCGCTACAAGATCCATCTACAGTGCCATCCCTGCATGAAGGACGTGTTGATAAAAAGAAAACTGACTTTACAAAATCAGAAAAGAAAGAGTACCCCAAGGCTGAAAAGAAAGGGTTTCAGCCTCAGAAGCCGAGGGGTACTCAGTTTTCAAAGACTTATAAGGGCAAATCTCTATTCACCCCTGAACAGATAGCGGAATTCCGTAGAGATGGGAAATGCTTCAGGTGCGGTAAAGAGGGGCATGTGGCTGCCCAATGCCCAGAAAAGCCTTCAACATCGAAGGGAAAAGAGGCAGAGAAGCCACGAGGACCGCAAAAGCCAATGGCGGGGGGTATTCCTGATATACTGGGTCATGCTTTGAACCCAGAAGAACGAGAGTGCTGCTATCATGGGGCAAAGTTAGAGACCAGCAAGCGCTAATTTTATTTGATCCAGGGGCTACTGATAATTTTATATCAGAGGATCTAGCCCTGACGCTGGGAATAAAGACGGAAGAGTTCGGCAGGGCTTTGGATGCCGATCAAATGTTTTGTGGGAATCCTGTGCCAGTTACTACCTTGATAGGGAAGCTCCGTCTTCATGTTCAGAGTTATGTGGACCAGGAAGACTTTTTCATTTCTCCACTGAAACATTATGATGTAGTTTTGGGGATGCCTTGGTTTCACCGCAAGGCAGTGAAGTTGACTCTTCCTGAAAGAGTGCTGGAGTTTGTGCATAGGGGGAAAAATCAGCGTTTAATTGCCAGAAATAAAGGGGACACTATCCCCATTGTATCTGATGTTTCATGCGGTAAAGCAATAAAGTCTGCAATTTCTGCGTACATGGTTTTTGTAAAAGAAAAAGAGAATGATATGCATGCTGAAATGAATGATGCAGACAAAGATAAGTTTCAGTTTCTGGTAAACTTTAAAGATTGTTTTTCTGACGTTTTGCCAGGGGAGTTACCCCCAGAGAGACCTGAAGATCATCAGATAGAGTTAATGCCTGGTAGTGAGCCACCAAATAGACCCCCTTATAGAGTCAGTGCGACTCAGAGAGAGGAGATTATGGCTCAGGTACAGGACTTGCTGTCCAAAGGGTTGATTCATCCCAGCTCGTCTCCTTTTTGTTCCCCTGTACTATTAGTACAGAAGAAAGATGGTTCATTCCGTATGTGCATCGATTATCGCGCACTGAACAAAATGACCATCAAGAATAGATTCCCTATTCCGCGTATTGATGATGTACTCAATCAGTTAAACGGAGCTTCAGTTTTCAGCAGGATAGACTTGAAGAGTGGCTATCACCAAGTGAGGATACAACCTCAGGATGTACACAAGACAGCATTCCGCACTACATTCGGGTTGTATGAATACTTAGTGATGCCTTTTGGGTTGACAAATGCTCCAGCCACATTCAATAGAATGATGGATCGTATCTTCCGGAAGTACAGGCATTTTACGGGTACTTTCTTTGATGATATCTTAGTTTTTTCTAAGACAGAGCAAGACCACAGAGAGCATCTTGCTATAGTGTTTCAAGAGCTGAGAAATCATCAGCTCTATGCAAACAGCAAGAAAAGTGAATTCTTCCTGGAAGAAATCCACTATCTGGGGCATATAATATCCAAGAATGGGATACAAATGGATCCAGCAAAGATCCGTGCCATTCAGGAATGGCCAGAGCTGAAAACTGTGCATGAAGTTCGAAGCTTTTTAGGCTTGTGTTCTTACTACAGAAGGTTTATCAGACATTTTGCTGATATCGCAGCTCCATTACATGACCTCACTAAGAAAAATGCAGCCTTCACATGGGGATTATCACAAAAGAAAGCATTCAATACACTCAAGGAAAAGTTGACTACAGAGCCTATTCTGGTAGTTCCGGATCTTTATCAGTCTTTTGATGTGGATTGCGATGCTTGTGGAGAATGTGTTAGGGCTGCATTGCATCAGAATGGTCATGTAGTAGCCTATGAAAGCAGGCGACTTCGGGATGCGGAAAGATATTTAGGAATCTATGAGAAAGAGTTATTGGCTGTAATTCATGCCATCCATACATGGAAACACTATCTTTTGGGTGCAGATTTTACTGTCAAAACAGATCACCAAAGTCTGAAATACTTTTTGACTCAGACCAAGCTTTCAGAGAAGCATATGAAATGGGCAAACATGCTGTCAATGTATCATTTTCAGATTGTCCATACTCCAGGAATTCGGAACAGAGTGGCAGATGCCTTGTCCCGAAGACCCCAGGTCAATAATGTAACTATTGCTTATCATCAAGACCTGGAAAGTATGAGGGAGCAATATGCTCATGATTCTGATTTTGGTGAAATTTTACAGCAAATGCAAGAAGGGCAATCCACCAGTCACTATTCCCTGAAAGATAGGTATTTAATGAAAGATGATTGCCTATGCATCACCCAGGAGATGAGGAAAAAGATTTTGGGGGAATGCCATGCACCTCCCTATGCTGGACATAGAGGAATTACAGCAACAACTCTAGCCCTAGAAAGGTATTTCTTTTGGCCAGGAATGCGGAAAGATACACATCAGTTTGTTACTGAATGCCTTACGTGTCAGAAAATAAAGTACGATAGACGGAAGGCACCTGGCCTACTTATGCCTCTTCCCGTGCCTCAGGCACCATGGGAAAGCATTACAATGGATTTTATTTTTGATTTGCCGAGATCAAAGTCAGGGAATGATGGGATTTGGACTATCATTGATAGATTCAGCAAGCAAGCTCATTTCCTTCCGGTTCGCAAAACCATAAAGGCAGATCATATGGCTAAGCTGTTCATGGCACAGATCTTTAAACATCATGGTATGCCTAAGTCCATTGTTAGTGATCGAGATCCCAGAATGACCAGTCTATTCTGGAGAGCTTTATTTGATAACATGGGGACGAATCTGAATTTTTCTTCTTCTTTCCATCCCCAGACAGATGGTCAAAGTGAAGTAGCAAATTCTACCATTTTGGATATGCTGAAATGCTACGTGGGTGACCAAAGTTCAGACTGGGAAAAGTACCTACCGTTAGTAGAGTTTGCTTACAATAATACAGTACATAGCTCTACAGGGAAAGCCCCTTTTGAAATCATATATGGGAAAGTGATTTTGCCACCTATATTAAGGACCAAAGATGAAATATTTGCAGCTGATCAGTTTGTAAGAGACCTCCAGACAGCTTACAACCAAGTCCGGACAGCAATTGAAAGGTCTCAAGAGAAACATAAAAGAGCTGCAGATAAACATAGGAGACAGCTAGATCTCAAGGAAGGGGACTGGGTACTTTTGAGGTTTGAAAAAGCTAGGCTCCGCAAGTTTAAAGGCAAACAGAAAGTGTATGCAAAGTTATCTCCCAGATACTATGGCCCTTTCAGGGTTACAGAAAGAATAAATGAGGTTGCATACAGATTAGCATTGCCAGAGCATTGGAGGATTCACAATGCATTCCATGTGAGTCTTCTAAAGAAATTCCAGGGACCAGAGCCTACAGAACCAGTATCAGAAGATCCACCAGAAGTGGATGAGCTGGAGGAAGTCCTTCAGCCAGAGCAAATTGTGTACCATATTGTACGTAAAGGCCCTCAGGGTAAGGAATTTTACAGGTATCTTGTAAAATTCAAGAATTATACGGCATTAGATGCCAAGTGGATGGACGAAGACATGTTATCCGATCATCCACAGCTTTTGGATGTTTACAAGGAAGCTTTTCAGTTGAGGTCAACTGAATAGAAGCCGAGGGGATGTCACCACAATGTAAATATCCTAAGTCAAAGTACAGTTGACCATTTATTTGATCATAATTAAAGAGTTTTATATGTGTTAATTACGGTCAAAGAGTTATTTTAATGATCAAAGGATTGACTACGGTCAAAGATACTTGACTCCAGTCAAGTAAACCTGACTGCGGTCAGAGAGTGTTGACTTCGGTCAACAAGACTTGGCATGCGCCAAGAGGGTTAACCCTGATTAACCAAGATGTGCCAACTTTGGTTGGAGAGACTTGGCTATAATTAAGGCGCCTTGACCTTTGGTCAAAGCTCTTTAATTATAATCAAGAGTGTTGACTCCGGTCAACCAGAGAATATATATATGTTTATTTGTATATATATTTGTTTAGATGTGCACATGTGTTCAGTGGGGACGCCCACCGTGACTAGGATTAGTCCACAGTGTGTTATTTGCATGCAAAGCGCTAACAATTAATGGGTACCATGGTGGTGCGCTTTAATTAATTGTTGCAGGTACTAGGAAGGATTATTTTTCCTAAGCGAAATGGGAGCCTGACAAGCATCTAGGAGGCGGTCCGTGTGACCGAGAGCTTTGAAGACTCCAGAATGGCCCTTAGTGGCTTGTAATAGGATTTAGTCTAGATTTTAGACAAGTGGCATGTTGCCAATTTAAATGGAGCTTGAAGCTCTTGTAAAAGAAGGGATTTTTCACGTTTTGTAATAGGGATTTTACGAGATAGCTCTATGCTGAACTTCTGTAACAGATTTTCTGTAATGAATAAAGACCTTCGGGGGGGTCCAGCCCGACGATTTGTCCTGAACCCTAGTGCATCTTGAGAGAGAGGGAGTGAGGAAGAGTTTTTTTTTTGAGAGCTTAAATCCCGTTGTAGAAAGAGTGGTGATAGCTGTCTTTCACCTTCAGTCTGGTTATATGACATGCGGAGGATTCCACTCTCGCTCCAGTCTTTTTTCTTTTCATTGTCACACCCAGATGTATTTGATTATGTATGATTAGACTTAGGACTCAGCACGGGTGATGATGCTCGTTTAGTAGCTCCACCCTTACTGTGATTTGTATCAGGTTTTCTTTCAGTCTCATAGACCCATCGGTCCTCCGAAGACTCTAATAAAATTTCTTTCTTTCTTTCTATTTTTAGCACGTAGGACAAATTTATTGAGTATGTTTATGCATGTTTCTCCAATTCAAAAATTATATTTAGAAAAATTCATATTTGGAATATTTCCAAGATAGAAAGCTTTTTTCAAAACTCTTTCTTACACTCTATCTGACTACCATAGTCTCCTCGTCGCAGTTCTTCATGTAGTTTCTAAATTTTAGATTTTTCAAGATGTATTCAATTTTCCGCTCTACATTTTAGGAGTACATGCTACTCAAATGTTGCGTAAGGGAAGGATTTGAGTGCGGCAGTATGTAGGATACACATTGCCTAGGAGATGCCTTTCTCCCTTATGCTCTTCCAGCTCTAGGGTATGCTGCCCTTTCACTGCTGTGCCACCTAAGCCACCTTAGCTCACAAAGCTCATGATTGAGCTTCCAACTTTCTCTACGATGTCTCACACTCCTAAGCGTGCAGATTCAAAGTGATCTTTTGGTCTTTTTAGGCAGCCTCCAACTGGAAGACTAGAGAACCATACAAGGTTTAACCTACCTCACATGGCAGGCATCCCCATGCCTCTTTGAAATTATTTGCTGACCTTGAGTTTTGGCACTAAAGTATTCTTCTCTCTCTAGGCTGCCGTAGCCTCTATAAAGAAGAAAAGGTCCCTCCCAAGTCCCTCTAATACTCTCCTTCAAGCTACCTATGGAAGACCCAATAGAGAGCTATTGATAAGGAAATACATCGGTATGCAAGATAGAAATACATCGGTATGCATGACCAATGTCACTCAACACATAAATGTCACTTTAAAGTAGAACGTTATTGCATGCATGCCAAACAAGTATTTTCTTTCTGTTGTGTGTGCATGCATGTGTGTGTGCCTGTGCGTGTGTGCATGAGGGGGGGGGGGTTTGGGAAGGGGGGGGAGAGAGAGAGAGAGAGAGAGAGAGAGAGAGGGAGTTACTTGATTTTATCACGCTCAAGAGCTTCATTCTCATCTAGGTACCGCAGTCGATGCATTGCATCTAATTCCTCCAGATACAAATCTCCCTTCAGCTTGGGATATTCGTACTTTTCACCTCTCAACTCTGCTTTCTCCCTTGCCTTGTTTATAGCCTTCATATATCAACCCACCATAAATAACTCATGAGAGCATGAATAATTGAGAGAAGATTTTATCACAATGTCAATAGGAATTAAGTTTTTTGGATCCAGATTTCAAGAACAGCACAGGTTCTTAAAATTTCTAATTCTTCTTCATAAAGCAAGCCAAAATGAACGTTAACTTTGCAAAATCCTTAACACAAGACACCATGTTACAAAATCATATCATCTTCTATATTAATACATATAGGGTAGTGGTGCCATTTTTAAAGTCCACCTAACTCGTGCACACATAGTTTGGTTAATTTTGGCCAAACCTAAGGTTTGTGAGAGTCGCATGGCTTGCCTCCATGTGGAAAAAAAAAATAGTAGCAGTGGATGCGTGGAATAAGGAAATTCAAGGCATTCTACAATTCCACTTGCAACAAACATGACAACCAAGTGGCATCTTATCACTTATTACCCTCCTATTTTGCATCACCTCAGACTCTAGCAAGCACATTCTATCGACCCCCTCCATGGCTCTTGTGCACCTTTTTGCAAGACCTCCCCTCTCCCTTTCTCCGAAACCAGCTTCCCATCTCCTCCTTGAACCCTTAGACGAGCACACCATGATCGTCAGTAGCTCATTGCAGACCACTACTATGCACGAAGGGACTACCACAGAGACCATCTAGAGGTCTCTTGTAGAGCATTGCAGCATGCGTGGGACTGCACAATTGGTCACTCTAGGCACGTTTTCTCATCATTTGCAAAGGAGAGAGACTTTCTCTCACTCAATAATCATTCTAGATGCATGTTTTGAGTCTCCTTTTCCCCTTGCATGCACCCCGGGTTGTAGGAGGGCTTCTCAAATGTCGGGTCCTTTTGTAAATGCTGTTGAATTATGAGTACTACACTCTTGGGACAACTTGTTCCCTCCAATTAGGAGGCTTTTTACCCTAGTCTCCTATGTAGAGGATATAATCCTCATATTGGTCTTTCTCAAATACACAACTCTTGCATGCTAAATACAACTCCACACTTTGGTGTTTTCGTCTCATCCCCAAACCCAATATTTGGGTTTAAAATCCTACACCCCTACAAGCTCAAGCTAGTCCTACTTTAGGACAACGTATTTCAGCAAACCATCTTTCTTTCAAGAAAAAATCTTGACGGGTGAAGATGGGAGCCAGCACATTGTATGATAGAGTAACAATGGGAGTGGCTTATGATTGTCGATGCAGCCAATTGTCAGAATACATAAACGACGAGGAGCTGCCACCTAAGTTCTATGTGTCTCATTCAGCTCCGTCACTGCCAACCTGTGTGTCATTCCTCTATTCATAGTCACATGACACTCCATGTACCGTCTCAATTCTTTGAGAAGTCACTCGATTTGTCACTCCACCCATCACTCAGGCACTCAGTTCGTCACTCATGTTGCTTTCATCAATGCTCTTCGTTCGTGTGTCCTATAATTGAAGCTACATATTTGCCATCTACTGCTTTGAAATCTACAAATATGTGGTCCAATGGCAGAGTTGGGTCTTTTGCAAGAATTTTGACTCAGTGTGAATCATATTTTTAGGTCAAACTACAAGCATTCTCTGAATTTTTGTTTGCAGGATAATAGATCAACAAGGAGAATATGTGCTTGGGGGTTTGGCACCAGAGAACAAGTTGAATGGAACCAACTACTCTTTGTGGAGTTTTATGTTCAAAAATCTGTTGGTTGCAAGGAATATGCCCCAAAAAATGAGTTTCGTCTTAAAAATATTTACCTGCCACACCACCCAAAGGTGCACAACAAGTTGTTCGACAACAAGCTGCAGGACCTCTAGCCCCCACACAAGATCAGGGGGTGGAACTCACCTAATGCTCAGGCCCTAGCCATGTATCTCTATGTCAGTCAAGAGACCCATCGTTCCTCACATCTGTTCCGTTAATGCAGGACTTCGCAACATGGACAGCAGATTCTTGAGACCATGTTTCAAGCCAAGAATGAGACAAGAGTCTCTTTTCTCAAAAAGAAGCTTGAGAGTTTGGAGATGCATGAATGTGACAACATGGCTGATCATCTTACAAAGATCCAGAATCTTTGAGAGCACCTTCTAAATATTGATGGAGTCATGTCACCGAAGGAACTGATTCCTAGGACATTGTCATAATTGTCTGATTCCTACCTGAATGCTCACACTTCTCTTGCTTTGTCTTTGAGAGGTAATGCTCAATCCCTATAGTTTGAGGAGTTACGAGCTTGTTGCTGTGCAAGAGGAACAAACAAGGCACAAAATATCTTCATCATTGCATAGCAATGGTCATGCAATTGTGGCCCATGACAAGGGAAAGGGAATAAATATTGGTGCCTTTTTCAATCCAAGGCTACTTCAAAACAGCAGTCAAATAATGCAAAGGCTGATGCAGGGCAACCCAAGAAGAAAGGGAAATGCCACTACTATAAAAAGCCAAGTCACATCCCTAAGAGAGGTTGCATGAATTTTATTTTCCGATGAACACCATCACTCTCTTGTATAAGATTTTGGCCAAAGCCATCAGTTTGTGTATGAAGCCCCTTCTTCGAGCCCTTATACATGATACACAAGCATAAGTATATTTTTGATAACATATTTCATTTTGGGAAGCTTCTCCGTGGACTATGCAGAGTGGCCAAAGACTTGCCATTCTACTCCTAGATTTTGAGAAAGCTTATGACAGAGTAGATTGGAGTTTTTTTTTTTGGAGGGTACCCTTCTACGGTTTGGATTCTCAAATACATGTTGTACAAATCAGCCCACAGCCCCAATGTTGTTCGGTGAGCTCAGACCATCCAACATTGGGGAGCTTGCTTGCACTCTCCCTACCCATCCCAAGGCAGTTTCTCCCTTGCTATATCCCCTAACTCTAGCAGGAGTGAGACTAGTATTTAGGGGGGGGGGGGGCTTAAATTAGCAATGTTAGTAGCTAGCCCGCGATTCTCTTTCCTTTTAAATCAGAATTCGACCCTTGGGAAGAAGACAAAAGGATCACTTCTCTCTTCATCAGCTTCCATAAGTTTACTATTGGCTGCAAGCTTGCCACTAAATGGCTTCTTTTTCAAACAGAGGATTGAGATTGCAGGGCGACAAGATCACTTTTGGATTTGCAGACTTAATGGGAACTTTGCTAGAGATTGCCCAAGAAAGAGAAAGGATCCCAAACAGAAATCCCACCTCTTCAAGTTGGTAAGATATTCAGTCCCTCCTCGACAGTGATGGGTTATGGTTTGTGGTGGCAAGACTTCGATAGCAAATCCAAGAGGCGCAAAGCATCCTTCTTCGGACCAAGCCTAATCGCACCCTCCCTCCCAACCTCAGCCCCTCTTCCCTTCTGCTCAACAGTACTTCCCCACAGTGGAGCTACACTTTTGTCCTTTCCCAAAATGACTAGGCCCATGGATGCTTCCACTAGGGCGACAAGCTTAGTACTACTTCTCAATTTGTGGCTCACACACCAAGGAGGGTTCCCACTTCCAGATTCTACAGGGTAATGCTTTCATCAACAGATGCTGGAGACTTTATGGAGGTTGTTCTCTCTAGCTTCAAGGATAGAGACTCCAAAATCAGAGCCAAGCTTGGTCGAGTAGCAAATCGCCTACCACTTGACACACACAATAGGATTTCTTTCCCTCAATGAACTCCTACCCTTGACATCTGCCAAAATATTTGCTAGACATGGATGCTTCCACCATTGGCTTCATAGAATTATTAGCTGAAACATTGGCGGTGTTGCTGTCATTGCTTTCGAAGGCAGCTGATTCAGGGTCTTGGCAGATTTCCTCATCCAAGAGTTCCAGGAAGCCCTACTGATATTCTTTATTTCCATGGACACAAACTGATGATCCTCTTTGCAAAAAGCCACACAACTTACTCTCACATCACATTTTTTGGTCTAGTGCAACAAGCACTAGAGGAGGGACTTTCATTTCTATTTCATCTTCTATTCTCCATCTAGTTGTTAAATATGGTATCATTGTCCCCTCCATGGCACAGTGGATTACTCTTTGTTTGATATGCCCAAGATTAGATTTCTTAAGATAGGGAGAGTGTAATATTTATTCTCATGGACTTCAAAGGAAAAATCATGGATTCTTAGTGGAGATTTCAACATGGTGGAGCAGCCCACACATAAGAAAGGAGAAAGCGAGGACACATTCACCTTCTTGAGAGGGACACTTGGGATTCGTTTATCTTTCACCTCAGACGCAAGGATTCCTAGTTACATGACGTTTTTCATGTCTGAGATCCCAACCTACTATTTCTAGTTAACTACGGAACACACAGAGCTTGTCCATGAATGGATTGATAGGTTTTGTGTTGATTGGGCTCTTGGTATCATTTGTATTGCTCTTGGTGCATTTCATATTTAACCATTAAATTGATTTCAAGTTTATAGAACTCCTTTTTTCGGACCCAGATCTTGCCATAATTCTGTAGCATTTTCTATATAACCAGATCAGATATCTCCCACATCCACAAGGATATCTACAGGCTGTATTCCCACAGCTCCATCCATTTGACACCGTCTTTGTGCCATCTTGTGGTTTTGTGGCCTTCGCTGCCCTACATGGGATCCTGTTTGCCTCCATTTTCTCCACTTTGTTGAGGTAGACCATCTACTAGCACGTCAAGAGGTATCATCCCTATCTTTGCTAGTACAGGTTGAAGGTTCGTACTTTGGTTCCCAACTCCCCGATGAGAAACTGTTTGTGGATTGTCTCTATTCTTTTCCAATATGCCCTGAATGGCCAGATGCCCATGCCGAGCATCCATAGAGGACCACTGTCTACACAAGCATAGTGTATAGGAACTTTCTCATTTTCGAGCTCCATAAATGTACTTTCCTGCATTTGTTTTGAAAGCTATATAAGGCTTTCAGCCCTCCCGCTACTTTAGTTCCCAACTCCCCGATGAGAAATCGTTTGTGGATTGTCTCCATTCTTTTCCAATATGCCCTGAGGGGTCCGGTGCCCATGTGAATCCATAGAGGATACAGTTTGCAAGAGCATAGTGTATAGGAATTTCTTATTTCCCAGCTCCATAAGTGTACTTTCCTGCATCTGTTTCAAAAGCTATATAAGGCTTTCAGCCCTCCCGCTACTCTCCTTTCCATACACTCATTCCACTTGTAGTTGTCATCAAATTCAATGCCTAGGTGCTCGTATTATGCAACTGCTTCTAGAGGTCCCCCTTCCGACATAAAAGACAATTGCAGTTTCATGTGCCAATTACCATGACTTTTGTCTTGATAATATTCACTTGCATAACCAAGTGTTTATAGAATTTACCGAATGCATTCAGGTGCATCTGCATGCCCTCTTTGCCTTTCACAAAGACGACCACATCAACTGCACCAATGAGCAGCAGTAAAACATAACCTGCAATTTGGACTTCCTCTCCACTGTGTGCTCTCATCCACTGAGAGTGAGAGAGAGATGTTGGACAAAACACCTAACCAAACTAGAGTCAAAATGAATGACCACTCAGCAGAGCAACACATTTTTCCGCATCAGTACCCAAATACAAGCTGTTGCCAAAACTTACCTACTGATATATTAAGCCATCATTTGTAGACAGAGAGAATCTGAAAATGTACCCTCATACCTGCCGCTCTTTCCAAGCTCCTTCAATATCCAGCTCAGATTCATGTTGAGTCTGTTTCAACACTTGAAAACATGAGCATAGGCCCATCTAATTTTGAAGTGCAGAATGTGACTTTAGACAGACTGATGTTACAATAGCCATGTTAAACAGATTAACAGATTTTATCCTGTCAAAACCAGAATTGCATACCAGAAAAACAGAAGGGAACTTGAACTTCCCTATTTTTTCCGTGGTCCAATAGCTATCTTTATCTATATACAGCCTTCCTGAAGCTTCATGAATATTCGGTGGTTGAACAATTTCTCCAGCAGCACGTCTCTCTTCCTCATCTAAAACCATCTGCTCAGCCATGTGAATCTGCCATGCCTAATTTACAGGTAAAACAATTTAGTAACAGTTTCCGAATGTACTTGCTTAATTAAGATCTATTTTCCTCCATTCTTAAAGCCTTTCCCTTGAAATTTTCTATTAATGAATTTATCAGAACATGAGTTGTTACCTGTAAAGGACTTCAATTTGGAGAATCTTTTAGTACTCAACATAAGAGGATTAATCGACGTATCTTCTATCATATTTGAGAAAGAAAAAGAAAAAACATAGGCAGTTCTTGACAGATGCCCGTCGACTCCATCAAGACAGCATACTTTAAGAGCATTCAAGGAGTAGTAGTAGTTCTTCGTAGTACAAAGGGTGCAATTCTCTCACTACTGTAAAGCAATTGGTAGATTGAATTCGGCACAGTTTACTTGCAACCGATTGCACAAATTATGCCCATAGACTATATGATCCCCCAAACCAGCCAGGAATCCTTCTGATTAGTTGGCCCCGGGACTTCCCTGTTTTTTTTTGGGGGGCAAAGAGAGGGACTTCTATTACGTATAACCAGAAGAGACAATAAAACCAGGAGTAATTCCTGTGAACATCAGCATCCCACATGATGATTACAAATAACCAGGCAGAAAGTGAGATTAGCACAGCCAATAAGGAAACTGAAAAATGCCATCAAGGGGCTTTGGGTGTGTGTGAGAAGCACAATCCATGGCCCGACTCCCTCATAAAGAGGATAGGACTTCCCTATTTCCACCGTGGACATGATTGTATCAAAGAAATAGAAACAAGGGGTATTAAGACTTGCAAGCAGAATTTCTCATCCATCATTGTATGGCACTTGATTCATTATTGCAGGCCTTTTCAATGAAGCAGCAAAGCTGGGCTCACCATCATCCAGCAAATGGATGCAATTCAGCCTATATACGAGATGGGGACCACGGGCCCATCATTAAACAATGAAGACTGGATATGTCATGGCTAAGCTGCGAAATACAACACTTTTCCGTAGATGTGCAGTATCATGTCAAAGCATTAAGCACAATTATGGAGGATCAATTCACGATCGATCACATTTTTACTCTGTGTGCCCTTATTGAAGGGGCCAATACTATTAATTTTGGGTTCGTGCAATGCTCATGCACAAACCTCCCTCTTGTACAAGAGGGCATTTGGGCAACGATGGCTCTATATGTACAATTGAAAGGCCTTTCACCCTGACCAGCAGGTTTATCAAAGCAATTGTCATCAATAAGGGTAAAACAGGGATGCCCTGTATGCCCCACCTCCTAGCCTCTAGGCTGTACATTGATGCTTAGATAACGCAGATGAGCTCTAAGTGTTACAGTTGCAGGGACATCTCTGTCAATCCTACTTTATGCTAACAGTGTTGCCTTGGTTTCATTCATCCCAGAGATGAGATGGGGAGACAAGTGGATTGCATGTTCAAGTTATGTAGCACACCACAATTGGTAAACAAAGACTCACCACACAGGTTGAGGATGAAGATGAGAAAATCAAGAGGCATGGCCATCAGTAGATAGACAAGTGTATGAGATCTTCCCCATTCTCACAAAATATGTTGAACACACGCACATATACATGTGTGTGTGTGTGTGTTATTAGCCGGAAGACCACAGGCTAGAGGCTAAGCATGGCGACACTCGAGGGCCATAGAGGAAAGGAGAACGTGAGGGCGAAACGTTATCATGGGAGGGGAAAAGGAATTAGAAGGGGAGGGAATGAAGAGGGAGACTATGACACAAGGGAAAAGGGAGAGGGGGAAGAGAAGCGTGTACATGATGGGAGAAAGAATATAAAGATGGAGACATCAAGGGAAGAGGACCATGCTTTATTTTGAAAGAAAGGAAAGGGAGAAATCAAAGTACTAGCTAGGTGGCTTTACAAGAATAAGTGTGTCTCATCAAGGAATAGCCCCCTCCTTTTATAGCCAACAGAGGGGGTCTCTCCCAATAAATGCATCCTCCCACATGCATGGTGTGTGTGGAAAAGTCTCCCATGTGGGCTAGGCGGTTACGCACTCTCAATAAATACATCCTCCCAATAAATGCATCCTCCCACATGTATGGTGTGTGTGGAAAGTCTCCCATATGGGCTAGGCGGTTATACACTCTCAATTGTGTGCGACAACCCTTTGCCTCATTTTTCCACATAAATCAAGCCCCATATCTCAAGTCTATGATACTCCCTTAGTCTCTCCCCAATTTTATAATATCTTCAAACCTCTAGGAGACAAGTGGAGCATTGGCACAAGGAATCTTGCCACCTCATCCTACTTTCCCCATTATTTAACTTGCTCTCTTGGACCTTCTATACCTCCTCCACACAAGCCTATCCTATATGGAGGGAATAACCTAATATAATATCCATCTCCATCTATTTCATATAGGAGACAAGTGGAGCATTGGCACAAGGAATCTTGCCACCTCATCCTACTTTCCCCATTATTTAACTTGCTCTCTTGGACCTTCTATACCTCCTCCACACAAGCCTATCCTATATGGAGGGAATAACCTAATATAATATCCATCTCCATCTATTTCATATTACTTCTCCCATGGACTTTGAGCCATATCTCACTAAATGCAGCCTAGGTGGAGAGATGGCACATGAAGCAGCCATGCCATCTTACATTTTATAATATTACTACCATGGATTATGTACATCACACCTTATGGGTCCTCTTACGTGGAAGGGTGGCACATGGTCATGCCCTACCACCTCAACCCTGGGCCCTATGCACACCATATTTTATTATACTATTGTCACACAAACAAACACACACACATATTAATGCCTTTTTCCTTAGACAAATTTATCCATAACAATTCCCTCCCCCAAGCTTCGAGGTGTATCTCCAGCAGGAAGGGCGTGGAGAATGACAGAGAAACGGAGGAGAACAGGCTTAAGCAAATTTTGGGAAGAACAGGAAGAGATGGTGAAGAAGAAGATGGAGAAGAAGATGATGATGTGGTAGAAATGGGATCAAGGGGGATCAAATAGCTCTGATACCATGTTGGTAAACTGAAAGAAAAGAGTAGAGTGGACACAAATTCAGAATACTTATAGAATGAAGAAGAGTGAGGTCCTTACGTAGGCACCTCTTACATGCTCACTGACATCACTGATGACTTCAGAGCTCCACAATCATCTCCTCGATCTGCTCCTAGATTCTCTCAATCATCCTATGTGGCTTTCCACCACCTAACTGTGCTTATGGACACCTAACTGTGTCCGCCTTTAGCACTCACACATAGAAACCAAGGTGTGCCTGAGGCATACACCTTGAGATATCCCAACAGGTCCATCACGCACAAAGAAGGGCTTGAGATAACGCTTGTTGATCACCTTCCAGCCATATGGCTCATGCAGCTCGTGAACTTATACAGACCCATTGCTATTTCTTGATGACTTTGCATGGACCGGTACACAGTGGCAGAAACTTCTTATCCATTTGGTGGTCCAATCTGTTATCAAAGCATAGCACAACATCCCCCTCAGCAAAGTGTCTTTCCCATCCCTTGCGAATCTTAGCATCAAAGCGAGCCTTTTGTCGATTCTTTTGAATCTCTGTTTGATGTAGGGCAAGGCGTCGGGTTTCATCTAGCTTCTCAAGTTGCACCAATCTGGCCTCTACATGTTCATCTTCTCTCATCCTCTGTTCTTGTGCCAATCTCAAGGCCGGAATCTCTATCTCTAGTGGTAAAACTGCCTCAGTTCCATACACCAACTCAAAAGGAGTGTGACCTGTAGACGTTTTATGAGTAATGTTGTAAGCCCACACGGCTTCAGTGACCTTCTGATCCCACTGGCTCCTGTTTCATGTGGCCATTTTTCCCATGGTTTTACAAAGGAGGCCATTGGTCCGCTCCGTTCGACCCATGGATGCTGGATAATAGATGCTACAAGTGCGATGATCAATACCCATGCGATCCATGAGTAACTCCACTGATTCATTTAAGAATGGACTCCCATGGTCGGAGACTATTTCCATGGGTATCCCAAACTTGTGCAGATACGTTCAAATATAAAATTTGAAACTGCCTTACCATTTGCAGCGGGTAGGGCGATAGCTTCAGCCCACTTAGTGACATACTGAGTAGCTACCAAAAGATACTTCTTTTTACGGGCAGTCATGGGCAAGGGCCCGACAAAATCTATTCCCCACTTCTGAAACGGATGGATGGACATCACTGGGTGATGTTGCCCAAGATGCAAATCCTTCCTACCAAAGAATTGGCATGGTTCACAGGTTTTGCAATACAAACTGACGTCCTTGAACAAGGTCGGCCAATAGTATCCAGCATGTAAAATCTTCTTAGTTGTATAGTCACTGGCATAGTGGCCTCCACAAAATCCATCATGATAATGCTTCAATACCTTAGCCACTTCATCTGCATCAATGGCCCATCTTAGTACCCCATCCATGCCTTGACGGTACAACACCCCATCAAAGAGGGTGTAGCGCCTACTATCTCTGCGGATCTTCTTTCTCTCATAGCTAGTACTTTCTGGAGGAAAGGAGAAAGGCAGTCAGAAACCTGTAGATACCGCCATACCATGGATCCCTCACTTCTATGGCTGCTACAAGGGTTACATCAAGACACTCCTCTAAATCAATCAAAGCATTCTTCAAGTTGGAACGATCCCCTTTTACAATTTTGAAAGAAAAATCATATTCTTGTAGAATTGCCAACCATTTGGCTAACCGGCCCATGGGATTTGGTGATTGAAGAACCTGCTTTGCAAGACCTTTGCTAGAGATTATAATTAAGGATTTTCCCGCCACATAATGCTTAAATTTCTCAATGCAGAAAACTAAAGACAAGACATGCTTGTCAGCCTCTGAGTAGCGTTGTTCGGTGTCGAGCAATTGTCGAGAAGCAAATCGAACGGGATATATGATCCGATCCTCCCCTTGTTCGAAAAGAATACCTGCCAGAGTATGCTCACCAAACCCAGGATTGATATAGAAAGTCTTTGACCAATCTGGATTACGTAGAATGGGTTTTGAAGCCAGAGCATTCTTGATTTGTGCAAACCCATGATCACAATTCTCATCCCAAGAGAAATTAACCCCATCTTTTAATAGCATAGTCATGGGTCGTGTCAAAGCAGCATATTGATCAATGAAGCCGCGATAATATCCTGCTAGATTGACAAATGAGCGTACCTGACGTTTGGTTGTTGGTAGGGAGAGTTTGAGGATGGCTTCTATCTTCTCGGGGTCAGGCTTGACACCCTCGGATGAGACAATATGTCCTAGTAACCTCCCTTGAGTGACTCCAATGGTGCATTTCTCCAGGTTAAGACTGCCATTCGCATCATTGATCCTTTGGAAGGTGAACCTAACCTTCGTGACGTGCTCCTTACATGACGAGAATATACAAGAATCATCTACAAACGCCTCCAAGAAATCCCCCAAATAAGGAGCAAACACCATCCGCATAAATCTTAGAAAGGTAGCAAGAGCATTGGTGAGGCCAAATGGCATTACTTTGAATGCAAATGTCCCCCAGGGTGTGGCAAATGTGGTTTTAAGCACATCTTCAACAATTGTGATTTGATAAAATCCAGAGTAACCATCACAGAAAGTATACATCTCATGACCACTTATCTTCTCAAGAATGAGGTCTTGAAAGGCAAGAGGATGATGGTCCCTCTTGGTGGCTGCATTGAGTTTCTTATAGTCCATGCAGACTCGCCACTGGTTGTTTTTCTTTGGGGTAACTACCACTGGTGAAACCCATTCAATATTGTGAACCGGAACAATAAACCAAGCTTCTACAAGCTTTTGCAACTCCGAGCGCAAAGCATCGGTCTGTAGGGACCCTAATCTCCGATACTTTTGCGCCACAGGCTTCGCATCAGGCTTCAGCTCTATCCTGTGCTCTATGGCAGTCACATGGCGAAGGTGGTGGTAGCTAGTTGCAAAGAGGTCAGAGAAATCTTTGAACATTTCTAGGAACTCATCTTTCTCACTTCGAGTGAGGTCTGGGAAAAGCATAGATTCAAGCTGTTGAGAACTAGTTGTTACCTTTTCTGCGGGGTCGGAGACACCCCATCATGTAAACTTCCTCCTCTGAGAACTCCTCCGCCCCGCCTAAATCTTCTATTGATTCAGACTTCTATTGATTCAGACACTGAGGATGAGAGAGTATCACTGTCTTGCTCCTCTTCTTCTTCTGGTTCCATGACACCTGGTTGCACCGGGATCTTCTCCTTAGAAGCACCAAAAGACATGTGTCATGTCTTCCAATAGCTGACTGCATCACTCTTTCTCAACCATGGTCTTCCGAATATGACTGGGTAACTCCTACCTGTATCTTCAATGTCCACTACATAGAAATTGACGGTGATGGTCAACCCATTGATAGTGATGGACAAATCCTCAATGACTCCCGGGGTGGAGAGTCGTCGACCATCTGCTACCTTGATTCAAGTGGAGGAATGCCTTGTATATTTCAAATTCAATTTCTTCATAATTCGGGGCACCATGATATTACATGCAGCTCCCCCATCAACACACACAGTTTTAACACAGCAATTATCTATGATGACATCAACTGTATGTGGGTGCCGATCAATTTCTTCAGAGATAGAAGAGACCTCTCGTACCTTTCCATTTTTCTTATTCCTCCTTGTTGAGAGCCCTTACTGCAGCTCACGTCTCACCTTAGGGCTTAATGCTATTAGTTGAGGGAGCGTGATGCTCAAAGAACGATGAGCAAGGTCCTGAACGACCGAATAGTCTTCTTGCCCCATCCGATGGGAAAATCCGAGGGCGACCACTTACTCCTGTAGAATCTTTTAGTCTTCTCTGTTGGTGGGTCTGCCATCTCAACCTCTGAGGGCTCCGAGAAAGACATCTTCTTCCTGGGGCGACCGGTCCACGGTTTGGAGAGGGGTCCGAGGTGGTACGACTTCTTTTCCCAAGGCCAAGGATCTCTACGTCAGAATCCTCAGTCCCTGATTCACTTAGAAGATTCACCCTTGGAATATTGTGATATTTCGTACGATAACGATCCTTCTGGTGGCACTCGTAGCATACAACATTAGCACGGTCTCTTGGAGGACGGTTGACTTCATTTTTTATGTCCACCATCTCAAGCCGAAGATCATTCAAGGCCTTGGCTAGGTCATTGATTCCAGGTTCAGTTGCAGGGAGGGCCTCTTTAGCTGGAGGGGCCGAGGGAGTAGACAGGAGGCGAGCTCGTGGGCGAGGCTGGAGAAATCTTCGTGGTGGAGGGTGATAATATACACCTTGTTGAGGATAAGCATCTAAGGGAGGACCATACATTTGAGGTGGAGGCGGTGGATACATCCCTGATGAGGGGTGGGGGTATGCCCCTGAGTTAGACCCCCTAGGTTGTTCTTGCAAGAATTGAGAGGGTTGCGGAAGGACAATCGTCTTCTTTGAAGCGGGGTCAGACTGAACTTTATCAAACTTTTGAGCAATCTCATGTGCTAGCACCATAGTTTCTGGATTCTCCCATTTAAGCTTAAGGCGAAATTCATCACTTGCTCCTGCAAGAAGGTAGCGCAGCACATGCTGAGTCATTCCAGCTCGAAATCCGGCATTGTCCTCTTGTGTGGCAATTAAACGGTCTAGGACCACGGCCGCTCGATCCACATATCGACGCACCGTTTCATCTTCTGACCGCTTCAAGTTTGCCACCTGCACGTACACATTCTCTGGCTCCTCTTCTTTACCGAAATACTCAATCATCGCTGCTGTCAACCTTGGCCAGCTTTGGCGAACATCTTCGGTCTGCTTCTCATACCACACTTGAGCCAAACTCTCTAGCAATGTGGGAAGAACCAACAGTCATCTGTCTTCGGTATGAAAGTTGAGAGAAACACAACGGCGCTTGAAGACCAGAAGATACTCATTTGAATGTTCTTCCACCCGTCCACAAAACACGAGAATGTCAGCCATGCTTGGAAGATGGAAAAGAGAGAGGCAAGACGAGGCTTATCTATGGACAAACAATAGAAAGAGGAAGCTTGAACTGAAAATCGAATGAAAATACATCCACAAAGCACACATAGGCAGGATAGGATGTGACTGATGTATTGTGAAATACTACACGGGAAGAATCTTCAGCATAGAATAGCACATAGACAATCTTAAAAGGACCAACCCTTATGATAAAACATCCATCTTTACAAGCGAGGTTTAGAGACACGGCGCTGCATGAGGTTGTTCATCAAGGCAAACAAGAATGCCATGACAAATGTCAACAGTTGGAAAGCTTACGCATCACCTTCAGCTTCTTCCAGTTCTTGTAGTCGCCATGCTATTTCTTCAAGGGATGTGCGGTCTAGTATCCTTCTTTTGAGCAATGTCCTTGAGCACCTTTCTGATGATCTTCCGAAGTCGGTAAACTCGTATCAAGTATGCCCAACACTTAGTTTCATGATGACCACAATCTTTGCCCTCCTTCGTGGCTTGCGGCTTTGTTGCGGTAGTGCTTTCACTCGCGTTATGCGTGATTGAAGTACAAGCTTCACGTGCCAAGAAGTCAGCAACTAGATTTCGAGCTCAAGGGATATGCTGAATTTTTACCTATTCAAATTGATTGCAAAGTTCCAATGCTTGTTGATGTCGAGGAACCAAGCCTTTGCTCCGCACCTTCCATCTTCTCCTAACTTGTTCACACACTAGTTGAGAATCTCCTTGCACCTCAAGTTGCTTGACGTGATGTTCTTGTGCCTTTTGTAGCCCAAAAATGAGCGCCGAGTACTGAGCTTGATTACAAGTACTTGCAGGTGCAAACTTGCTATAACAATACTCCTCACCACTCGGTGAAGTGAGCTTTACACTCACGTCAGCAGCCTTAGTCAAAGGTTTGTAAGCTCCATCAAATTGAAGGATTCAAGATGTCATCACACCAAGACTAAAATTCGGACATCCTAAGTTTCTCGGTAGTCCAAGATAGGTAGAAGGAGAGGGTGGGGAGAATTCAATACTTGAGCCAAATGTTCAGCACCGAATAAACTTGCAATTCTTTGTTGATAGTTTATCTTCAGACCAAAAAGAATTACAACTTGAAACTCGAAATGAGGCAGAAAAGGTTGATTGGGTACAAATGGATTCCTTGGTCGAAACATTACCAACCATAGCTGAGGCTTAGAAATCTTTGTAGTGAGATTGAGAATAAACCATTCAAGACGAGCTTATCTTCAGGAATTAACAAGCAGATGCGCCAAATCTCCCTCCAAGCTTGGGGAGCATCCCACCCTTCGATGAAAGACACCCTTTTAATTACCTCCAAAGCAGCAAGTAGCTCAATCACCGCACAATGAGTGGAATTAAAATCAAAGTTCTCCCAGCGAATCAATAGTTCTTCACCTTGAACCAACCATGATTATCATCACACCCGTCATCTCCTTGAACAATGCACTAGACAATCAGCCGTTGAAGATCGACATGAAGATCAAGAAAGAGATCTCGCCAATTGTTAGCCGTAATGAGCGGAGGACCAGGCACCAAATCCTTAAACTCGTCGAGAAGTTACTAAATATCCACTCTCCTCTTGTGGCGTGCGTCGTGTGCGTTCGTGAAGTGGACTTGAAAAATTTCCGAATCGACGATCTAGCACGAGATGTGAATAGAGCACATGAAATGAAGTACTTTTACTTTTTACATCAAGAGTAAACTCCCCACGGTTAGAGAGTTACAGTTCCCGAGATTTCATATAAATAAAAATCATTACATTTTCATCACTTCCAACTTGTTGGCCCAATGATAAGTCTCCCTTTTATGAAGGGGGAGGTCTTGGGTTCAAATCCTATTCTTTAATAAAAAGAGAGGAGAGGAGAGGAGAAGGAGAAGAGAAAGAGAAGGAGAAGAAGAACAAGGAGAGAAGAGTGAGGAGCGCAGAATCTGCTGTTACAGTTTTGCAAAAACTCAGAAAAACTGTCCGCGACCAGAAGACGCAGGAGCCCAGAAAACTGTCGCGCGGGTGAACGAACTAGACGCGCGAAGCGAGAAAACTGTCCGCGATCAGAAGAAGCAGGAGCCTTGAAAACTGTCGCGCGGGTGAACACAGTAGACGAGCGAATCGAATGCACGCGTAAGAACTCAAAAGGAGCACAGATGTTACAATTATGCAGATGCGACCGGTACAAGCAGAAGATTTGCCAACCAGAATACACGTAGGAACCGTGAGCAGAAATCAGGCAGACTGAAAGTGCAGAAGCGGAGAGGTTTTGCAGCCGTAGGGACAGGGAAGGTACACAGTTTGGAGATACAAAAGTAAAGAACTGTGCACAGAAGAGACTGCAGAGCCGCACCTAGTTGTAGGAGTAGCAGGTTTTACACAACTAGCCGTGGAGATTTCGATCTCAGCAGCCACACCATTTCTATTAGCTGAAAAAGAAATCAGGACCAAAGACTAGAGGCTAAGCATGGCGACGCTCGAGGGCCATATAGGATAGGAGAACGTGAGGGCGAAACGTTATCATCGGAGGAAAAAGGAATTAGAAGGAAAGGGAATGAAGAGGGAGACTATGACACAAGGGAAAAGAGAGAGGGGGAAGAGAAGCGTGTACATGATGGGAGAAAGAATGTAAAGATGGAGACATCAAGGGAAGAGGACCATGCTTTATTTTGAAAGGAAGGGAAGAGAGAAATCAAAGTACTAGCTAGGTGGCTTTACAAGAATGAGCGTGTCTCATCAAGAAATAGCCCCCTCCTTTTATAGCCAAGAGAGGGGCTCTCTCCCAATAAATGCATCCTCCCACATGTATGGTGTGTGTGGAAAAGTCTCCCATGTGGGCTAGGCAGTTACGCACTCTCAATTGTGTGCGACAACCCTTTGCCTCATTTTTCCACATAAATCAAGCCCCATATCTCAAGTCTATGATACTCCCTTGGTCTCTCCCTAATTTTATAATACATTCAAACCTCTAGGAGGACAACTGGAGGATTGGCACAAGGAATCTTGCCACCTCATCCTACTTTCCCCATTATTTAACTTGCTCTCTTGGACCTTCTATACCTCCCCCACATGAGCCTATACTATATGGAGGGAATAACCCAATTTAATATCCATCTCCACCCATTTTATATTACTTCTCCCATGGACTTTGAGACATATCTCACTAAATGCAGCCTAGGTGGAGGGGTGGCACATGGAGAAGCCATGCTACCTTATATTTTATAATATTACTACCATGCATTATGTACATCACACCTTATGGGTCCTCTTACGTAAAAGGGTGGAACATGGTCATGTCACCTCAACTCTGGGCCCTGTACACACCATATTTTATTATGCTATTGCCACATACAAACACTGTTAAGCATAAAATTGTCTAGAAAAGGCATTAATATGTGTGTGTGTTTGTATGTGTGGCAATAGTATAATAAATTATGGTGTGCATAGGGCCCAGGGTCGAAGTGGCAGGGCATGACTATGTGCCACCCTTCCACGTAAGAGGACCCATAAGGTGTGATGTACATAATCCATGGTAGTAATATTACAAAATATAAGGTGGCATGGCTCCTCGATGTGCCATCCCTCCACCTAGGCTACATTTAGTGAGATATGGCCCAAAGTCTATGGGAAAAGTAATATAAAATAGGTGGAGATAGATATTATATTGGGTTATTCCCTCCATATAGGATAGGCCCATGTGGGGTATAGAAGGCCCAAGAGAGCAAGTTAAATAATGGGAAAAGTAGAATGAGATGGCAAGATTCCTTGTGACAACCCTCCACTTGTCCTCCTAGAGCTTTTAACATATTATAAATTTGGGAAGAGACCAAGGGAGTATCATAGACTTGAGATATGGGACTTGATTTATGTGGAAAAATGAGGCAAAGGGTTGTCGCATACAATTGAGAGTGCGTAACCGCCTAGCCTACATGGGAGACTTTTTCACACACACCATGCATGTGGGAGGATGCATTTATTGGGAGAGACCTCCTCTCTTGGCTATAAAACGAGGGGGCTATTCCTTGATGGGACACGCTTTTTCTTGTAAAGCCACCTAGCTAGTACTTTGATTTCTCCCTTCCCTTCCTTTCAAAATAAAGCATAGTACTCTTCCCTTGATGTCTCCATCTTTACATTCCCCGTCCCATCATGTACATGCTTCTCTTCCCCCTCTCCCTTTCCCCTTGTGTCATAGTCTCCCTCTTCATTCCCTCCCCTTCTAATTCCTTTTTCCCTCCCATGATAACGTTTCACCCTCATGTTCTCCTTTCCTCTATTGCCCCCGAGCGTCGCCATGCTTAGCCTCTAGCCTCTCGTCCTGATTTCTTTTCCGGCTAATAGAAATGGTGTGACTGCTAGGATTGAAATCTCCACGGCTAGTAGTGTAAAACCTGTTACTCCTACGACTGGGTGCGGCTCTGCAGTCTCTTCCGTGCACAATTCTCTACTTTTTCACCTCCAAACTGTGTACCTTCCCTTTTCCTACGGCTGCAAAACCTCCCTGCTTCTGCACTTTCAATCTGTCTGCTTTCTGCTCACGGTTCCTACATGTATTCTGACCGGCAAATCTTCTGCTCGTACCGATCGCATCTGCAGAACTCTAACATCTGTGCTCCTTCTGAGTTTCTGCGTGCGCATTCGATTCGCGTGTCTACTGTGTTCACCCATGCGACAGTTTTCTGAGCTCTTACGTCTTTTGATCGCGGACAATTTTTCTGAGTTTCTGCAAGACTGTAACAGTAGATCTCGCGCCCCTCCCTCTCTTCTCTTCTTCTTCTCCTTCTCTTTCTCTTCTCCTTCTCCTCTCCTCTCCTCTCCTCTCTTTTTATTAAAGAGTAAGATTGAACCCAAGACCTCCCCCTTCACAAAAGGGAGACTTATCATTGGGCCAACAAGTTGGAAGCGATGAAAATGTAATGATTTTTGTTTATATATTGAAATCTCCGGAACTGTAACTCTCTAACCGTGGGGAGTTTACTCTTGCTGTAAAAAGCAAAAGTACTCCATTTCATATGCTCTATTCACATCTCGTGCTAGACCGCCGATTCGAAACTTTTTCAAGTCCACTTCACGGACGCATGCCACATGAGGAGAGTGGATATTTATGTCACTTCTCGACGAGTTTAAGGATTTGGTGCCTGGTCCTCCACTCATTACGGCTACCAATTAGGGAGATCTCTTTCTTGATCTTCACGTCGACTTTCACAGCTAATTGTCCAGTGCATTGTTCAAGGAGACGACGGGTGGGATGATAGACCGTGGCTGGTTCAAGGTGAAGAACTATTGATTCACTGGGAGAACTTTGATTTTAATTCTACTCATTGTGTAGTGATCGAGCCACTTGCTGCTTCGAAGGTAATTAAAAGGATGTCCTTCATCGAAGGGTGGGATGCTCCCCAAGCTTGGAGGAAGATTTGGCGCATCTGCTTGTTAATTCCTGTGGATAAGCTCGTCTTGAATGGTTTATTGTCAGGCCTCGGCTATGGTTGATAACGTTTCGACCAAGGAATCCATTTGTACCTAATCAACCTTTTGTGCCTCATTTCGAATTTCAAGTTGTAATTCTTTTTTGTCTAAAGATAAACTATCAACAAATGATTGCAAGTTTATTTTGTGCTGAACATTTGGCTCAAGTGTTTAATTCTCCCCACCCTCTCCTTCTACTTATCTTGGACTACCAAGAAACTTGGGATGTCCGAATTCTAGTCTTGGTGTGATGATATCTTGGATCCTTCAATTTGATCGAGCTTACAAACCTTCGACCAAGGCTCGTTGCGTGAGTGTGAAGCTCACTTCACCGAGTGGTGAGGAGTATTGTTATAGAAAGTCTGCACCTACAAGTACTTGCAATCAAGCTCAGTACTCGACGCTCATTTTTGGGCTACAAAAGACACAAGAACATCACGTCAAGCAACTTGAAGTGCAAGCAGATTCTCAACTAGTGTGTGAACAAGTTAGTGGAAGGTGGAAGGTGCGGAGCAAAGGCTTGGTTCCACAACATCAACAAGCATTGAAACTTTGCAACCAATTTGAAGAGGTAAAACTTCAGCATATCCCTCGAGCTCGAAATCTAGTTGCTGATTTCTTGACATATGAAGCTTGTACTTCAATCACGCATGACGCAAGTGGAAGCACCACCCCAACAAAGCTGCAAGCAACGAAGGAGGGTGATCATTTGCAAGGAATGCAAAGATTGTGGTCATCATGAAACTAAGTGTTGAGCATACTTGATACGAGTTACCGACTTCGGAAGATCATCAGAAAGGTCCTCAAGGACATTGCTCAAAAGAAGGATACTAGACCGCACATCCCTTGAAGAAATAGCATGGCGACTACAAGAACTGGAAGAAGCTGAAGGTGATGTGCAAGCTCTCCAACTGTTCACATTTGTCATGGCATTCTTGTTTGCCTTGATGAACCACCTCATGCAGCGCCGTGTCTCTAACCCTCGCTTGTAAAGATGGATGTGATATCATGAGGGTTGGTCCTTTTAAGATTGTCTATGTACTATTCTATGCTGAAGATTCTTCCCGTGTAGTATTTCGCAATACACCAGTCGGACCTACCCTGCCTATGTGTGCTTTGTAGATGTATCTTCACCCGATTTTCAGTTCAAGCTTCCTCTTTCTATTGTTTGTTCATAGATAAGCCTCGTCTTGCCTCTCTCTTTTCCATCTTTCAAGCATGGCTGATATTCCCGTGTTTTGTGGACAGGTGGAAGAAAATCCAAATGAGTATCTTCTGGCCTTTAAGCGCCGTTGTGTTTCTCTCAACTTTCTTACTGAAGACAGATGGCTGTTGGTTCTTCCCACATTTCTAGAAGGTTTGGCTCAAGTGTGGTATGAGAAGCAAGCCGAAGACGTTCGCCAAAGCTGACCAAGGTTGACAGCAGCGATGATTGAGTATTTCGGCAAAGAAGAGGAGCCGAAGAATGTGTACCTGCAGGTGGCAAACTTGAAGCAGTCAGAAGGTGAGACGGCGCGTCGATATGTGGATCGAGCGACCGTGCTCTTGGACCGTTTGATTACCACGCAGAAGCACAATGCCGGATTTCGAGCTGAAATGACTCAGCATGTGTTGAGCTACCGTGTAGCAGGAGCAAGTGATGAATTCCGCCTCAAGCTTAAATGGGAGAATCCAGAAACTATGGTGCTAGCACATGAGATTGCTCAAAAGTTTGATAAAGTTCAGTCTGACCCCGCTTCAAAGAAGACGATTGTCCCTCCGCAACCCCCTCAATTACTGCAACAACAATCTGCGGGGTCTAACTCAGGGGCATACCCCCACCCCTCATCAGGGATGTATCCACCACCTCCACCTCAAATATATGGTCCTCCCTTAGATGCTTACCCTCAACAAGGTGTATATTCTCACCCTGCCTCGACGATTTTCCCAGCCTCGCCCACGAGCCCCCCTCCTTTCTACTCGCTCGGCCCCTCCAACTAAAGAGGCTCTCCCTGCAACAGAACCTGGAATCAATGACCCAAGGCCCTAAATGATCTTCGGCTTGAGATGGTGGGCATCAGAAATCAAGCCAACCGCCCTTCAAGAGACCGTGCTAATGTTGTATGCTACGAGTGCCACCAGAAGGATCATTATCGCACGGAATGTCGCAATATTCTAAAAGTGAATCTTCTAAGTGAATCAAACACTGAGGATTCTGACGTAGAGATCCCTGATCTTGGGAAAAGAAGTCGTACCACCTCGGACCCCTCTCCAAACCGTGGACCGGGCCGCCCAAGGAAGATGTCCTTAGAGCTGACACATCCCAGCACTCCTGAAACCTCTGATCTGCAAAACAAACACACACCACGTGAGAACTGAGTAGGCTGCTCACCACCCAACCATGACATCTACGGGATGTGATCCCGAATCAGGAGATGTCCCCTCCGAGCCACGAGCTGAGCTACTGGCACGAACTCCCAATCAGATCCAAACCAGCCTGGTGTCCCATACCACCAGGTGGCACTGTGAAGCCCTGGATCTGCCACTGGGCCTTGGGCTACGCTAAGATGCAGGCGCGCGTCCGCGACTCAATCTAGGAACAAACCTGGCACCCGGAAACGAAACTTGCTCCCAACTGCACACTGAGAACTGAACCCCCTGGGCCCCTTTTATAGACTCGGGCCCCGAGCGCCAAAAATAGCGAAGACCTATAAATAGTTCGTACCCTTGCCACTCAACCCGAGAATCAAGCCTGCCTAGCTCTAAGCCTCCCCAAGCTACCTGAGCTAGTCATGTGTACCTAGCACACGTCAGATACCAATCCGTGTCCGTGCACATGACATACTCCCCTTCCTCTAAGAACTCACTCCTGAGTTCGCTAAAAAACCCGGGAATGTTCTTTGGAGGTTTTGTAATGTCTTCCATGTTGCATCCTCCTCAACACGATCCTTCCACTTGATCTTGTATTCCGTGATAGATCGATTGCGAATCTGTCTGTCACGAAATTCAAGAATACTCAGGTTCGTGTGGAATAAAAGTCAAATCTGTAACTTTTATTATCTCGTGAGGAGAAACAAGTTGATCATCCGCACCCAAGACTTCTTTCAGTCTACTGACATGAAAGACTGGATGTACTTTAACATCAGAAGGCAATTCTAGTCGATATGCAACTGGTCCAATTCTTTTAACGACCTTGAAAGGACCACAGTATCTGGGGGATAATTTCGGAACCAAACCAGTACTTAGGCTCTTGGATTCCTTAGGAATTCGTAAATATACCATCGTTCCTTCAGAGAACTCTCTTGGTGAACGATGTCTATTAGCATAAAATCTGTCTCGATCTTGGGCACTTCTAATAGACTCCTTGGCAAACTGCAACATTTCCTGCATGTCTAGCAAGAAGTTCTTAGCAGCATCATTTTGAATTCCTTTGAACCCAACCATAACTGGTGACTTAGGTTGAAACCCGTACATAAGCATAAAAGGACTATAACCAGTACTAGAATGCTTTGCACTGTTGTAAGCAAATTCTATCATAGGGAGATAATCTTCCCATGAAGACTGTCTCATAGATACATATGCCCGAAGCATGTCTTCAACCAACTGGTTAACCTTCTCTGTACTGCCATCGGATTGTGCATGATCTGAGGAACTCATACTTAGAGTAGTTTCTAACTTCTCAAAAACAAGTGTCCAAAAATTACTTGTAAACTTTGAGTCCCTGTCACTAACTATGTTAGATGGCAAACCATACGGCTTAAACAAGTGGTCCACAAACTCGTGAGCCAGCTGAACAACTGAAATAGTTGTTCCAGTAGGTAAGAATCTAGCCATTTTTGTCAAACGGTCGACTATGACCCAAATGGAGTCATGACCCTTGCGCGTTCGAGGCAAACCAGTAATAAAATCCATGGAAATACTTTCCCATTTATTACCTGGAATCTGTAATGGCTGTAATAAACCCGCGCTTCTAAGGCGTTCTGCCTTAGTAACCTGACAAACTCGGCAACCTACTACATAGTTCTCAATAAATACACGCATCTTTGGCCAATAGAAGGTATGCTTCACAAGAGACAGAGTCCTATGTATACCTGGATGTCCAGCACTAGGAGCATCATGACACTCCCAGAGAATCTTGGATTTAAGGTCCGAAACATCTGGCACACAAATCTTTTTATTCCGGAACAGCAAGCCGTTCCTAATCATCCACTGACCTCCCGCCGCCTGTATCGTAGGTGGCACAATCCCTGAGTCCTGGTCAACCATGGAGCTCCCATCCTGGACTCTCTGCCAATAAGAATTGAAATGACTATCAGTTGCGTATAGCCCTCTCAAGGATTGAAATAGGTCTGAGGATATTTCCGTAAATGACAGAGCATTTACAAACTTAACTCGACTTAAGGCATCCGCCACACTATTCAACGAACCCTTACGATAACGTATTTCAAAATCAAAATCTTGCATTAATTATGCCCATCGAGCTTTCCATCCCCTCAATTCAGATCCATCACACACATACTTAATTGACTGAAGATCAGTCAATACAAGGAACTTTGAACCATACAAGTAGTGTCTCCAAACCTTAAGAGCATACACTACAGCATAAAGTTCCTTCTCGAGTGTGGGCCAACGATATTGAGTGTCGTCTAGCTTCTTACTCTCGAAAGCTACAGGTCTGCCTTCTTGGAATAGAGCTACCCCAATCGCATAATCACTCGCATCGGCCTCTAAAACATAAGGCCGGGTAGGATCAGGTAATGCAAGAACGGGTGCTTCCTTAATAGAAAACTTCAAGGTTTCAAAAGCCTTGTTCATTGCATCATTCCAAGAGATCGGCTGGCTAGACCTGCGTCCACGACCTTTCAATATATTTGTCAATGGTGCCGTGATATGTGAATAATCACGCACAGACTTCCGTAGAAATACCGTAAATCCTAGAAAAGAACGAAGTTGTTTCACAGTCTGAGGGATAGGCCATTCTAAAACCTTCTGGATACGATCCAGATCAATGCTAATACCTTCAGAAGAAATCTTGTGTCCTAAGTAAATGATCTCCTTCATAAAGAAGTCACATTTACTCATCTTGGCATAGAGCTTATGCTGTCTTAGAATAACTAAGACAATCCGCAGGTGTCCTATGTGATGCTCAAGTGTTCTGCTATATACCAAGATGTCATCTAAGAACACTACAACAAATTTGCCCAGAAAATCCCTGAACAAATCGTTCAACATCTGCTGAAAAGTAGCAGGAGCATTGGTCAAACCAAAAGGTAATACAAGAAACTCGTAATGACCATACCTAGTTCGGAATGCGGTTCTATCTATGTGTTTAGCATAGATACGGATTTGGTGATAACCCGTATGCAAATCAATCTTAGTGAAATACTTCGCTCCGGCCAAACGGTCTATCAGATCATCGGAACGCGGTAGAGGGTATCGATTCTTAATTGTCACTTTATTTAATCGTTTATAATCTATACACATTCTCCAGGTAGAATCTTTCTTCTTTCTTAAGAGGACAGGTGCACCCCAAGGTGATTTACTTGGGTGTATATAGCCCATATTCAGGTAATCCTGAAGCTGTAAAGCTAACTCATCCTCCTCTACCTGGCTCATCGTATAAGGTGGTACACTAATAGGTTGAGCCCCTGGGACTAAATCTATGCGATGATCTACTGCCCGTTTTGGAGGTAAACCTTCCGGCAGTTGAGCAGGAAATACATCCTTAAAACTATCTAACAACATTCTCAATTCACGGTGTTCAAACACACTTAAATCATTCTTGTTAATTACAGAAACAACAACAACTCTATTCCGATCAACAAGTCTACATGCTCCAGGTGCATAACATAACACGTAAGAACCCCTGTGTAGGCTTGAATCCGGATAGGAAGCGCTTCAACCTTGCGACCCCAAAACTGCTTCCCAGCTGGAAGCTGCACCTCATAGGTGTGGTCGCTAGGTACTGTGGACAGCCCCATCTTCTGCACAAATTTGTAATTAACAAAGTTGTGAGAGCTGCCCGGATCAAAGAGAATGTGAACCTATTGATCCCTAGCTTCTCCATAAACTCGGAAAAGATCATGGGAACCAAACAACGAAGTATTGAAAGTACAATTACAAGAGAGTGGGCAGGTAATGACATTTACAGAAATACCTGTCATCGAGACTTGGTTCGCTCCCTTGGCTGTGGTACGTGGACCCGCCTGGAGCTTCGATCCAAGCACTAACTTTTGATTCTTGCGCTTTGGACACTCATTCTTGCTGTGGCCCCGCTCCTCGCAATAGAAGCAACGTCCTTCTTTCTTAAGCCTCAAAGTACGAAGGAAACGGGCTTTACCATTCTTAGCCTGAGTCAAGTGTTTCTTGGAGGCGTTGTCCGTAGACTTCGTCTCCCCAGTACTAGTCGTAGGCTGAAAGAACTTGCGTTTGTTCTTTCCACTCGTGTCGAAAACTGTAGTTGCTTTAGCACCGGCCATGGTATCATCATAAATGCGCGCATAATTCATGGCCTCTTGCAACGTTGTGCATTTGTTGTTCTTTATTTGCAACTTGTATGAATCTGGCAAACCATCCACGAAGAAACCTAACAAGGTCACTGGATCCATCTTTGTGGCCCTGCTCTGCAGATCCCGAAATCTTTGAAGATAAACTTCAAAGGACAAGTTTAGCTTTGACATATCGAGGGCTTTAAGCTTGCCAATGATATCATAATTGTCCTCCTTCTTCAGGAACTCCTTCCTGAAGATCCCTTCGAAATCTGTCCATGTATCCGGCTTAGGCTGGAGTTCCTTCCACCATAGCAACGCTTCACCTGACATGGACCCGGCTGCAAGCTGGATTTTATTCTCATCTGGGTATGGGTGGAACTGAAAGTGTACCTGCCACTTGTGTAACCAAGTATCAACTACCTCCTTCGTTCGAGACTTTTGATCTCCCGGAAAAGGGTCTAGAGTTATATTCGGACCTAGCATTGAAGCCATGGCATCCACATGCGTGAGTGCCTGCACAGTGCTAGCCAGAAGAGTGAGAGTCGCCTGAATCCCTTGGAGTTGCTGTGTCAACCCCGTTTGATTTGCATTAACCTGCTCGAATTTTCCATCCAGAGCAATGGTGAATTCATTGAAGGCCTTTTTCGTAATCAGGTCATCATAAAGACCCTGATCCTCCTCTCCCACAGGAGTGTAATCCAAATCCTGCTCTCCCATGGTGAACTCGGGATTTGCAGAGTCAGACATAACTGAAATCTGATTTGAATATAAACTAAGAGAAATAACTGACTGAATCGAAGCGCAAAGGAGAATGGAATAGAGGAAAACCGTCCCAAGAGATGCTGACGGAAGGAGATGCTGAAAACTGGCGAACCCGGAGGCGCAACAATCCCGGATTCTGGCTGAAGTCAATGCTGGATGCAGCGTACGGAATCTTGCAACGATCCGGTATCCTGCTGACCGTACAGGTGACACAGCAGTACGGACGGGTGACGTGGCTGTACGGCAGCTGACGCAGTCCGTACGACAGCTGACGCAGGCCGTACAACAGCCGACGCAGGCTGTACAACGACTGACGCTGGCCGTACAGTGGCTGACGCAGGCCGTACGACGGCTGATGACGCAGGTACGGATGGCTGGCGCAAGTGAGGGATGTTTGCAAAGGCTATGGCTGGTGGTTGGAGCCCTGTCCTACTATATAGGGAACAGGGCAGCCTAATTAGGAAGCCCTGCTTCCAAAAAAGGCCCAGCCTCCCAGCTTTGGAGGGTGGTGCTTTATCGAAAAAAGCAACACACCTCCCAGGGGGTGGCCGCACCCTACTCCTGCACCTTGCGCCTCTCCCTACCCTGCCGAAATCCATACCAGCCATGGCGTCCAATCTCCGCCTCCCCCGCAGCCCTTGTCAGTCCCTTCGCCTCTCTTTCCTCCTTCTCTGCTCTCTCTCTGCTTCCTACATCCTTCTCTCTCAGCCCCCTTCAGGAAGTTCGAAATTCTCTCCTTCTTTCTCCTACCTTTTTCCAACATCCTGCCCACCCCTTCTAACCCAAGAACCCAGCAGAATTCTCAACAGCAAATTTCGAATTTTAGGGCATACCTGGAGAAAGAATTCGTCAAAAATTCTCGCATCAGAAATTCCTACCTCAGGAGCTGGCTCTGATACCAACTGACACGTCCCAGCACTCCTGAAACCTCTGATCTGCAAAACAAACACACACCACGTGAGAACTGAGCAGGCTTCTCACCACCCAACCATGACATCTACGGGATGTGATCCCGAATCAGGAGATGTCCCCTCCGAGCCACGAGCTGAGCTACTGGCACGAACTCCCAATCAGATCCAAACCAGCCTGGTGTCCCATACCACCAGGTGGCGCTGTGAAGCCCTGGATCTGCCACTGGGCCTTGGGCTACGCTAAGATGCAGGCGTGCGTCCGCGATTCAATCTAGGAACAGACTTGGCACCTAGGAACGAAACTTGATCCCAACTGCACACTGAGAACTGAACCCCCTGGGCCCCTTTTATAGACTCGGGCCCCGAGCGCCAAAAATAGCGAAGACCTATAAATAGTTCGTACCCTTGCCACTCAACCCGAGAATCAAGCCTGCCTAGCTCTAAGCCTCCCCAAGCTACCTGAGCTAGTCCTGTGTACCTAGTACACGTCAGATACCAATCCGTGTCCGTGCACATGACAAAAGTCCTCAGATGCTGAGATGGCAGACCCACCAACAGAGAAGACTAAAAGATCCCGCAGGAGCAAGTGGTCGCCCTCGAATTTTTCCATCGGCTCGGGGCAAGAAGACTATTCGGTCGTTCAAGACCTTGCTCATCGTTCTTTGAGCATCACGCTCTCTCAACTAATAGCATTAAGCCCTAAGGTGAGACGTGAGCTACAACAAGGGCTCTCAACAAGAAGACTATTCGGTCGTTCAGGACCTTGCTCATCGTTCTTTGAGCATCACGCTCCCTCAACTAATAGCATTAAGCCCTAAGGTGAGACGTGAGCTACAGCAAGGGCCCTCAACAAGGAGGAACAAGAAAAAGGAAAAGGTAAGAGAGGTATCTTCTATCTCTGAAGAAATTCATCGGCACCCACATACAGTCGATGTCATCATAGATAATTGCCGTGTCAAAAATGTGTGTGTTGATGGGGGAGCTGCATGTAATATCATGGTGCCCCGAATCATGAAGAAATTGAATTTGAAATGTACAAGGCGTTCCTCCACTCGAATCAAGGTAGCAGAGATGGTCGACGACTCGCCACCCTGGGAGTCATTGAGGATTTGCCAATCACTGTCAATGGGTTGACCACCACCGTCAATTTCTATGTAGTGGACATTGAAGATATAGGCAGGAGTTACCCAGCCATACTCGGGAGACCATGGTTGAGAAAGAGTGATGCAGTCAGCTATTGGAAGACAGGACACATGTCTTTTCGTGCTTCTAGGGAGAAGATCCCGATGCAACCAGGTACCACGGAACCAGAAGAAGAAGAGGAGCAAGACAGTGATACTCTCTCATCCTCGATGTCTGAATCAATGGAAGAATCAAATGGGGGGGGAGTTCTCAGAGAAGGAAGTTTACATGATGAGGGTGTCTTCGACCCCGCCACCTGCAGAAAAGGTAACAGCTAGTCCTCAACAGCTTGAATCTATGCTTTTCCAAGACCTCACTCCAAGTGAGAAAGATGAGTTCCTAGAAATGTTCAAAGATTTCCCTGACCTTTTCGCAACTAGCTACCGCCACCTTCGCCATTTGAGGGCGTCAAGCCTGACCCCGAGAAGGTAGAAGCTATCCTCAAGCTCTCCCAAATAATAACTCAACATCAGGTACGCTCATTTGTCAATCTAGCAAGATACTATCGCCGCTTCATTGATCAATATGCTGCTTTGAGAAGACCCATGACTATGCTATTAAAAGATGCGGTTGATTTCTCTTGGGATGAGGATTGTGATCATGGGTTTCCACAAATCAAGAATGCTCTGGCTTCAGAACCCATTCTACGCAATCCAGATTGGTCAAAGACTTTCTATATCAATCCTGGGTTTGAAGAGCACACTCTGGCAGGTATTCTTCTCTAGCAAGGGGAGGATTGGTTCATGTATCCCGTTCGATTTGCTTCTCGACAATTACTCGACACTGAGCGACACTATTCAGAGACTGATAAGCATGACTTGTCTTTGGTGTTTTGCATTAAGAAATTTAGGCATTATGTGGCTGGAAAGTCCTTAATTATACTCACTAGCACTGGTCTTGCAAAGCACTCTCAATTGTGTGCGACAACCCTTTGCCTCATTTTTCCACATAAATCAAGCCCCGTATCTCAAGTCTAAGATACTCCCTTGATCTCTTCCCAATTTTATAATACGTTCAAACCTCTAGGAGGACAAGTGGAGGGATGGCACAAGGAATCTTGCCACCTCATCCTACTTTCCCATTATTTAACTTGCTCTCTTGGGCCTTCTATACCCCACATGGCTATCTTGCTCTTCATTCCCTCCCCTTCTAATTCCCTCCCCTTCTAATTCCTTTTTCCCTCTCATGATAACGTTTCACCCTCATGTTCTCCTTTCCTCTATTGCCTCCGAGCGTCGCCATGCTTAGCCTCTAGCCTCTGGTCCTGATTTCTTTTCCGGCTAATAACACACACACATATTAATCTCTTTTTCCTTATACAAATTTATCCATAACAATTTCCCCTCCCAGGCAGGGAATGCACAGCATTTCCATGCATGGGTCCATCACGCACAAAGAAGGGCTTGAGATAACGCTTGTTTATCACCTTCCTACCATATGACTCATGCAACTCCTGAACTTGTACAGACCCATTGCTACGTTCCTTGATGACTTTGTATGGACCGGTCCACAGTGGCAGAAACTTCTTATCCATTTGGCGGTCCAATCTGTTATCAAAGCATAGCACAACATCCCCCTCAGCAAAGTGGCTTTCTCATCCCTTGCGAATCTTAGCATCAAAGCGGATCTTTTGTCGATTATTTTGAATCTCTGTTTAATGTAGAGCAGTGTGTGGGGGGGGGGATGTGCTCATCCCATTTTGGGATAGTGACTCTGTAATATAAAGCAACAAAAAATTTTCACACAAAAAAAGAGTGTGTGTGTGTGGGGATGTGTGTGTGGGCACATGCGTGTGCGTGAGTGTGAGTGCACGTGCGCACGCGCGTGTGTGTTTTTTTTTTGCATCCAAGGAAACTATGGGTCACCAATGACATGTCACAGATACTTTGGAGACACAAACATGCCTTTGAAAAACTTGGGATCGAGTACTTCTTTTTAAAGAAGAACTTATCAAAGGTAATAAAAGGACATCCCCACACTGAATCACGAGCATCCCGCAAGCATATACCTTGAAACGGTATGGATGATGCGAAATTGGTTGTTTCTTCTCATCCTCAGGATGAGGCCTCCTTCGTGGCCAGTAAGGTCTACCCGCATCCCTCTGCAGCAGACTCTTTGATGAGGAAAAAAACAATACAAACTAGAATTCATCACATAACTTCTTTGGAGTCCAAAAAAGTGAATTTGTGAAAAAAAGTAGAATTCATTGCATAACTTCTTTAGAATGAAAAAAAATTAGATTTGTGAACTGCAAACATCTTACAGTTACAACATCCATGTTGGTTTCGTCTTTTCTCACAAAGATAGGAGGATGCTTGAACCTATGGAATCTGAAAAACAAGTAGGGCCATGACAAAAGTCACATTCGGCCAAATTACAAGCTTGGAATAATTTTTTGCTCAAATTAGAGAATTAGCGAATCAATGCTTTTGGTTAGATGCAAATTTTTATACATGCATCCCCTTCATACACTCTTTTTGTGCTGCACTTTCATGTGATATACTACCATTCATGTATGCATCATTTGATGTACTACCTTTCATGTATGCATCTTTTTACCATGATGGGCCATGCTTCACGCCACCTGAAAAGTCCAAGCGAAGCCTAAATTGCTTATAATAGTTCACATAGGCATCCTATGTAGATTGGGCGTATGGGGAGGCGGTATGAAACAAACAACCCCCTAGAAAAAAAAACATTATAAAAGCAAATAGGTTCCATCCTCCTTGATCCTTGAGCTGCTTTACTATCGGTCAAATACATTCATTGACATTCCTAAGGTTACAAAGGCAAAAGCACCTCTAGATTCACACTAAGGAGCCAAAAACTCACATAAGATGGTCAATGTTTGGATTTACAAAACGCATCTCCACAGGAAACCGAAAGCGATATGGATCTCTCTTTGCCTGCACAAGGGCACTAAAATGAAAAATTTGTTAACGCTACTAACAATCATTTATGATTTCATTAAATCCATTCCATTCCACACACAAAAATCTGAACAAATTAGAATGATAAAATCATGTGTGCACTTTGCCTGTATTTCATAGCTTGTATCAATTAGTAGCCTTATCCCACAATGGTAGACGAGCTCCACATGTTTATTGACGTCAAGGACTGATTAGATAAATGCATGTGATTAGAGGAGGTACTTACTATAACTTCAACTTGAACCACCATGCCGACTTTGATATGATCTCGAATATAATACCAATCATTGCGCCTTATCGGAATCCACCTACAGTTCACAATAAAAATTATAAAGTAGCACCCCCAATACCCATTCCTAATCATCAAAACTACTAGCAACAAATGTGCAAGTTCTTAAATTGTGTTAAAAATATTGAGAGATAGTTAGCCTTAAAACTCAGCTAAGAAAAGAAATGTTAGAACAATTTCATGTATGATTCCAAAGCAAGTTTGTTAGCACTCGCATATTTTGAAAGACAGAAAAACAAAAATAGACTTGTAAAATCATTCAAAGTAGAGATCATTTGAAAGGGGGAAATTTTACAAAGGAGCAAAGAGAGAACAAGATGAGGATTACATACGGATGGAGCTTAAAAAAGGTTAAGTATTCACACTCATATATTACACAAAGTAAGCATCGGAACTGCAAGGTATGACTAGAGTGGATCTGCAAAGACATAGACTTTAGCCTAAATTAAAAACCCTAAAAGTGCCTAAAATATGACAAGAGTGGATCTGCAAAGACATAGACTTTAGCCTAAATTAAAAACCCTAAAAGTGCCTAAAATTGAACTCTGCATCCAGTAACATATATAGACAAATCATGAAAATGTGCAACCCAAATGATAAATCATTAATAAGGACTCTAAATAATAATTGTTGAATAACTTCAATGCTGTGACTAAAAATAAAGTCTAAACTCACCCAAAAAAACAATTGAATTATATTTGAACCCCCTCATGGAGGAAGTAGAGCAAGACAAACCATCATCAGGTGATTGCCTAGTCCATAGTCTATCGTAAAGTATACAATCTATAAGATTTGTCAAAAAAAGACTAATCTCCACCAGTCACACCTTCGTCCCACCAAACCCATCTAGCTTGCCACTATAATCTTCAAGATTGCCCGTCAACCAGATTGAAATTCCAAAACCCATGCTGTCTAAGCACTCATTCGGCAAATAAATCAAGATTATTCTAATGGATTAAAAAACAACATTTCCAACAGATAGCGTGTTCGGAAGGCAGTCACTTGCTGCGGTTGGTACGGCAGCGTCACTTGCACTTGAACTTTATCGAATCAAGCAAGCTTGATGGAACGAACTCTTCATTGTGGAAGTTTAAGATGAAGACCCGGTCATGGTGGGGAACCCATGGAAGGTCGTGATCTGCTTGGAGAAGCGTGCAGTCTCAACTGCCATATGAAGGTCGTGATCAGCTTGGTAAAGTGTGCAGTCTCAACTTCCATTACACCAAACAAGGAGGTCGTTGAAGATGATGATGATGAAGATGAGAGTGGGAGGAGAAGGATGCACAAACAGTAGTTACATGAGGGTGAAGCTAGCGGACAAGAATGTAACACTAATCTAGAGGGATACAACCGCAATGGAGGCATTGGAGATCTTTCAAGGCCGGTACGAGCCCCGAATTCTAGCCTGTGTGATCGAGAAATAAAGAAATAAAGTTTATTAAAGTCTTCGGAAGACCGATGGTTCACTGAGACCATGAGAAACCTGATACAACACAAGCCGAAAGGGTGGAAGGGTGGAGCTACTAAACGAGCATCAACACCCATACTAAAGTGCTAAATGCCACTTAGTTATAATAACATCAGTGATAACATCATATCAATATTAATATGGCCAACTCTATCATCACAACCACCACATGTCATCAAAGTACAAGGCCCCCCACCCCTCCCCCCCCCCTTTGCCCTCAAGGATGGTGGGGGAGTGGTAACATGAAATCAGATATAGAGTGCTGTCAATTCTCTGTGGGTGTAGGCGTGCACCATCTCCTAGCTGTGGCCCTGCGTCTAACAAGGGCTATGATGACCCCTGTCCGTCGCACTCCAACCCTAATCATGGAGGGAATACCCCAAGTGTAATCTATGCATCCCTCCTCTGTTAGGTGTGTCGCATCGCCGGCTCAGGATCACGTCCGTGTCGGAGGCCCGCAGGGCAAAGCCTATGTGGTCTGGCTGGAAAAACTCGGTGATCATACTCTGAGAAGAGTTTGCTACTGTGCCCTGTCCCTATCTCTCTGATCTAAGTAATCGCTCTCGGTGTCGAACTGTCTCATGAAGGTAAACGGCCAAAAATCTCTAGTTCAGAAGAGAGAGAAAGCAGGATAGCAACTTGGAGCTATCTCTAAAGAGAGAAAAGTAGAGCACCTTTGGATCTCATGGTACACTGTGGATCTGAAAATGAAATGCTCCTCCAAATCAATCTCTTGTAGATCACAAAAGGTGCATATGCGCCTCTCCCTGGGTACTCCCTCAACTTGACCACTCTCGATGAGGAGCCGATGTGAAGGGACCCGAAACTGCCCAATAGCGATCCTCAGTGCATGGAAAAGATGGATCCGAGTATATCTCGAGGATCAACAAAGCCCTCCTATGAACTGCATAGGCAATGATCTTTGTAGAAGCTAAGCTTCACTGGGAGCTCACTCGGTTCCAACCAGGTCCAGAATGTGTCTAGCTGCAGGAGGTCCTCACGTATGACCCAGTTGACCTCGTGGTACCCAGGTGGGAGAAATGGCATGTCATTGCTGTATTGAAAGGGAGGAAGTCTATCCATGTGGAGTCCCAATCTCTCGAACCACCTGTATGCACGGGTATACCACCATCTCTGCTCACTCGCAACTACTAGGACCATAGACGAGAATAGTGCTAACCATGGTAGTCTACAACGTCCTGAAGTGCAGTCTCCATACCCTCTAACATGCCATAGATACGTGAAGATCTGGAATGCTACATCAAGCTGTAATGGGGATGATCCAAACTTAGCCTGGATATCTGGTGGGAAACCAACGGCTTAGTGTGAATCATCCGTGATAGCATAAGAACATGTAGATGCTCCACCCGAGCCCACTTTGCATCTGAGAGATCCGACCCCCAACAAGAGCTGTCGTACATCCCAATTGGTCTGACCAAGGAATTAAATAGAAGGGCCTTGGTCCGAGGGTCTAGGAAGTGCGAGTGGAAGAATTGCCTCTCTAACCGGGCTAGACAGGCATATCCTCTACTGAAATGGGCCTGCATCACCGGTCTCATCATAAAGAGAGGGCCAGAAAAGAGAACCCCTAGGTATGTGTAGGATGAAACAATCTCAACCGATGATCAATCAAAGGTGAACCGCTCTCTATGCATGCCTGCTCTGGATGTATTAACCTTGGTCTTACCAAGATTGACCATCAAATCATGTGACTCGCAAAAGACTGTAATGCATCTAAATGTCTCTAGAGGCCCTCCACAGAGGAAGATAGGAGTACCATATCATCTGCGTATAGTAAAATCTGAATCAAAGCGCTAGCAAGAGAGCATCTAGCCCCTCTTTGGTTGGCCCACAGACCTGCTGGCCAGCCAGATTAAGTGCTTACTCCTATCTACCTAAGCCTCTCCTATTAACGCATGGAGCAGAGAATGAGTTGCGGCAGCAGTTCCTTCAGTCTGAGGGAACCTACAATGAGCCTGTTATCTCTGGTTCATTCTTTTTATCTGCTGCAATCAAATCCAGATCAGTAAAACTGAGTATTTCGTCAGGTGACCTTGTGTGAGGTGCTTAGTTGTTGTGGACTTCTCAGCCTCGGCACATCTCCTTCTATTTTTCTACAACTTGCACAAGGAAGTGTCACTGGAGGCCAAGGTTGTTGGATAATATGGGTCAACTCCCCGCATTTTAGCCCCCATATGAGGGGAGCAAAGGGAAATGATACCCATAGAAAAATAGAGGGTGTGATCAGGCAATGAGAACCTGCCACATGGACAGGGAACGGGCTGCCATGTGGGCAGGACCTCAGGGGCCAGATGCGCCATGTTACGGCAGATGCATGGTTGGACAAGCACCAAGCAAAAACTTCTGAGATATGTTGACAGTCCACAGGTTCAAAGGGAAGACCCAAGGATCCTAATGAGCTGGTAGAACATCTCTCGCGATTGGAAGAACATTTCAAACTTTATCCAATGACTAAGGAGGGCAAGATCCTTTATGTTGGCATTCACTTGGACAACTATGCCCATTCTTGGTGGAGGAAGATGAGGAGTTCATCATGAAGCCAATTTTTCCTCTTTCCATACCATTCATCAGGCTTTTGCAAGCAGCCGGTGCGTAAACGGCAGTACATCCAAGGATTGAAGCCCTATGTTGCCTCACACATGTGCGAGCTCAAGATCCTGGGAATTGAAGTACATAAACTTTTGGAGCTGTTTGAGCCCAAATACAGCAGCTATAATGAAAATCATGTCAATTCCTCACATTTGGGCAGGACACCATATCCGAATATGCAATGCAAAGACAACTCCTTGGAGCTGCCATGCAGGTATATGGCATTGCAGTCAGTCAATGGTTATATGAAACGTCAAGAGCAAGACACAAAGGGGTGTGCAAGGCACAAAGGGGAAAGGTCAAGGTCTATGTGATCTGAAGCTTCTTGACGACAAGATCTATGTGATTCTAAAGCTTCTTGATGACGAGCTTGTCAGGATGGGTCGATACTTATTGTTTGCATGACCCAGAAAGTGCCACAACATCAGTGGCAAAGAGCTACATCCATTTTCCTTTTGAGACAAGTGACATGCATGATGGAGTAAGCTCTTTCTGCAGTAGGGAGCTTGGGATGTATGGCCATCAATTACAAGTTTATAGGAGAAAATTAGTTTAGGCAGGAATGCTTGCAATAAAGGCCAAAATGGGCCAATTTAGTGAATTAGGCTAATTTGGCTAGGGGTTTTTGGTTGTTCTAGACACGGCTAAAAAGCATATAGTGGTAAGGACTGTGTAAGTCCACCTCCCTCACATTTTGATATGACATCTTCACTCCCTACTCTACTCAGCTCTCCTGCATTCCTCTCCAAATATCCTATGCAAGCTCTATCTTTTTCTACCCCCCTCTCTGTGTTTCACTCTTGTGCCCTTCTTCCCCTTTCCCTACGTAGCTGCTTTTGTATCCTTTTCAAAGCATATATAGAAGGTACTTTTATTCCATCCTGCGTCACCATAAGACTTACACATCATTTACATGAATGATCCGCATTAATAATGCAACCAATGCAAGTCTACTAGAGCATGTAAAAGTTCCATATTTATCAAAAGGCAGTAGTCCACATGACTTTCCATCCTCAGTGTGCCTGGCAGCATGAAAAGCAGGGTCTATTAGAGGCTTACCCATCATGTACTCCACCAAAATATACAAAAGCTCCTTCGTATAAATGCACATATGTGACTTCTCCCAGATAATGCTGCATGGACACAGGTTTTTAAAAATGACATTACTGAACAGGTGATCGCCCAAAAAAAAGGATAAAGGACTGGACATGGTAGCAAGAAAACCGATAACAGTCATTACGAATTTGTGCAGCATGCACATGTTTCAAAAATAATGTAACTGATGCAGGTTAATATAAGAAAAGATACCTGTCCAGGATATATAAATGGAAGCTCGTACTGTCTCCAGCATTATCACATGCATCACATCCCCAACCAAAGGTGTAAACAAAAAATCCACAATGAAAATGCAAATGCTAGCATGAAAAAACATGAATTACGATTTCTTGAACCCCTCTTTGATTCCGAGTGTAATGAAGAGCCTTCCTAGAGAGCTTCAAACCACTGGATAGTTTCGATCATATATCAGACACAGGTCAGCTTGTTGGGTTTATGGCAACCTCTAGAATGGGAGGGGAGGACTCAAGCATATTTTAGCACTAAAATCCCATCCACTCACAATGACTGTCATGGTTACACTTTCATATATGAAAATGTAAAGGTTTTTAGAACTTGGACAAATCAGTTGCAAAGCCCTTGATGCACTTATCAAGCAGAATTTGCATGTCCAGTAATACAGAACAGCAATGAAAAGCTAAAAGGATTATTACACAATTCACACACAATTTTCATCATTGACATCATCAGTTCATCTGACAAAGTTCAACTCATAATTCTTCTACAGAGACACTCATTTTATATCCACACCTGGACATTATGTGGCTGGTGATATGGAGGTCAAGTTAACCTAGGGTCGTGTAACCTAACCTCGGGACAGTGAGAACATGAAATACCTTTGGTACAATTAGGGCAGTCTTAGGGTTGAGACAATTAAGTGTGAGCCTTAGCTTGTTTGGGGCATTTTTGGGAGTGGGGCCTCCTCAGGATACCCAAACGAGCATCCAAGTAACAAAATGCTTACACCATCTAGCTGATAGGGCAGAGAGAATTTATCACAATATCAGTAGGCCACAACATGGGCAAAAACTTCACAAGGTGAAATTTGCATGTCCACTAATGCGGCAGAAATATATATCTAGATGAATCCAGAAACATGCCCAAACTCATCCTCTAAAATACAACACGTAGTGCAGTTTCAATCTCACGATAGTCGCTCACAAGATTGAAAACCATAAACTCCATCACGCATAGCAGGGACAAGATACTGTGACATCCCCACTGACGTCATCAGCACCCAACAGTGGTTTGCAATCGTGCCACTGCGAAGCCGCCTCAAGTCATCCACGGTAAGCAAGGCACCACTGGAGGAGCAACCTCAGAAGAAGGGAAACAAACCCATAATGGAAGTGGAATCAATTGTGGAAGTACCAATTCAGATTTCATTGAGTAAGCTACTAAATCTTGTACCGCAATTTCACAAGCAGCTTCTGCAATCCATAGCCAAAGGGTCACAAATTCCAGCAGTGCTAACACTTCAGGCAGACTTAACACTAGTCGCACCAAGCCCATTGACAGATATGAGAGTTCCGGTCATCATTACTAAGGCACAGGGAAGGATATTCAAACAAGTTCTCATCAATAGTGGTTCAGGAGTTAACATTGTCACACTGAAGACATGTCGGGAAATGGGATGGCTAGAATGGGAGCAGCAAGCGTTGTTCCACAATACATGCTTGTCTAGTAGCACAACACTTAGGAACTGTTGTCTGGTAGCGCAGCATTGTGCTATAGTAGTTTGCGAGCTAAATGTCTGGTATGTTGTAATTATCGCCATATTTCATGGCAGTGACCAATGTATGGTCAATAAGTGAGTTAGGGGCACTTTTTCCCTCATTTCCTAACCACAGTTAGGATCCCTAACTACGGTTAGTGGATAGGATAAGGTTTTGTCAATTAGGCAAAACCTTCTCCTTTTGTATGTTCTCTCTCTCTCTTATTCAGTACGTTTTGTGTGGCTTGCTCTCCATCTCTCGTTTTCCTTCATTTGGTATCAGAGCCCAGCTTCTGGACCTGCCTCTGCTTATGTCCATCTCCTACTCCAGCCAGGAATCCGTACAAGCAGCTCAATACAGCTCGTGTGCTGCTCCGTCGACACTACCCGTACAACTCGGCCGTCAAGCTCCCCGTACATCGTACGGATTGACTCTTCGTCGCCATACGTACCTGCAGCTCCAACCCGCCCATACAACACCTGCACACTCCGTCCGTACAGGGTACCACATCATACAACGACTGTACGCTCTCCGTGTAGCTCCCATACAACAGTATGGCTCCAGACTGTTCATCGTCCGTACACGCCTTAATGTCCTTGTCTGTACTGCTCGCCATCCGTACAGGAGCCCGCAGTCCCTGCCCGTACACGTCCGTTTGTACTCCGTCTGTACAGCCGTACATTGCCCTACAGCCGTCCATTGCCCTACAGCCATACATTGCCATACAAGCCCGTCCGTACTCATTCTGGGCATCTGACCATATAGTCCGTACTGTACAAATTGTGGTGACGAATTCAGCTCCCCGGCGTCACGTTTTCTTGCAGGGTGCTTTTTTGCATTAAGCCATTGTTTGGCTGTGGAAATTTTTGGGGCAGATTTTCTTGCTTTGTAGGCTTTGCACATAAATCTGTAAATTTGGGGCTTTTGCAGGCAAATTGCAAAATTTGGGGCTTTCAGTAAATTTTCCCTCTTTCGGTTGCAATTTTCCCGCAAGAATTTGGGGCTTTTGCCATTTGGATGCAATTTGGCAGTGTACAAGCTGTTTGGCATCTTTGCAGCCAGTTTTGGACTCAGTTTGAATGGCATTGAAGCACTGGTCCATTTTGTAGTGTTATTTTGGCAGCTTTTCATTTGCAGGACATTTTGGGTGCATTTTGAGCCTTTGATTGGCTTTGACAGTAAAGCTATCATTGTGGACAGATTTTTTGTCAGCTTTTGGGTTGTGCATCTTAAATCCCAGGAATGGATATTCTTGTCACATTTGCTGCATTTTGTTTTCTTTGGCAGTTATGACCCAGAACAATCCCAATGAAGTGTTTAGCATCCTCACACAGGAGGATAAGTTGGATGGTACCAATGACTCCTTATGGAGTTTCATGGTACGCAATATTTTAGTTGGCAAACATTTGTGGGATTATGTCATTGAGGATGAGACACGGCCAGAGAATGTGGTTGCACTTGCCACTCCTCCTCAACAAGGTGGAGGAAGGGGTAGAGGACAAGCTCAGGGCAGAGGACAAGTGCCAGGTGCACTAGCTGCTGCAGTGGTGCCTCCCACACACGAACAGAAAAGGTGGGATTCACGTGATGCACAAGCACTTTCAGCAATCTCCCTTTCTGTCAAAAGAATTATTATTCCGCACATTCGGTCATACAAGAACTCAAAGGCAGCTTGGGATATTTTGGAGAGTATGTTTTCAACCCACAATGATGCCAGGGTCTCTTTCCTAAAGAGAGAGTTGATGTTAGAACAGTCACTGCCCCGCCTGCGAGCCCCCGTTTTGAGGGGACAAGGGGGCAGGGGACTGTAGGGGGGCAGGGGACTGTAGGGGAGTAGGGGACAGAGGATCTACCAGGCTGGAAATCCGTGCCGCAAAGGAGAGGGGTGCGGCCCTTCTACGCAGCTCTTGGAGCAGGAAACGGCGCGGCAGCAGCAACCCATGTGCTTGTGCTGGGCACATGGGCCCTTTTATAGGGATGGGCCAAGCCAACCAACCAGGTCAGTGGAGGCCAGCCTACAGGTTGGTGCTGCAAGCAGGGGGCCGACCCCCTGCTGGTCGGTTTTTACAGCCCCAAGCAGGGCCTATATAAAGCCCCCTCTCCCCCCCTCATTTCTCATCACCTGCACAGACTGCCTTGCACACAGGCAAGTGCACAAAGGGACAGAAGTGGCTCAGCACTTGACAGCAACCTTTGTCTGTTTGTACATGCTCACCCGGTGAGCTTTTGTCTGCCCACGATTGTGAAAGAATATATTGGAGTTTTGACCATCTCTTTCTCCATCTCTCTGAGTGTTGTATGAGCTAGATCAAGAGTGAGGTGTGTGTGATTCTATCCTCTATTCCATCATGGTATCAGAGCTAGGTTCACAGCTCTAGATCGGAGTACCTCAGCAAGTAGGCGACTCCAATCGACACTCAGGTTTGCTGCGTGGTCAAGTTCTCCGCTGTAAATTCAGTTTACTGTTCTTTATTACAGCAAGGATGGAGGACAAAGATTCTACTATTGCCTCTTCAGCCCCTTCTCTTCCTTCCTCCTCCTCGAAATTCCTCTCATTCACAATCCCAAACTTCGGAGAGTCAGGGAAGGTAGACGGGTCGAACTACCCGATCTGAAAGATGAAAATCCGGAGCCATCTTGTGGCCTGGAAGTTGTGGAAGCTAACAACGGGGGTGGAGGCAAAACCGGAAGACTTGCTGGACAGCAAGGGGAAGATTGTCATTCTTGTGGATGGTGAAGAGCTTGAGAATTGGGAAGAGAGAGATGCCCACTCCCTAGCATTAATCATTGGGACCACGGTGGACTCTGTTCTTCCGCACATCCAAATAGCCGAGACGTCTGCAGAGGCGTGGGCTATCCTGAAGGATTTGTATGAAACTGATAATACATCTCGAATTTTGATGCTCCAACATCAACTGTACAATCTAGACATGACTAAGGCAGACAATGTTCATGACTATCTAACAAAAGTCAAGGTGGTAAGGGACCAGCTCGCGGCAGTTGGTCAAAAGGTAGATTCAAGTCAACTAGCACTGTTGATTTTACACAAGCTACCTCAAAGTTTTAAGAGTTTCGTGACTACGATCACTGCAAGACAGAGGACCAAGTCTCTCACCTTCGAGGAGCTTGGGCCTTTACTATTGCAAGAAGAGGCTTGGGAAAAATTGTTTACTCAATCGGACAAGAAGGCTCTCGTAGCAAGGGACAAGCCCGGCAAGGGTAAGTTCAAAGACTCCAAGAACAAAAGCAAGACCGAGGATGCAAAGAAAAAGAGGCAGATGAAGTGCTTCTACTGTGAGAAGCTTGGTCATTCTGCTAAAGAGTGCCGCAAGAAGAAGGCGGCGGACCTCAAGAAGAGGGAGTCCAAGTCCAAGGAGGAGCCAAAGACTGAATCAGCAAATGTCACAACCGGCGCTCTCTTCATCATCACTGAGTACTACTCCGCTTATGCAGTCAGTGAAGGAGAGGAAGGTTGGTATGTGGACAGTGGAGCTTCAAAGCACATGTCCAACAAGGAGTAGTTCAAAACCATGGAAGGTACGCATCTCGATTCCAATGTCACTGTTGGGGATAACCGGTCATGCCCTGTGAAGGGTGTCGGTAGTATTCCATTCATAACGATTGTAGGAAACGAGGAGTTGATTTCCGGTGTACTGTATGTACCGAATTTGTAACCTATTGTCTGTCAATCAGATGGACAAGCACAATATGTCGGTCTTATTCGACAACGGCAAGGTCACTGTCACATCCAAGGCAAATGGATAGGTGGTGGCTCAAGGTGTCGAGGAGCATGGGCTATATCGGCTCAACGCTCTGTTGGTGCACGGGGACCATGGCGAATCCAAATTATGGCATGAGCGGTTCAATCAAGTCAACGATGGCACTCTCTCCAAGATGCAGAAGACAAAGATGGTGGATGGACTTCCACCGATTGCGGTCAATGATCGTGTCTGCAGGGCTTGTGTGGAAGGCAAGCAACACAGGGACAAGTTCCCACACGAGGCCTCATCACAAGCCAAGAAGCCGCTCGAGTTGGTTCACGCCGACATCTGCGGACCAATGTCAACAAATTCATTCGCAAGTTCGCAGTATTCTCTTATTAGAGGATGATTTCAGTCGCATGACGTGGGTATTCTGCTTGGCCAAGAAATCTTAAGCTTTCGAGAAATTCAAAGAGAGCAGAGAGCAAGGTCAACCCGCTCTGATACCAAATGTGAGGAGATGGTGAGTGAGAGAGAGTAAGAGAGAGTGAGAGCTGGAAGCTGGGAAGCTGAAAGCTGAGTTGCAATAGAAGAGTGTGAAAGAGTACAACTCAATGAGAGAGAGATAAGGTTTTGTCCTAGTGACAAAACCTTAGTAGTCACTGACCATAATTAGTGAACTAACTGCGGTTAGGGGGAAAAACCTCTTAAAGAGGGAAAAGTGCATCTAACTAGCTTATTATATTACATTGGTCACTGCTGAATTATATCTATAATTCTAACACCCCCCTGCAGTGCCAATGTCATGTACAAGGCTGATCAATCACCAAACGGATATAAGTTCAGGGCACTGCAAAATGCCTCAAACTTTTCACGTGGTAGTGCTTTGGTGAAAATATCTGCAACGTTGTCATGTGTGGACACAAAGATCATACTGATCTCTCTTGCATGCAACTTCTCTCTGACGTAGTGATAGTGAACCTCAATGTGCTTCGTGCGAGCATGAAACACTGGATTCTTTGCCACTGCAATGGCACTCTGACTATCAGTGAGAATTGGAGAAGGACCCTCTAAAGACAGATGAAGATCAGCAAATAGACGTCGCAGCCAGACACATTCAACTGTTGCTATGAAAGCTGCCCTGTACTCAACTTCACATGATGAGGTAGCCACTGTAGATTGTTTCTTGCTCAGCCAGGAAATGCAAGATTTACCCAAAAAGAAACAATTGCCACTAGTGGACTGCCTAGTGTCATAATCACCAACCCAATCTGAATCACTGTAGGCATGCATCTGCAAGTCACCCCCCCTAGGAAATAGCAAGCCAAAAGACTTTGTGCCCTGCAAATAACGGAAGATGCGCTTAACTGCCTGCCAATGCATAGTTTTTGGGCTGTGCATGTACCTGCTCACCTGAGATACTGCAAACTGAATATCAGGTCTAGTGTTGCAGAGATATATGAGGCATCCAACAGCCTGACTGTAAAGTGTGGCATCAACTGATTCTCCTGCATCATGCATTGTGAGTTTCAGCCCTAGCTCCATGGGAGTGGCTATGGGCTTACTCTCATGCATGTTAAATCTGTCCAAGAGTTTCTGAACATACTTGGACTGAGACATAGCAGTGCCACGTCTCTCATGAGAGAACTGGATCCCCAAATAAAAGTGAAGCAGCCCCAAATCTGACATGTCAAAGTTGGTCTACAAATCAGCTTTGAAATCTGCAATTTTGTCTTCATTGGACCCTATGAGCAATAAGTCATCGACATAAAGAAGGATGACTAAAATTTCCCCCCCATCCATCTTGATGTAGAGGGTGCTCTCAGTAGGACTATTGTGCAGCCCCTTGCTGGTCAAAAAGGCATGGATCTTGGCATACCATGCACGAGGGGCCTCTTTCAGCCCATATAAAGCTTTGTTGAGCCTGCATACTTGAAGTGCATTTGCTGTAATTTCAAAGCCCGGAGGTTGTTTGACATACACCTCTTCCAGCAAGTCCCCATTTAAGAAGGCTGTTTTTATGTCCAACTGATGAACATTCCACTCAAAATGTGCAGCCATTGCAATAACTGATCGGATGGTGGTCATCCAGGATGTAGGAGCGAATGTCTCCTCATAATCTATGCCCTTTTTCTGAGCATAGCCTTTAGCAACCAGCCTTGCCTTATATCTGTCAATGGAGCCATCCGGCTTCCGTTTGACCTTGAAAACCCATCGTGTGCCAATGGCATGTTTACCCTGTGGCAAGTCTACAACATCCCAAGTCTGATTTTTTGCAATGGACTGCAACTCATCGTGCATGGCATTCATCCAATGCACATTATCCTTTGCCTCTTCGAATGTGGCAGGCTCCTCCTCATCAAGGAGAGTACCTGCATATGCTAATTCCACTGAATTAGCACCTTCCATGTGCCTTGCTGCACTGCGAGTCCTGCCAGATAACGGAGCATCAATTTTACTCTCCCTGAGAGTCTGTAACAGCCAGTTTGGGACTGTTTTTGCTGCATGTATGTCTGCAATTTCTTGCTGCACCACCTGTTCCACTGCCTGTGGAACAGGCAAGACATCCTGTGGCGGAACTGAAGCATCTGGAGGTTGCTGTAAATTCTGATTTGCATCAGAAAAATCAGCAAGGGAACCCAAGGCAATGGGTAGCAACCCCTCAAAGACATCCTCTGAAGACGAAGGCATTTGAAATTCAACCTGAGTGTGAGCTGAATTTTCAGAAAATATCACATCTCTACTTACTATGATCTTGCGTGTAGCAGGATTGTAGAGACGGTACCCCTTGCTTTCTGCACTGTATCCAACAAATATGCATTTGATGGCTTTATCTGACAACTTGTGCCTAAATTCAACTGGCACATGCGCATAAGCAAGGCATCCAAAGACTCGGAAGTGATCCACTGAAGGCTTCCTGTCATTCCAGACCTCATAAGGAGTTTTTGTTTTTAAAGCCTTAGTGGGAGCCCGATTCAAAATGTAATTGGCACACATCAAACCCTCTAGCCAGAATTTGTGAGGCATGTGTTTGCTTTTCAGCATACATCTGTCCATCTCCATGAGGGTTCTATTTTTCCTCTCAGCTTTGCCATTTTGCTGAGGGGTCAGCCTGACTGTGAGCTGATGCACAATACCCTTGCCTTTCAGAAAAGCATCAAATTCTGCAGACAAGTGTTCCCCACCTCTATCTGTGCGCAATGTCTGTATCTTGAGTCCGGTTTCATTTTCAACCATGGCTGAAAAGTGTTTAAACACCGTGAACACTTCAGATTTCTGTTTCAACCCATAAACCCAAGTAAAATTGGAGTAATCATCAATAAATGTAACGAAGTAGAGATGACCACCCAATGATGGAGTCCTCATGGGACCACAGACATCACTGTGTATAAGCTGTAATTTGCGGACAGCTTTAACTGAACCATCCTTCTTGAAGGGGAATCTATGCATCTTGCCTAAAATGCACCCTTCACAAGCATGTGGAGGAGGTATCTCAAGAGGTGGCAATGCATCAACCATGGAAAACTTCTGAAGTGTCATCAAGCTGTTGTAATGCATGTGGCCATATCTGGCATGCCATAATTCTACATTCTGCATGGCAGCTGTAGGGGTAGAAACTGCAAGAGCATGGGCTGCTCTTTTCTCAAAAATATCAAGCTGAAAAAGCCCACGCAGCAGTGTACCAGATAACCTTAAGGCATAGTCATCTTCCCTGTCTCGGACACCACATTTGTCATCCCCAAAGATGACATGAAATCCACCTCTGTTAAGAGTGGACACTGAAAGGAGATTTTTGGTTATGCCAGGCACATATAAGACATCTGAAAGTCTGAAAATTGAGCCATCAATGGCAATGAGCTCAACATCTCCTGTGCCACGTACTGAATATGATGAGTTGTTGGCACAAGTGACTTTCTTACCAACGGGAGGTGGATGCAAGGAAGTAAAAAGACACTTCCTAGAAGTGATGTGCTTGGATGCACCGCTGTCAAAATACCAAGTGTCCAGTGTTTCATTGACACTGAAAGCAACTGCATCTGTAGAAGAGTCATAGCTGCAAGTCAAAAATGCATATGTATCATCACTGCAAGTGGCTGTACTATCCCGAGCATCTGGAACAGCCAACCTAGAATCTGAAATGCAAGATAAAAAGGCATAATCCTGTCCAACAAAGTTGGCTGCAGCATCCCCACTGTCAGATTCATGAGGAGCTGAATCTGAAACAGCCATACCTGAGCTGTTTTTCTTTTCTTTTGCAAGCCTTTTCCTGCATTCTGCTATGTGATGACCTGGCTTTTTGCAGTAGTGACAAAAACCCTTCTTCTTGGGCTTACTTGCATCATTTTTAGCCTTTTGTGAAGGCTGTCCTGACCCACTGGAAGGCTGATTTACTAATGTCTTTGCCTGTCCCTTTGTTTTTGATTTAAACTTTGAGAGCATGGCTTGTTCACCTGCACGTGAAGCCAAATTTTTCCTGGTCTGCTCTTCCTAAAGCAGAAGTCCTATCAACTCATGAAAAGTGAGAGGATTTGCACCCCCCCTCAATGATAAGTTCAGCGAGGTATGAAAGCTGAGATAAGACTCAGGAAGAGAATTCAGAGTGGTTGTAATCATCTATGAATCAGGAATAATTTCATCTATGTTTAACAATTGCTCTCTGAGATCCTGTAGCTTTGTGAGGTGGACTGACATGGAGTCACCCTCTTCCATATGTGTATTACTCAACTCTCTTTTCAAGAAAGATACCCTTGCATCATTCCGAGCTGCATACATGCTTTCCAAAATATCCCACGCTGCCCTGGAGGTCTTACACGACCGGATATGCGGAATGATAAATCTTTTCACTGAAAGAGAGATGCATGACAAAGCTAAGGCATCCCGTGAATCCCATCTCTTCTGCTCTGGAATAGTGACTGTAGCTGCACCAACAACTTGTACTGCAGCTGCACCCTGTGCACGACCTCTTCCACCTCCTTGCTGGGGAGGGGTAGCAGGTGCAATATCTGCTGGTCGGATCTCATCCCCATTGACATAATCCCATAAATTGCAAGAAATCAGAATATTGCGTACCATGAAACTCCAGTTTGAGTAATTGGTACCATCCAACTTGTCTTCCTGTGAAAGACCACCGAACTGGAACTCATTCTGATTTTGATGGGCCATATCTGAGAAAAAGATTGAAGCAGATACAAAGCTGAATTCCCTTACTGGGAATGAAATGCACAACTCCCAAAAAACACAGCCAAGCACGGGCTGTAAATGCAACTTAGATTTCTGTACTTGCACTGTCAGAAATCTGTCCAAGCATCAAAAACTCTCCAAAATCTGCCAAAAGTGTTGCAAAACACTCCAAGAAAGGCAGTATGAACTGAAAACTCTAGAAATTGCTCTCCCAACACAAAAGCCCCAATTTGTGGCTTGAAATTGCAACCAGAAAGGGACTGATTTACTAAAAGCCCCAAATCTGCAATTTCTGGACAAAAGCCCCAACTTTGCAATTTCTGAACAAAAGCCCCAAATTTCAGACTAGATCTACAGATCTGTCTGCAAAAGCCCCAAATCTGTAATTTCTGTCAAAGCTCCAAATGTATTTCCAAAAATACAGCCAAACAATGGCTATCTGCAAACAAAGCCTAGTACGGAACTGTCAGTGTACAGAACTGTCTGGTACGGATTTCGTACATTGTACGGATGACCGTACGAATGTACAGAGTACGTACAACGGCGCTGTACGGAGAACGGACAGCGAGGTACCGCGCAGATCTGTACGGAGTACGGACGGCGAGGTACGGAGCAGAGCTGTACAGCGCTGTATGGCGCAATCTGTACGGCACGCGGGTACAGTACGGTGTTGAATGGCGAGCAGATCTGTACGGAGCGTAGGTACAGTACGGTGCTGAATGGCGAGCAGATCTCTATGGAGCGCAGGTACAGTACGGTGCTGATCGACGAGCAGATCTGTACGGAGTACGGAGACGATGTACGACGAGCAGATCTGGTACACGGTGCACAGACGAGCAAGTACGGTACGGTACGGCAGATAGGTACGACATGTACGGTCTGTTGGTACGACAGGATTCCGTACAATCGTACGGACTGTACGGACGAATTGTAGCAGCGAAGGTAAGTTGCAGCTAGAGCTCAACGGGGAGGTTGGAGCTGGATGCGAGAAGCAGAGAGCAGGGTCAACCCACTCTGATACCAAATGTGAGGAGATGGTGAGTGAGAGAGAGCAAGAGAGAGTGAGAGCTGGAAGCTTGGAAGCTGAAAGCTAAGTTGCAATAGAAGAGTGTGAAAGAGTACAACTCAATGAGAGAGAGATAAGGTTTTGTCCTAGTGACAAAACCTTAGTAGTCACTAACCATAGTTAGTGAACTAACTACGGTTAGGGGAAAAAACCTCTTAAAGAGGGAAAAGTGCCCCTAACTAGCTTATTATATTACATTGGTCACTGCTGAATTATATCTATAATTCTAACAATGACGTGGGTATTCTGCCTGGCCAAGAAATCTTAAGCTTTCGAGAAATTCAAAGACTGGAAGGCTCACGTAGAGAAGGAGAGCGAGGAGGTAATTAAGAGACCGCTCACTACAGCTCGCACATCTCAGCAGAATGGAGTTGCTGAGAGAAAGCACAGGACCGTCACAGAGACAGGGTTGACCATGTTGCGAGGGAGGAATCTCTCGAAAGCCTACTAGGGTGAAGCTGTGAACACTGCCATTCACATCCTCAACAGGACCAAGATTAAGGCTGTTGATGACAAGACTCCGTACGAAGCTTATTATGGTAAGAAGCCCATCATATCTCATCTAAGGGTTCTAAAGCATTTGTGCATGTACATAAAGATGAGCGGACAAAGCTAGATCCCCATAGCCGGAGCTGTATCTTTGTGGGATACAGCAAAGAGTCAAAGGCCTATCGCCTATTCGACCCGGACAGAAGAAGATCCGTATCAACAAGGATGTGATCTTTGAAGAGACTGAGCCACAGCCTGCAGAAGAGGTTCCAGAACTTCCGGCGTTACCCCCACCCAAAGTCACCATCTGAGAGGTGGAGCCGACTAAAGACCCCGAGAAGAAGGAGCATGTCATTGCGGAGCCAGTTCCCAAGTCAACTCCATCAACTCCATCAAAAGCACCTCCATCTGAGAAGAAGCTACCCAGTGGTATTTAAAGACGTTAGCAGACTCACGGATCACGGACATTCCGAGAGCAGTTTCGGAGCGCGGCGGTCTCAACAAAACATGAAGACTCCCTCCGTGAACTACGCTTTGGTAGCTCAGCTTGCTGAGCCCTGTTCCTTTCAGGAGGCGAAGGATATTCCAAAATCGCAAGAAGCCATGCAGGCAGAGATGGATGCCATTTTGAAAAATGACACCTGGGATTTAGTGTCCAAACCAACCAAGCGGAAGGTCATCGGGACGAAATGGGTGTACAAGCTTAAGTTCAAGTCAGATGGGAGCTTGGACAAGTACAAAGCAAGATTGGTGGTGAAAGGCTATGCACAGTTAGAAGGACTTGACTTCGATGAGACCTCGCCCCCACAACTAGGATGGTGACTATTCGGACAATCATTGCCTTGGCTGCTCATCACAGTTGGCCTATTTTTCAAATGGACGTCAAGTCTGCATATTTGAATGGTAACCTGGAGGAGGAGGTATATGTCGCACAGCCACCAGGATTTCAGATTCCACGATCCCCATCAAAAGTTTGCAAACTGAAGAAGGCCTTACAATGAAACAGGCCCCCAGAGCTTGGTACCAACGGATAGATGTTTTCTTTCAGAAGATCAGGCTTCACCGGAGTCCATCAAACGCAAATCTTTATCTCGACACAGAGGAAAAATTGTGACTGGTATTAATTCTATATGTAAATGGCCTCATCATTACTGGGAATCATATGAAGAAGATTGCTCAGGTCAAGAGACTTCTTATGGAGGAGTTTGAGATGACTGACTTAGGCATACTTCACTACTTTCTTCAGATTGAGGTGAAATAGAGAAAGAGCAGTATCTTTATTTCACAGGAGAAACAGGGAAAGAGCAGTTTCTATTTTCACATGAGAAATATTGCAAGGAACTGCTCAAACGCTTTGAGATGGAAAATTGCAAAGCTGCACTGACTCCCATGGAAACTGGTCTGAAGCTGAGTGTGCGTGATCCATCTCAGCCAGTTGATTCATCACTGTATCGACGCCTGGTGGGGAGCTTGCTTTACCTCACCAATACCCAACCAAATATTTCCTTCGTAGTTGGATTGCTCTATCAGTTCTCCGCCACACCCAAGAAGGCTCATTGGGACGCAGGTATGAGGGTGCTAAGGTACTTGAAGGGTACCTGCACCTACAGCATCACTTATACGAGGGGCATTGAGTTGGGAGGTTTCTGTGATAGTGATTGGGCAGGTGACATTGGTACCTAGAGATTGACCTCTAGATATTATTTCTTACTCTTATCAGGAGCTGTGTCGTGGCTGAGTAAGAAACAACCTACTGTCGCCCTTTCATCTACAGAGACAGAGTACAGGGCTGCCTGTACAGCGGCATGTGAAGCATTGTGGCTCAGGTGGATCTTGGAGGACATGAATATGGCCCAAGAAGATGCGTGGTTATGTGCGACAACTAGAGTTGCATAGCAATCGCCAACATTTCCATGTTTCACGCATGGACGAAGCACATCGAGGTCCACTACCACTTTGTTCAAGAACTCACCGACGAAGAAGTCATAGAGTTAATATACTGCCCGATCAACGACAACATCTCAGATGTCTTCACGAAGGCATTTCCAAGGGAGCAATTGGAAAACCTCATTCGATGCATGGGGATCGGCCCACAGTTGTGTCATTGAGAGGGGGTGTTAGAAAAGTCACTGCCCCACCTGTGAGCCCCTGTTTTGAGGGGACAAGGGGGCAGGGGACTGTAGGGGGATAGGGGACAGAGGACCTACCAGGCTGGAAACCTGCGCAGCAAAGGAGAGGGACGCGACCCTTCTGTGCAACTCTTGGAGCAGGAAACGACACGGTAGCAGCAACCCATGTGCTTGTGCTTGGCACATGGGCCCTTTTATAGGGCTGGGCCAAGCCAACCAACCAGGTAGGTGAAGGCCAGCCTACAGGTCGGTGCTACAAGCAGGGGGCTGACCCCCTACTGGTCAGTTTTTACAGCCCCAAGCAGGGCTTATATAAAGCCCCCTATCTCACCCTCATTTCTCATCACCTGCACATACTGCCTTGCACACAGGCAAGCGCGCAGAGGGAGAGAGTGTTGTATGAGCTAGATCAGGAGTGAGGTGTGAGTGATTCTATCCTCTATTTCCAACAATTGACTCATACTCGTATGGATGAGGGTGACTCTATGTCTGAGCACCTCACTAAACTTTAGGATTTATGAGAGCAAATGTTGAATATTGATGAGATCGTTCAAGATTCAGAGATGGCTACTACCACTTTGAATTCTCTTCCTGAGTCTTATCTTGGTTTTCACACCTCATTAAACTTGTCTTTGAGGGAGGGTGGCAACCCTCTCACCTTTCATGAGTTGATAGGGCTTTTGTTGCAGGAAGAACATGGCTTCACGGGCTAGTGAGCATGTCATGCTTTCGAAATTCAAGCCCAAAGGGAAGGGGCAGCACAAGCAGCATGCAAATCAGCCTACACAGCTGATTCTGGACAAACTTCTCACAAGGCTAAAAATGATGCAGAGAAGCCCAAAAGAAAGGGTGTTTGTCAGTATTGTAAGAAGCCGGGTCACTACATAGGAGAATCCAAGAAACGAATTGCCAAGGAAAAGAAAAAGGATTCAAGTATGGTTGTCACACATTCAGCTCCTCATGCACATGATGGTGATGCTTCAGCCAACTTACTGAAAGAAGACTATGCCTTTTTTACTTGCATTTCTGATTTTCAGGCGGCTGCTCCGGATATTACAGCCACATCTGAGGATGACTCTTATGCTTTTCTAACTTGTAGTTATGATCCTTCTAAGGATTCACACGCTTTCAATGTCAATGAGACATTGAATAATTGGCACTTTGATAGTCGTGCCACCAAACATATCAATTGCAGGAAGTGTTTGTTTGATTCTCTGCATCTATCACCCACTAGAGAAAGAATGTCTTGTGCAAATGCTTCTCTTATTCAGTTCGTGGTATTGATGAGATTGTACTTACAGCCACAGATGGCACAAATTTCAGAATTCATGACATGCTTTATAATCAAGAAGAATTTGCTTTTAGTGTCCTCTCTCAATAAGAGAGGATTTCAGGTTGTCTTTAAAGATGACAAGTGTGCAGTTCAAGATAGGGAAGATGTTTATGCCTTCAGACTATCTGGCACGCTGTTTCATGGTCTTTTTCAGCTTATGTTTTTTAGAAAAGACCAGATAACGCACTTGCAGTTCCTTCTCCCACTATTGCTATGCAAAATGTGGAGTTATGGCATGCTAGATATGGGCATATGAGTTATGGCAGCTTGATGACACTTCAAAAACATTCTATGGTTGATGCTTTGCCTCCCTTGGAGTCACCTCCCCCTCATGCCTGTGAAGGGTGCATACGTGGGAAGATGCACGGGTTTCCCTTCAAAAAGGAGGGTGTAGTGCGAGCTATTCGAAAATTACAGCTTATTCATAGTGATGTTTGTGGTCCCATGAGGACTCCTGCATTGGGTGGTTATCTCTCTTATGTCACATTTATTGATGACTACTCAAACTACACTAGGGTTTATGGTTTAAAGAAAAAATCAGATGTGTTTAAGCATTTTTGACACTTTGTGGCAAAGGTTGAGAATGAAATTGTTGGGTATAGTGTAGAGAGCAAAGGTTACATCTCTACAATCCTGCTTCACACAAGATTTTTGTCAACAGAGATGTAATATTTTCAGAAAATTCAGCACATACACAAGCTGAATTTAATGTGCCAACTTCTTCTAGATCAGATGATGTTTTTGAGGGATTACTACCCATTGCTTTAGGTTCCGCATATGACATTCCTACTGAAAATCAGCATTTACAGCAAGCTCCTCCTATTCCACATGCTCCGATTCAGCCACAAGCTGATTTAGTTTCTCCACAGGCAGTGGAAGATGCTATCATGCAAGAGATTACAGAAATACACTCAGCCAAAACTATTCCAAATTGGCTACTCCAAACTCTCAAGAAGAGTAGACTGGCAGAACTCCTAGTGCAGCAAGGCACGAAAGGGGGGCTCTTTCTGTTGAATCAGCTTATGCAGGTACTCTTTTTGATGAGGAAGAGCCTCATACTTTTGAAGAAGCTAAGGACAATGTGCATTGGATGCAAGCCATGCAAGATGAGTTGCAATCTATTGAGAAAAATCAAACCTGGAATCTTGTAGATTTGCCACCAAGAAAGAATGCCATAGGTACCACATGGGTTTTCAAAGTAAAAAGGAAGTCAGATGGGTCCATTGACAGGTACAAGGCACGGCTAGTTGCAAAAGGCTATGCTCAAAAGAAGGGCATTGATTATGAGGAGACATTTGCTCCTACTTCCAAGATGACCACTATCAGATCAGTTATTGCTATGGCTGCACATTTTGATTGGAATGTTCATCAGTTGGACATAAAAACAGCTTTTCTTAATGGAGACTTGTTGGAAGAGGTGTATGTCAAACAACCTCCTGGCTTTGAAATTTCAGGTAATGCACATAAAGTTTACAAGCTGAATAAAGCTTTGTATGGGCTGAAACAAGACCTACGTGCATGGTACTCCAAGATTGATGCCTTTCTGACCAGCAAGGGGCTTCATAACAGTCCAATTGAAAGTACCTCCACATCAGGAAGGATGGGGGGGATATTTTGGTCATCATTCTTTATGTAGATGACATGCTGCTTACAAGGTCACATGCATAACAAATTGCAAATTTCAAAGCTAAATTGAAAGCTACATTTGACATGTCAAATTTTGGCATGTTACATTTTTATTTCGGGATCCAATTTTTACAAGAGAGACGTGGGGTTATTATGTCTCAATCCAAGTATGTGCAAAAGCTCTTGGGTCGGTTCAACATGCAAGATTGCAAGCCTACAGCCACTCCCGATATTCAATTTACAGTATCACACGTGAGCAGGTATATGCACAGCCCAAAGACAACACATTGGCAAGCTATAAAATGCATCTTCCGTTACTTGCAAGGCACAAAGTCTTATGGCTTGATGTTTCCCAAGGGAGTGACTTGCATATGCATGCTTGCAGTGCTTCAAATTGGGCTAGAGATTATGACACTAGGCAGTCCACAAGTGGTAATTGTTTCTTTTAGGGACATGCTTGCATTTCTTGGCTAAGTAAGAAACAATCTATTGTGGCTACTTCCTCATGTGAAGCTGAGTATAGGGCAACTTTCACAGCAAAAGTTGAATGTGTGTGGTTACGCCGCTTATTTGCTGATCTTCATCTATCATTGGAAGGTCCTTCTCCAATTCTCACTGATAGTCAGAGTGCTATAGCAATTGCAAAGAATCCTATGTTTCATGCTCGCACAAAGCACATTGAGGTTCATTATCACTACGTCAGAGAGAAGTTGCATGCAAGGGAGATTAGTATGATCTATGTCTCCACACATGACAATGTTGCACTCCATACATGACAATGTTGCAGACATCTTCACCAAAGCACTTCCACGTGAGAAGTTTGAGGCATTTCGCAATGCCTTGAACTTATCTCCTTTTGGTAATTGATCTTTTCCTTGTACATCATCACATTCGCACTGCAGGGGGGTGTTGGAATATCGCCATAATTCAAGGCAGTGACCAATGTATGGTCAATGAGTGAGTCAGGGGCACTTCTCCCTCATTAGAGGTTTTTCCCCCTAACAACAATTAGGATCCCTAACTACGGTTAGTGGATAGGATAAGGTTTTGTCACTTAGACAAAACCTTCTCCTTTTGTACGTTCTTTCTATCTCTCTTATTCAGTATGTTTTGTATGGCTTGCTCTCCATCTCTCATTTTCTACAACCGAGCTGGAGGGTAATAAACAGCCTATGGATTCACGTCAACGACTGAATTAAAACTGTCCACAGCTCTCCCTTCTCCAAAGCTCTCCCTCTCTCTCCCTCTCTCTGAACAAACACTAGGGCCCACGACAAATTGTCGGGCTGGACCCCCCCGAAGGTCTTTATTACTTTCAGAAAAACTGTTACAAAAGTTCAGCAGGAAGCTGTCTCGTAAGTCTCTCCTCATACGTGAAAAGAAATCCTTCTTTACAAGGGCTTCAAACCCCATTCAAATTGGCAACATGCCACTTGTCTACAATCTAGACTAACTCTTATTACAAGCCACTTAGGGCCATTCTGGAGTCTTCAAAGCTCTCGGTCACACGAACCGCTTCCTAGGTGCTTGTCAGGCTCCCATTTCGCTTAGGAAAAATAATCCTTCTAGTACCTGCAACAATTAATTAAAGCGCACCACCATGGTACCCATTAATTGTTAGCACTTTGCATGCAAATAACACACTGTGGACTAATCCTAGTCACGGTGGGCGTCCCCACTGAACACATGTGCACATCTAAACAAATATATATATATTCTCTGGTTGACCGAGGTCAACACTCTTGATTATAATTAAAGAGCTTCGACCAAAGGTCAAGGCGCCTTAATTATAGCCAAGTCTCTCCAACCGGAGTTGGCACATCTTGGTTAACCGGGGTTAACCCTCTTGGCGCAGGCCAAGTCTTGTTGACCGAAGTCAACATTCTCTGACCGTAGTCAGGTTTACTTGACTGGAGTCAAGTATCTTTGACCGTAGTCAATCCTTTGACCATTAAAATGACTCTTCGACCGTAATTAACACATATAACATTCTTTAATTAAGATCAAATAAATGGTCAACTGTACTTTGACTTAGGATATTTACATTGTGGTGACATCCCCTCGGCTTCTATTCAGTTGACCTCAACTGAAAAGCTTCCTTGTAAACATCCAAAAGCTGTGGATGATCGGATAACATGTCTTCGTCCATCCACTTGGCATCTAATGCCGTATAATTCTTGAATTTTACAAGATACCTGTAAAATTCCTTACCCTGAGGGCCTTTACGTACAGTATGGTACACAATTTGCTCTGGCTGAAGGACTTCCTCCAGCTCATCCACTTCTGGTGGATCTTCTGATACTGGTTCTGTAGGCTCTGGTCCTTGAAATTTCTTTAGAAGACTCACATGGAATGCATTGTGAATCCTCCAATGCTCTGGCAATGCTAATCTGTATGCAACCTCATTTATTCTTTCTGTAATCCTGAAAGGGCCATAGTATCTGGGAGATAACTTTGCATACACTTTGTGTTTGCCTTTAAACTTGCGGAGCCTAGCTTTTTCAAACTTTAAAAGTATCCAGTCCCCTTCCTTGAGATCTAGCTGTCTCCTATGTTTATCTGCAGCCCTTTTATGTTTCTCTTGAGACCTTTCAATTGCTGTCCGGACTTGGCTGTAAGCTGTCTGGAGGTCTCTTACAAACTGATCAGCTGCAAATATTTCATCTTTAGTCCTTAATATAGGTGGCAAAATCACCTTCCCATATATGACTTCAAAAGGGGCTTTCCCTGTAGAGCTATGTACTGTATTATTGTAAGCAAACTCTACTAAGGGTAGGTACTTTTCCCAGTCTGAACTCTGGTCACCCACGTAGCATTTCAGCATATCCAAAATGGTAGAATTTGCTACTTCACTTTGACCATCTGTCTGGGGATGGAAAGAAGAAGAAAAATTCAGATTCGTCCCCATGTTATCAAATAAAGCTCTCCAGAATAGACTGGTCATTCTGGGGTCTCGATCACTAACAATGGACTTAGGCATACCATGATGTTTAAAGATCTGTGCCATGAACAGCTTAGCCATATGATCTGCCTTTATGGTTTTGCGAACCGGAATGAAATGAGCTTGCTTGCTGAATCTATCAATGATAGTCCAGATCCCATCATTCCCTGACTTTGATCTCGGCAAATCAAAAATAAAGTCCATTGTAATATTTTCCCATGGTGCCTGAGGCACGGGAAGAGGCATAAGTAGGCCAGGTGCCTTCTGTCTATCATACTTGATTTTCTGACACGTAAGGCATTCAGTAACAAACTGATGTATATCTTTCCGCATTCCTGGCCAAAAGAAATACCTCTCTAGTGCTAGAGTTGTTGCTGTAATTCCTCTGTGTCCAGCATAGGGAGGTGCATGGCATTCCCCCAAAATCTTTTTCCTCATCTCCTGGGTGATGCATAGGCAATCATCTTTCATTAAATACCCATCTTTCAGGGAATAGTGACTGGTGGATTGCCCTTCTTGCATCTGCTGTAAAATTTCACCAAAATCAGAATCATGAGCATATTGTTCCCTCATGTCTTCCAGGTCCTGATGATAAGCAATAGTTACATTATTGACCTGGGGTCTTCGGGACAAGGCATCTGCCACTCTGTTCCGAATTCCTGGAGTATGGACAATCTGAAAATGGTACATTGACAGCATGTTTGCCCATTTCATATGCTTCTCTGAAAGCTTGGTCTGAGTTAAAAAGTATTTCAGACTTTGGTGATCTGTTTTGACAGTAAAATCTGCACCCAAAAGATAGTGTTTCCATGTATGGATAGCATGAATTACAGCCAATAACTCTTTCTCATAGATTCCTAAATATCTTTCCGCATCCCGAAGTCGTCTGCTTTCATAGGCTACTACATGACCATTCTGATGCAATGCAGCCCCAACACATTCTCCACAAGCATCGCAATCCACATCAAAAGACTGATACAGATCCGGAACTACCAGAATAGGCTCTGTAGTCAACTTTTCCTTGAGTGTATTGAATGCTTTCTTCTGTGATAATCCCCATGTGAAAGCTGCATTTTTCTTAGTGAGGTCATGTAACGGAGCTGCGATATCAGCAAAGTGTCTGATAAATCTTCTGTAGTAAGAACACAAGCCTAAGAAGCTTCGAACTTCATGCACAGTTTTCAGCTCTGGCCATTCTTGAATGGCACGGATCTTCGCTGGATCCATTTGTATCCCATTCTTGGATATTATATGCCCCAGATAATGGATTTCTTCCAAGAAGAACTCACTTTTCTTGCTGTTTGCATAGAGCTGATGATTTCTCAGCTCTTGAAACACTATAGCAAGATGTTCTCTGTGGTCTTCCTCTGTCTTAGAGAAAACTAAGATATCATCAAAGAAAGTACCAGTAAAATGCCTGTACTTCCGGAAGATGCGATCCATCATTATGTTAAATGTGGCTGGAGCATTTGTCAATCCAAAAGGCATCACTAAGTATTCATACAACCCGAATGTTGTGCGGAATGCTGTCTTATGCACATCCTGAGGCTGTATCCTCACTTGGTGGTAGCCACTCTTCAAGTCTATCCTGCTGAAAACTGAAGCTCCATTTAACTGATCCAAGACATCATCAATACGCGGAATAGGGAATCTATTCTTGATGGTCATTTTGTTCAGTGCGCGATAATCAACACACATACGGAATGAACCATCTTTCTTCTGTACTAACAGTACAGGGGAACAAAAAGGAGACGAGCTGGGCTGAATCAAGCCTTTGGACAACAAGTCCTGTACTTGAGCCATAATCTCCTCTCTCTGAGTCGCACTGACTCTATAAGGGGGTCTGTTTGGTGGCTCACTACCAGGCATTAACTCTATCTGATGATCTTCTGGTCTCTCTGGGGGTAACTCCCCTGGCAAAACATCAGAAAAGCAATCTTTAAAGTTTACCAAAAACTGAAACTTATCTTTGTCTGCATCATTCATTTCAGCATGCATATCAGTCTCTTTTTCTTTTACAAAAACCATGTACGCAGAAATTGCAGACTTTATTGCTTTACCGCATGAAACATCAGATACAATGGGGATAGTGTCCCCTTTATTCCTGGCAATTACACGCTGATTTTTCCCCCTATGTACAAATTCCAGCACTCTTTCAGGAAGAGTCAACTTCACTGCCTTGCGGTGAAACCAAGGCATCCCCAAAACTACATCATAATGTTTCAGTGGAGAAATGAAGAAGTCTTCCTGATCCACATAACTTTGAACATGTAGACGGAGTTTCCCTATCAAGGGAGTAACTGGCACAGGATTCCCACAAAACATTTGATCGGCATCCAAAGCCCTGCCTAACTCTTCCGTCTTTATTCCCAGCCTCAGGGCTAGATCCTCTGATATGAAATTATCAGTAGCCCCTGGATCAAATAAAATTAGCGCTTGCTGGTCTCTAACTTTGCCCCATGATAGCAGCAATTCTCGTTCTTCTGGGTTCAAAGCATGACCCAGTATATCAGGAATACCCCCCGCCATTGGCTTTTGCGGTCCTCGTGGCTTCTCTGCCTCTTTTCCCTTCGATGATGAAGGCTTTTCTGGGCACTGGGCAGCCACATGCCCCTCTTTACCGCACCTGAAGCATTTCCCATCTCTACGGAATTCCGCTATCTGTTCAGGGGTAAAAATAGATTTGCCTTTATAGGTCTTTGAGAACTGAGTACCCCTCGGCTTCTGAGGCTGAAACCCTTTCTTTTCAGCCTTAGGGGACTCTTTCTTTTCTGATTTTATGAAATCAGATTTCTTTTTATCAGCACGTCCTGCATGCAAGGATGGCACTGTAGATGGATCTTGTAGCGGTACAAGACTCGCTACTGAGGCTGAATGCATAAGATCTTGAATATTCTTTGCCCCCAAAGCATTCACTACTGCCTGAATTCTTGGAGTGAGACCTGCTCTGTACTTTCTCATCTGGGTACCTTTGGAGATCTTTTTGAACGGTGCAACCTGCAAATAAGCATCCCAGAACTTTTGGTTGTACCCATCTACTGTATCTCCTGCATCCATGTGCAAGCTATCCCAGTCTTGAAGAACATGGTCTCTGAACTGTTTAGGCATGAACTGCTGGTAGAAGGCTTTCTTGAAGCCCTTCCACTTTCTTGGGGCTGACCCATCTGTAGTCAGTGCACTCCACCATGCACTAGCCGTTGCTGTTAAGTGTAAGCTGACCATTCTTAATTTGGAGGATTCTGAAAATTTCTCTGTACCGAATGCAGCATCAAACTGTCTGATAAACTGCAATGCTTTGTCTGTATGACCATACTGTCCATTGTAGGTCATAAACTTGACAGATTTTCCTCCCTCTTTAAATTCCCTGGTCGCTTTGGAAGACTTTCTCTTCCCAGACTTCTCGTGTTTCCTTCTTTTCCTGGATGGTTTATCTGATAAGGAAGAAGAAGACACAGAAGTCGAACTCGAGGTAGACGGTGATGGACTAGGAGATCGGTGATGACGCCTCGATCTCTTTTTACTATGGGACCGTCTCCTATGAGATCTATGAGATCTCTCTCTCTCAGACTGTACACGGGAGTGTGCCTCTGGCATTGGCACGTCATATACTGGATTAGGCATAGCCTCTGCTGGAAACAAATGCTGAGCCCTGGGATCCCTTTTAAGATTTTCCAGCTCTTGTATACGAGTGCGTACCATTTGTTCAAATTCCTGTTGAGTTTGTGGCACATTCCTCTGTCTTGGATGCACATCCCTATCTTGAGAATCCCACTGGATAGGTGATTGATCCATATTCTGAGATCTGCAGATTTTCTCACACAGTGCAAGTAACTAAGGCACACTACCTTTGCTTTTCCAACAGAAAAGGGTACCTCAACAAGAGGTGTTTTGCATTCACAATCTATGCCAGTACTGGCTGTCAGTTCAAGGCATGTACCCACACAGTTGCCAAAGCATCATCAACTATGTTGCCCTTTTCTGGCTGCTGCAGATGGCTTCAAAAGGCATCTGTTTTTTTTTTTTCCCTCTTTTTACTGTTCAAAGGCATGCATTCTCCTTTTTCTGCAAATCTCTGTTTTCTCTGCTTTTCTCTGGTTTTCTGCTACTTTTCTGACAGTAAAAGTCTGACAGGCAGGTGAAAATTAATAACCAAAACTGTCTCTGCAACTGTCTCTCTTTTTTTTTTTTTTTTTTTTTTGTTGAAAACAGTAACCAGATAAGTAACTACTGGTTACTCTAACCGACTGTCTGGTTCTGGTCTGGTTAGTCTGCAACTAGACTAACTGGACTGGTTACACCAACCAAACTGGTCTGGTTAGGCCAGCTTAACTGAACCAAAGTTGAACTAACTGGATACTGGTTCAACTAACCAGAGTTAACTGACTGCGGTTGACTTAACCAGGGTTTCACTAACCACGGGTCTACCAACCAGGGTTTAACTTTACCAGGATTAACTTAACCACTGGTCTGCCAGGCTGGCTGCCACGTGTCAGTGCCATGTCAGCATCTGAGCTGTCTGCCACCTGTACTGCGCCACGTCAGCGCCACGTGTCCTGTGCCACGTGTCCTGCCACGTCATCTGGTGCACTGTGTACCTGCTGGCTGCCACGTCAGCATCGCGTCAGCACCACGTGTCAGATCTGCCACGTCAGCAGAGATGACATCAGCGCTCCACGTCAGCCTCAGCGCAGCACCCACCTGCGTGGAGGTGTGTTAGCGCTGTTCTCTGGTGAAGGCGCGTCAGGTCCCGTCTCAAGGAACAAAGCCTCTGTCGACCAGCGTAGCTCTTCGTCGTCATTCACCAGCTGACACCCCCGCGCTTGCCTTTGAGATCATCAGCAGAAGATTGCCTTCCCGATTTCCATTGTTCGTCCTTTTGCATTTACAGGACCCCTTCCTTTGCCGTTCACGATGGCTCATGGAATCTCTCCTTAGCTTCCTTTAGGAATTCCATCACATAATTACCCAGCAAGACACGACGCTGCTTGGGCTCTTGCCTAAAAAAAAGAGTTGCACTTCCGGTAGGGCAATATGTTTAGCCAGACTTGCCGCCGTATGCATAAACACTCGCTTGCTCCTCTTTATTCCAACACTTTGAATCGTCAAAAACTTCAGTAAGTTTTTGAGCCTCGGCTCTGATACCAATACAACCGAGCTGGAGGGTAATAAACAGCCTATGGATTCACGTCAACGACTGAATTAAAACTGTCCACAGCTCTCCCTCTCTCTCCCTCTCTCTGAACAAACACTAGGGCCCAGGACAAATTGTCGGGCTGGACCCCCCCGAAGGTCTTTATTACTTTCAGAAAAACTGTTACAAAAGTTCAGCAGGAAGCTGTCTCGTAAGTCTCTCCTCATACGTGAAAAGAAATCCTTCTTTACAAGGGCTTCAAACCCCATTCAAATTGGCAACATGCCACTTGTCTACAATCTAGACTAACTCTTATTACAAGCCACTTAGGGCCATTCTGGAGTCTTCAAAGCTCTCGGTCACACGAACCGCTTCCTAGGTGCTTGTCAGGCTCCCATTTCGCTTAGGAAAATTCGCTTAGGAAAAATAATCCTTCTAGTACCTGCAACAATTAATTAAAGCGCACCACCATGGTACCCATTAATTGTTAGCACTTTGCATGCAAATAACACACTGTGGACTAATCCTAGTCACGGTGGGCGTCCCCACTGAACACATGTGCACATCTAAACAAATATATATATATATATATATATATATTCTCTGGTTGACCGAGGTCAACACTCTTGATTATAATTAAAGAGCTTCGACCAAAGGTCAAGGCGCCTTAATTATAGCCAAGTCTCTCCAACCGGAGTTGGCACATCTTGGTTAACCGGGGTTAACCCTCTTGGCGCAGGCCAAGTCTTGTTGACCGAAGTCAACATTCTCTGACCGTAGTCAGGTTTACTTGACTGGAGTCAAGTATCTTTGACCGTAGTCAATCCTTTGACCATTAAAATGACTCTTCGACCGTAATTAACACATATAACATTCTTTAATTAAGATCAAATAAATGGTCAACTGTACTTTGACTTAGGATATTTACATTGTGGTGACATTTTCCTTCATGGTAGCGCGGCACTTGGGAAGCATAAGCGCTGGTAGGGGGGGGGGAGAGAGAGAGAGAGAGAGAGAGAGAGATGTTTGTGAGCAGCTTTTTGGCTCCTTTTTGCTGTTTCTGGCTCGTTTTTGCATGCACAACAGCAATCTGGTTGTCCGTAGAGTTTATGCATGAGCTTCAACTATTCTGGAGCAGCACCAAGCTGTCCATACACTTTTGGTACTGATTCGCTGTTCAGAACAGCAGCGCCAAGCTGTAACAGGCTGCAGAGAATTGGAATTTTCTGGCAGACTCTGCATGCAGGCACATGCAGAGGTAATGACAACCCAACTATCATGACCACATTCGTGCTACCCTTGTGGAGATGTATCTTCGAGGGAAGCGCCTTTTGTGGTGGCGGGATTTAAAGGAAAAGCCTTCTGCTCTTACAACTTTGAACAAATTCTGTGAGGCCTTCACAAAAGAATTCCTTCTCGAGCCAAACGAGTTTGCCAATTTTCGGAAGGTTCAAATCCTAAATAAGGCTGGAAAGCCCTTGGAGTCCTTCAACCAAAAGTTCAGGACAAGATAGGGCGTAGTAAGTTCAAGATACTCAATCGAGCAGCCCACTTTGTGAAGGTCCATGATAGCACCCTGGCACATGAGGACGAGGAAAAGCTTCGACAGCCGGTCAAAGTGGAAGGCCTAAGAAGAACAAAAACAGAAACCACCAAGCCGGCAACTCCAATATCAAGTCTGAAAAGGCTAAGCAGACTTCAGGCCTGACACACGCAAATCTGTTGTGCCGCTGTTCTTTCTCCAATCACGGGCATAGGCACATTGATTGTCCTCCCAGCCAACCTCGGTGGTTGCAAGCTCTCCAAAGAAATCAACTATTACATGAAGCTCATGCTTACAAAATTCCACCAAGCCCCAAAATTCCCTAGATGGATCTAGTATGCCACATGTCTTCATTCTAGGGTCCCTCCTTAATGCATCATTTACCCCTCTCTTGGGATATCATTGAAACCATTTGCCCCTAGGCACATTTAATGCATTTAGGTCCCTTTAGCCTTAGATCCACCTAGTCTAGTGCCATATCACCCTCACCTAGGACCTTGACCTTGATTCCTTTTTTGATCATTTACATGAAGCCCAAAGAAATATAATACAAACAGTGATCCTTTAAAGGAAAATGTCGACTGACTCTTCCGAGGTCATGTTACCTCAACTTGAGCGTAACATTCCTTCCCTCTTCAAGCATCAGCGTCCTCGATGATAAAGTTTGGGAACACTCTCCGTAACTGGTATACGGATTCCCAGGTAGCTTCTGATAGAGGAAGACCATGCCATGCAACCAACACCGTGAGTATCTTCCGATTGCGTAATTGCATTGTTCCTTGGTCCAGGATTCTTGTTGGTTTGCGTCTTGCATTATCCTCTATCTCCTTAAACAAAACAACACCCTCAATTAGTGAGTCACCTGTATGCAAAATTTTCTTTAAACGAGAAACATGAAACACTGGGTGCACCTTACAACCCTGTGGCAATTCTAATTTATAGACTACCTTGCCTATTCTTTTCTCTCGCTTCAAGACACCGTTTCAATGCTCACGTTCACAACGAAGGCACAAGACCTGGGCTTAACTACTCTCCAAAATTGCTCCGTGATAAACGTAATTAAAAGGAATACCAGTGTGGTCAATCCGATGATGAAGAAGACTGATCTACGTAACTATTGTAACTCACGGACTTTGCACAGCAATTGAACCCCCCCAGCCTTCAGTACTAACCAAATTATTAACCTGTGACTGTACACAATCCAGATATCATGGACAGACAACACAACGCCATCCACCTCCCCCCTTTTCCCAATCGCCTGCCTGGCTCTGATACCAAATGACACACGCAAATCTGTTGTGCCGCTGTTCTTTCTCCAATCACGGGCATAGGCACATTGATTGTCCTCCCAGCCAACCTCGGTGGTTGCAAGCTCTCCTAAAAAATCAACTATTACGTGAACCTCCTGCTTACAAAATTCCACCAAGCCCCAAAATTCCCTAGATGGATCTAGTATGCCACATGTCTTCATTCTAGGGTCCCTCCTTAATGCATCATTTACCCCTCTCTTGGGATATCATTGAAACCATTTGCCCCTAGGCACATTTAATGCATTTAGGTCCCTTTAGCCTTAGATCCACCTAGTCTAGTGCCATATCATCCTCACCTAGGACCTTGACCTTGATTCCTTTTTTGATCATTTACATGAAGCCCAAAGAAATATAATACAAGCATTGATCCTTTAAAGGAAAATGTCGACTGACCCTTCCAAGGTCATGTTACCTCAACTTGAGCGTAACAAGGCCCTCTTGCAAAGAGCCTCATACGCAAGCTGATGCTCATGCAAAGGGTCTATGCTTTAAGCACAGCAAGCCTAGTCAACTGTTGAAGTTTGCCCTTTAAACCGTGTTAAGGATAAAGCAACACTCCACACCACTTGGTTAACCCCATCAAGAGTTGTAATGAAACCAAGATACTCAAAATTAACCATGCACAGCATAGTTTTCTTCTTATTTAGATAGAGACTAGCTTTTGCAAGGGAGAGCACCCACCACATGGGTGGAGTTTAAGCAGGTCTTTTCAGCTGCGTGGTTGACCACCACATTTGAGGTTGACATCATGACGGCTTGGCAAAAGTTGGATGTATAGAATTGCCGTAATTTGGAGAATACAACAAGAAGTTTTGGGAAGCTCTATTACCAGTTAGTTCCTATCAGCATGTTCCGTTGCCTAACAGGTGGACTGTGGATTGCCAAAGGAAATTTGAGACTTTTGCACAAAGTCCAAGGTTTCTAACTATCGCAGTTGATCGAGAATGCCAATACAGCTTATGCTCTGCTACAGGGCAGGACCACTAGTTTTAAGGGCAGCAAGAGAGAAGAATTCAAAAAGAGAGAAGAGTTCAAAAGGAAGGACTTCAAACGGAAGGACAGATTTGGAAGACGACAATCGAGAGCTACTTTGGTTGTAGGCCAACGGCGTGTTCTCATGTCATCACGGCCTACCAGGTTCACAGAAGAGGAGAAACAGGTCCTTAGAGAGCAGAACAAATGTTTCTACTGCAGAGAGGAAGGCTATCAAGTGCATGATTGTCCACTAAAGAAAAAAAGACAGCATCCCTCGAAGGATAGAGATGAACAGAAGGCGAACGAAGAGCAAGAAACAAAAGCCATCTGCTGGCCTTGTACCTGATATGATCACTAATAAGAAACAGGAAGACAATGCGAAGCTTTGTAGAGCTTGGGGCAAAGTTCGTGATCAAACCGCTCTATTTTTCTTCGACCAAGGTGCTAAAGCAAATTTTCTTTGTCCTGAGTTAGCAAGTAAGCTGAGTGCAAATGTATTTGATCGCTCATTCATGTTTTGGAAATTTAAGTTGGGGAGGAGATATGCCGGTATACGCCCTAAGGAGATGGGTTCACTTGCACAAGCAGACATGGCTGCTATAGGGCTGAGTACATCCATCACTCCGATCATTGGGAAGCTTTGTCTTCATATCTAGAGCTATGTTAATACTGAAGAATTTTACATCATGCCTCTGAATGGTTGTGACGTACTTTTGGGCATTCTATGGTGTTATCACCTTCGGGCTATTGTAGATACTCTCAATAAAACAGTCACCCTAACTCACAAGGGAAAGACTCATGCGCTCGATGTAAAACTCAAAGGAGAGTCCCCATATTTTGTGGCCAAGGTCTTGAGGTGGTACGGACAAACAATGTAATATTGATGAATTTCTAGAGACAACAAGACTTCTAGTGGACCCCAATCACACCTACACAAAGCTGATGCATGGATCAGATACAATCCCAAACCACCTTTACCTATATGAACCTTACAACCAGAATTTTATAAGATTTGGCACATTCGCCAATCAACTTATACTTTAAGCTCACCAAATTATTTAAATTCTTTTAAGGGGGTTCCTTAATTTTTAGTCAGGGTCGGTTTGACAGCCAGCAGCAACATCCCACAATGAGGCGTCGTTTGTTTCACAAGAGGGACTATTGAATGTAAATAAATCACTTATTTTCTCTCAACTACCAATTACATTATCCTTTCGTACATCAATAGCTTTCACACGACTCACCATGCCTTCCTTGTACTCTTTTCCCATACGCCGTCTTCCAGCATAGTACTCCTCGTCCAGCTACAAAAGCAGAAGCAAGGAAAATATGGGCCCTTCCCATAGAAAAGAGACCGAGAGATGCAAACAAGAAACGCTCACAGCCTGTAATGAGTAAATGATTGGTTAAATACAAGCATAAATGATAGGTTGAATACAAGCACGTACAAAGGATGAGTCCTCGGTTAGATGAAGCGAATTGGTAAAGCTCAGGATAGCAAACTTGGCGGTCCTTTAGAACTGGAAATTACCTCTTCCTCTTCTCGGTCCAGCCTTTCTTTGTTTGCTGCCACCCACTCACCGTATTGCTTCAAGAACATATTCCAGCGGTCGAAGTTTCCCTCCCCTTTGAATGGCTTTGCCTTCTTAAAGTCGTCAAGAGTAAACCTTCGGTTTTGGAAGGCATGCGCTTGCCTGATAAACGCAAGCTCGTCGGGGTCAACCTTCCATCCTGGCGGGGGCCAATCCCTCGGAGGAGTCAGCCTAAACACCATTCGTTCTCGCCACGCGGTGCCTGGAATTTGCCCATGCTCAATGGCGTCTTTAGTTTGAGGGCACTCTATCACCCCCAGGTCGTCTGGGATCAGAGGTTTAGGTTTGGCATGCAGCATTGCGAACATCTCCGGGGGAACCGGTGGCTCCTCTTTGCCTCTGTTGAGATTCAGAGTGTCGAGGGCGAACTGGGTTTCGGTTGAGTGGTGCGCTTCCCATGGAGCCCAGAAGCGTTCGACCCAGTGACGGCGTCTGGCGTCCTCTTCACTCTCAAGGACTCGGTCGAAGGGGGAGAATTCCTCGATGAATTCAAGAGGAGGCGCGGGTTCATAAGGATCAACGTAGCGGGCAAAGGGGGTGAGGCGGGATTTATGGCGATGCAGGGAGAGGGAAAGGGATGAGGTCTGAGGAGAAGTGAGGAGGGGAAAGGGAAGAGCAGAGGAAGGGGGAGTGAAAGGGGACAGCAAGAGGCGGATATGGCTATGGAGGTGGTGAAGCTCCATGGCTGCCTCCGTGCAAGATTCAAAGAAGGATTTTAGAAGTGGATATGGCTATGGAGGTGGTGAAGCTCCATGGCTGCTCTGGCCTTTTAGCCTTGCATGGTTCGAGAAGGATTTTAGAGGTATGGATCTCAACGTTTAAGAAGGGTTTTAGGAATACTTTGGCTCTTGTGGCTATAGCCTCTCTAAGGTTTAACAAGGGTTTTAGAAATAGTTTTGCACTAACGGTTTTGAGCCACCAAATGGATGACATGTTATGACTTGAGAGAGGAGAACCTTCTCCTCATAAAGGAAAATGTAATTGGTAGTGAGGAGAAGTGAGCAAAACCTTCTCCTCATAAAGGAAATTGTAATTGTTGGGAGTTGAGAGTGAGATCAAGAGGTGGATATGGCTATCTAAGAGGTGGAAAATGTAATTGGTAGTGAGGAGAAGTGAGCAAAACCTTCTCCTCATAATGGAACTCAAGAGAACCTTCTCCTCATAAAGGAAATTGTAATTAGGAGTTCAAAGTGAGAGCAAGAGGTGGATATGGCTATGGAAGTGGTGAAGCGCCGGGCCTGTTCTGGCTATGGAGGTTCTTAGCCTTTGCAAGGTTCAAGAAGGATTTTAGAGAAGGTTTAGTTATAACGATTTAAGCCACCAATGGATGAGATGCTATGACTAAAGAGTGAGGAGAAGTGAGGAGAAGCTTCTCCTCATAAAGGAAAATGTAGAGACTGAGAACAACATGGGGTATGGTTATGGAGGTGGTGAAGCTCCATGGCTGGAGTGGCTATGGAGGCTTTAGCCTTTGCAAGGTTTAAGAGGTAGATATGGCTATGGAAGTGGTGAAGCTCCGTGCCTGTTCTCACTATAGAGGCTTTACCTTTGCAAGATTTAAGAAGGGTTTTAGTGAAGGTTTAGTTATAACGATTTAAGCCACCAAATGGACGAGATGCTATGACTAAAGAGTGAAATCTAAGGAGAAGTGAGGAGAAGCTAACCTCATAAAGGAAAATGTAATTGGCAATTGAGAGTGAGAACAAGATGGGGATATGGTTATGGAGGTGGTGAAGCTCCACGGCTCTAGTGGCTGTGGAGGCTTTAGCCTCTCCAACGTTTAATAAGGGTTTTAGAGAAGGTTTAGGTTTAACGGTTTAAACCATTAAAGAGTGAGGTATGAGGAGATGTAAGGAAAGGAAAATGTAATTAGCAGTTGAGAGTGAGAGCAAGAGGTGGATCTGGGTATGGATGTGGTGAAGCTCCATGGCAATTGTGGCTATGGACGCTTTTACCACTACAAGGTTTAAGAAGGGTTTTAGAGTTGTATATGGTTATCGAGGTGGTGCTACTATGGCTATGGAGGAAGCTTTAGGTCTAAGAAGGGTTTTAGATAAATTTTAGCTCTAACGATTTAAGGAAAGAGAAGTGAGAAGTAGTGGAGAAGTTTTAGCTCTAACAGTTTAAGGCAAGAGAAGTGATTAGTGGTGGAGAAGCTTCTCCTAATAAAGGAAAATGTAATTGGCAATCAAAAGTGAGAGCAAGAGGTGTGGCTGTTGTGGCTATGGAGGATTTAGCCTCTTCAAGGTTTAAGAAGGGTTTTAGAGGTGGATAGAGGTGGATAGGGCTATAGAGGTGGTGAAGTTTCATGGCTGTTGTGGCTATCGAGGAGGCTTTAGCCTCTTCAAGGTCTAAGAAGGGTTTTAGAGAAGTTTTAGCTCTAATGGTTTAAGCTAGCAAATGGATGAGAGATGTTATGACTCAAGAGTGAGGCATGCATGGAAGTGCATGTGCCAAAGAGGTGTAGGCACCTCTTTCCATGTGAACCGATGAACTCCAATGAAATGCCCTCCATTCTAGCTAGTGAGAAGGTGCTCCAAACAAGCCCTCTATTACCTGCTCAGACCTATGCCCCAAGTATAGCTAGAGCTTACTTCAGTCACTACCAAGAAAACACTCGCTAGTATGCACATTAACAACTTGCAAGTGCCCATAGGGTGATCAAGTTGGATTTGATTCAAGCTACTATTCTTCAATAGCTCCACCTTCATTTATGGCAACAACAAGTACCTTTGGTTATACCTACATCTAGCATCACTCAAAGCCTCCCCTCACTATAGAATTGCGGGAAGATCAAGAGCATGCAAACAGACCTTGGCAATGTGGTTGCAACTTGCAATTCTAGAGGCTTTAGAAGGCTTGAAAATGTGTACAAGGGGACTTCGCATGGATAAGGTGCCAACGCTCCTATCTCAAGCTTTCAATTAGGTGTGCATTTGGAGCTCTCATGGATGAAGTGAGCACCTCACAAGGGGTTCCCTAAAGAGAATTTCACCGGGAGAAAGTTGAAATGCAAGTTGAGGTAGATGCAACAAGATGAGAGCAAACACAGATTTCAAATGAACTATAGAGATTTAACATAACATAAGCAATAAAAATATAACATGGAACTCCAAACCATGGATCCCATGCCCATTGCAAGACATTATTGGCCTGCCGAAAGTAGGGACTAAGGGGCTTAGCACATGGGAAGAAATAGGATGGGAATGGGAAAAGATGGTCCCAAGTGATCCCATGCATATTTCTATACTATTCCCATCCCACCATGTGCTAACAAAAAAAGAATAGGGATGGGTTTAGGATGAAGAGGACATGTGGCATCATTTCATGTGTTTAAGAGGTGGGGACCTTGTGGCGACAAGGACACATGTCATCCTTCCATGTTTTTGAATCCCTAAAAAGGGGGAACCCATTCTGGCCGCCAAGGTCTAGAGGCCATGGTCCCAGGATGGGAGAAAAAGTGGCTACTCCCATTCTTAATCCATCCTAGACCACTTGGTGTAGGATGGGAGTAATGATGACAAAAATATTCCCATCCTAAACCCATGCTAGCCCCATCCATGTGCTAAGGCCCTAAGTGAAGGCGATTCACAACAAAGTGAAAATAGCCATTTTCAATTTTTAAAAAATCTCTAATGATTTTACGATCCACTTGGTATTGTTCCCTCTCCACATGCTATTTTTCCCTCTAGAAATCCACCACATTTTTAACCCCCCCCCCCCTCTCTCTCTCTCTCTCTCTCTCTCTCTCTCTCTCATCCCTTTCAATTCATCATCTCCGCCCTCTTTCGCTATTTGGATCTTTGGCGAGCCTTATGAATGATTTATTATCATTCACCTTGTTATCAAAGGTTGTGATTCCAAATGGTTTAATAAGTGAGAAGATATGTAATTGTTCTAGCTATGTGTACTTAACTTTCATGCCCATGTGTAAAGAGGTGTCATCTATTAGAACTACAAATGGATTATGAGAGCAAAGCTTCTAGATCATACTCTTTGAGCTCCCACTTGATTAGAGGTGGGAGCTACCCGAGGCTAGATTTTAGCACTAGCTCCAAGTGGGCTCCCATAGGACAAGCACCTCTATGTACTTTTAGCACAAGGACTTTTAAGATAGGTTTTAAAAGAGGAAAGGAGATTTTATTGGGAATGCAAATATGGGTTTGGTTTTTAAGCACTAGCTCTATGAGTGGTGTAGTTTTAGAAGAAGCTTCCATGAGGATTTTTTTCACAATGGCTTAAGAGATTTTAGGAGCGGTTGTCGTCCCCAATGGATAAGCATTGAGATAGAAGGGCTCCTAGGAGATAGTTAAGTAAAAGCATAAATTCCTATTGCTTAACTTATAGATGGACTAAAGTTATAATACTTTATGACTGGCATTATTTATCTTTTTGGTCGTTCTTATAGCTCAAGTTTTGCCCTCTATTTGAGACAGAACCTTGCCATTGGGGCTTTTGGAGCCTAAGGTATGATTCTTCAAAGTGTGTGTCTTTTCAACTGTTTGTGAGCCTTTTTGAGTGAGAGAGTAAGAGAGAAAAAGAAAAAATGTTTTTAGTGCTCGAGGTGGATCTCCATCACCATCCTATGCTTCATTGCTACCAGATGAGAGGATAAGTACTTTATAGTCTGCAAAGTACCTATGAGTACTTCATTCAAGACCTTTACAACCCTGAAAAAGCCCCCCTTAGTACTCCTTAGTCGTGACTCCCAAAGCTCATTGAAGACCTTTCATGTACTTTTTTGCGGCTCTTAGTGTTTTTACACATCATATGAGCTAGGCACAAATGCCCAGAGACCTGGATGATTGTCGAAAATCTCGATGTGCACCTAGTTCTACAGTTCCAAGTACTAACATGACATTACATATGTGTCCTTCAAGACCTTTTTAATAGCTTCTTATACCTTTGCACTCAAACATTATCCTAAGGGCTTTTAAGCCCTTCTTTGCCTTTTCAGCTACCCTTTGCAGCATTCTAAGTCCTCATTGCATAGACTAGTGATCCACGATCCCCAAGGCCCTCTTAATCAAGGCTTAAATGCTTATACAATGTCCAATGCAGATTGTTGAGCCTCTAACCTTAGCAAAATGAAATAGGGAGTGAGATGATGACCATGTAAAAAGCAACCAACCTCAAACATCCTCATGAAGCAAAAGATTAACAAGTGACATGATGATGGAGTGCCATGTCATCACATCCCAAAATCCTCCATGTGGATGATGATGCCATGTAGGTAGCCACATTGGGGAAGATGCATAAGTAGCCACATGAACATCTCCATATAGGCAACCATGCCAGTATCTATGTCACCAACTGCCATAAGATCAAATTTTGCCACGCAATCATTTTTGCCTAGTCATCTTTTTTTACATGGAAACTTTTAACCTTATGTTAATTTAATCTATTTGTGATTACCTTAAGGGTTAATTACTATAGCTATAGTTTTTATTGTTGACTATTGTATCAAGGTCAACATGTGATTAACCTTCAGTTGCCATAACTAATCTAGATAGGCCTGACTATCTAACTAGTGTGATTAGTGTCACCACATTTATAATGACTAGTCTATAACTATATGAGGAATAAAGCATACATATAATTGTCCAAATAACCATCTATATGTCACATTTTAAAAAGACTAGCAATGCAAACCTATAAAATTTTCAGTGCCTCTATTTGATATGGTACATTATAAGTCTGCAAAGTATATTGCATGGACATGGTGTGTACAATGGTATCTATGTGGTGATTCATCAAGCATGAATAAAATAAATATCTTGAATTAAAGACTTGCTAATTAGCTGTGAGATAAATCATGGAGTAAGGCTCTTGTTAATAGAAGAATGTAAACAACGACAAGTGAGGAACTTGATGCATAGTTATGTGGTCATAACAAAACCCATGGGTTCATTCATTTGATGTCTTCAAAGGCAAATATAACATAACCGATGTCTACATGTGTTCATTCATCCAATCATTAAATGAATCTCTTGCATTAACATATTGATGCCATCATGCTTGTACTATGCGAAGTCTTTGATGTCATACCAAAGACTAGATCGCCCATATATAGGTATGAGTAATCATGCAAGGAGCTTAAATTTCAGCATTTTGTGAAGGTTGTATAACTATTGGCTCATGAGGTAGGGGAGGAACATTGGAAGTGCTTGGTTCCATGTCATCCAGTATGATATTTTACAAAAATCATCCTTAAATTCCACATCTTCAAAGACATTCCTTGGTGCAACTTGAATCACATACCACCATTTTGTGTCCAAATTTGATTTAAAAATTAGCTTGACAACAAATTATGTTGTCATGTGCACCGACAATCTAAATTTCTATGACCCAAACTATTAAATAATAATAACACAAATTATGTACTTTTTCACAACAGTGAGGTAGCACAAATGTACCTACAAGGGCATCCAAGAGTTTGATTGAGTCAATGGGGGGAAAATAATTTGAATCTTTTCTTAGAATTACTTGAGCCCATCCACACACAACTGTGAGCCAGAACTAACTTTCATGATATCTTGTATTATTCCAATGTAATCTAGCTCCTTTCCCAAGTCTTTGGATATCCCTTGCCCACATTGCATTGCATGAAAGATATAAATAGTGAACCAAAAAATAACAAATTTTAGTTTGATGTAATTTCCAGCTTCTCATCATGGGAATTGTAAAAGCACGAGGTCACTACTTACATGAAGATTGCAATTCTTGAAGATATCTCATTCTATACTACTCACAATCCCCCCCCTCCAATAAGCCTCAATAAAGGCATCTTGTAGTCTTGGATTTCTTAGCAATAGAAACAACTATTGTGGATACCTCCCCTCTATTGCTTCTCGTAAAACCTAAGTTTTCTATCGTCCTCTCATTTTCTTTTTGTCTCTTTAATACATTTCTCCCTTCCCTCGCAATTATAGAAGCAAAATGTGTTCACCTTTAACACTCATATTTTTTCACCTAACCTTCCCTTATTCTACCTCCTCTTCATTCATATCATGCCATATATGGATTCAATTTTGTGAGAAACTCAATGACATAAAACATTAATTCTTGCTAGCTATTTTTATGCCATGCTACCTTCTAGCCATGCCTTTGGCCTCATAAACTCTTTTTTATACTTTCATGAAATGATCCAAGAAGAAAATCCATTGACTCAAGACAATTATAGCATATGCCAATGAAGCCACGAGATGGATAGTCAAAATTAATTAAATATGTAGAGTGCTCGTTGGAAAATTTTCTCAATCAAACATATTGCTTCAATGGTTTTGACTCTTATTGGCTCAATTGATGAATTTGAAATCTTATTTGACAACATCCACCGACAAGGTCCTAAAGACATTTGGAAATTTAATTATATATATGAAAGAATACAAATTCAATTTCACTCATAAACCATGATTTTGGGCTACATAACTTGCGACGATGAAGAGCAGCTTTTGTTGATGGCATTTCTTATCTCCTCTATAAGCAACCTTAGAGCTCTATTTAAACCACATATTGTTGGAGAATAAGTGATTAACAATGGATGCTATTATATGTATCACGTGCACTTGATGCTTTTTACATGTATGTATGGCATCAAAAAATGAAATACGCCAAATGAATTATTTTATTGGAACATCTTGTGCCAATTGCATGACTTTAGACCACTTAATTTTCCATCAACGATGATAAAAGTACCCCCTAAAGGATACATGCTCATGGAACTTTTTACCTTCTTTGTTAAAAGAACTTAGAGTGCTATTGGAACCACATATTGTTGTAGAAGCACTGGATATGGATAATATTGGATTTATGCATGTGCACTTGATTCTTTATAGATGTATGTGTGGAACCATAATGAATTATTTACTAGGAACATCTTGTGCTTGAAACAGCCCAAAATTATATACTTGGAGTATCTTGCCAATCATATGACTTTAGACTATTTGGTTTTCCATCAATAATTATAAAAGCACCCTTTAAAGGATCCATGTATCCTATTGGGTTTTTCATGCTCATAATAATGATTTTAACATACGTATCGTCCATTGGAGTAAAAACTCACTTTGACACCTTCACCTTCCCATTCACCTTTATTGGCCACATGCTCCTCTTTATTCCGACCACCCTCAAGTCCTCTCATTGGTTCCACTTGTCTTTATCCACTCCATAAGATTTTAGGAGTATTTTTGAATATGTGCAACTTTACCTTCCCATTCACTTGAATCACCTCCATTGACCACATGTTGTGTAGTCTCTATAGTGACTCACATGTCATGGGGATCTTGAAGGAATGTCGATGGAGCCTCCACTCCAAGCCACTCCCTATGAGAGCAATGCAAAACATGAGCCGTCCGCAAGTGTCACTCAAGCGGCTCCCGGATGGCTCCCAGATTGTTGCAATGTGTTTCCATGAGAGAAAGAGGGAAGGGGGAGAGGGGAGAAGAGAGGAGAGGGGGAGATGGGAGAATATAGATAGAGGGAGAGGGAAAGGGAAGGATGAAGGGGATAAAGTTTCAAACATAAAGGCACTACAAGGGAAACAAGAGAACACCCAAAGACACTCTTGAAAGAGAAGAGGGAGCTTGTATTTCAAACTTGTGCATACAACAATGAAGACCAAAGTCAACCATTTGGCCTTTTATACAAGTCATCTTTTGAAGGGAGGGCCAACCCTTTTCCTTATACCACTCTCTCTCATATCTCTTTTCCTTATACCTCTCTCTCATATCTCTTTTGTTACAATCACTTGGGCCCATATGGCACCAAGGCATTCTCTTGACCTCCTCTCATCTTCAAATGGCTCTTGTGTGATCCATATACGGGATCCAAATGGCTCTTGTGTTATCCTTGCCAATTTGGATGGTCCCGACGCCTACCTCTGTCTCAAGCCATTTGAGGCTCAAAACCCGCAGGACTAGGTCAATGTTGAGCCATTTGCAAACCCCATCGACCTAGCTTGGTGTTGAGCCATTTGCGGCTCAAAACCCATATGTTCGGATCCGTCACCGTGGTCCATGGCTGTGGCTATTAACATGCCTCCCTTTCTGTAGCTGAGCCACCCCTTGGATTAGCCACACTAGAGTAGGTGGGTGGAGAGGACTATCTGGAGGACTGCGTAGCGGTCCAATTAGTGTGGGGTGATCCATGTGAAGTACGAGCAAAACTTCCAAAAATGGGTCGCATGCATGTCCTCGAAGGTGCAAATGTGATGGCAATGGAGGTTGCTAGACTCGAAGGTAAGGTGGTGGTCCTAGAACTGAGAGGGGCCAATGTCGGGGTTGAAGACAAGTTGGTTGTTGAGATTATGGAACTTGTCTTCAATCAATCAACTATGGGTGGGGAGATCATGGAGGAGCAAGAGAATGAGGCAGTTGAAGTGGACCGTTGCAATGACCACGGGGTCAAGAACAAAGCTATTGGTGTCATTGAATGACTAGAGGTGCAAGCAAAATCCCTCCTGAGTCATTTCCTTGGGAAAATTGTACTTTGGGAAGTTGTAAAGAATATCGGGGTCCTTTTGTTGGAGCTCCCAAAAGTGGGCCCAAGTCCATCGTCGTTCCATGGGCATGTAAAGGGGGTGGATCTGCCAGTCGACGTGTGCGTTGCAACAATAGCACCAAAATTGCTCCTTCTTCAAAAAAGGAATGCACCAATGAGGTTGAAGGCCAAGGCCAACGTTTGAGTCGATGAGAGGAATAAGTGCATCAAGAGCGATGTGGTACCTGCCACGTGTGCGCTTCAGATGGGTTCACTGCCAATCATTGAAGGACTAGGTAATGAACTGAGTGAGGGGGCGAACTTCCATAATTTCGTAGAGGTGGAGGCGAGAGCCTTCAAGCTTAGCCTTCTAGTGATGCATTAGGGCGCTGTTGGACAAGTCTTAGAAGGACTGCAGATCGGGTCACCATTGGACATCTTCAGGTGGGGATGAGGGGGATGTTGGAGGGACATCATTGTCATCCATGGGCATAGGTTCCTCCTCAGTAGTCCATGCAGGCGACAGATCCATGGGCGTATGTTCAAAATTCATCTACTTTAGGAGTGTGTTGAGTGCCTCATTCATAAGGTCGACAGGAGCATTGGAGGAGATGGACTAGGAGGTCTCGTGTTGTGCATAGCTTGCATTGGAGGACTCCGACAGGTTTGTGTGGGATAGTGGGGACGTGGTGGGTTGCCGGGGGGGTTGGGCGGGATTTGTAGGAGGTGGCTACGGAATTTTGGGGGGTGGGGGTGGAGTTGAAGATAGCTATGGCTTCCTACCCTTCCTCCTCAGTGACATCTTTGGGGTAGGCTACATGAATAGTTTCAAAATTGTTAACTAGGGACTAGAGGGAGTCATGGAGAGCCTGTAGCACCCAGCTATACAAAATGATTATGTCGAGGGGATGGTAGGCGGTGGAGCGGTATGCAACTAAGTGCCCTTGCATTTGGATAGAGAAGGCCCCCGACCATAGGTCTGCATCTAGTTGATATAGGCTAGGAGGCTATCAAGAGTGTAGACCCATGGGCTGAGTTTGTTAGGCTTCGCTAGTCGCATCACTTCATCATCTTATGGATAGTTTGTGGACTCTATGATGACCCGGCACCACGTCTGTAAGTTGAGTAGGATGGGGTGGGCAGCAAGGGTCTAAAGATCGAAAGGATAGAGGAGGGGATGAAGGTCGAATGAGAAATATGACATGGCGAGGATGGGGCGGCAATTGTCGGGATATTGTCAGAGGAGGTTTGGAGTGCATTGGGTGTAAGAGGGGCAGTGAGGTCTATGTGGAAGATCAGGTTTTGTGCACACAGTGCATTGAAGTGCATTTGGAGTGTTTGGGGGACCGTGCATGGGGCAAGCGTGTAAGTGGTAAATTGTGCGGAGACCTCCCGATACATCTGGAACTCTTGCTACTCCTCGTCTTCCAATGTTGATTCCTTTAGGCGGCTAGAGGTGTGCATGCTCTCATTTTCTGCCTGCATGGTGACTATGAGGGTATGATCCTGTGCTAAGAGATCCTGGAGGGTTTGGATTTGTTTATCGGATCCCTCCCTGAGTCTAGCTTGCTACTCCTTGGCTTGCGCCCTGTGCTTTTTCATGGCATGAAGGCTGGATTCTACCTTATCCAACTGGTCCATGAGGGTTTGGACCAAGGATTCACTGGCAGAGCTCATCCTTCAGTTTGGTGAGGGAGACTTCCAGCTCTTTGGCCTTGGCATGATATTCCTCCACTTTGTCAAGGGCAGTTTGCCTTGTAGCTTGTGCGGCGACCATAAGTGTGTGGCTATCGCGTGCGTTGAGTTGTGCCCAGAGGAGAGAGAAGAGGCGTTCTCTTGCCTCCTTTGCAGAATTGTTCGCGCCACTTACGAGAGCTGGGCCATCACATCCAGCATCTAGAGCTCCATCTGATTGGCATGTGAGAGCTACTCGGTTGACATGGTGCTATAGCCACCCGGTGTCTAATACTGGGGTGCATTGCAAAACTGGAGGGCTTCTATGAGCCCATACCATGGGGACAAGGAGGATCCGATGATGAAGGAGGCAGTCTTGGGGTTGGGCGGAAGCTGAGGCCGAGACTTTTGGAGTAGAGGGGGCATCCTGCATACCTTAGGCTCCAAGGTGGAGGCCAATGTGTATTGTATCATCCCTAGGGAAGTCGTCGATGTTGATGGGGTCCTGGGTGGCAGCCTTGGCCTTAAAGAGTGGAGCGGCATGCTCGAGATGATGCTACCTTCTAAGGAATTCCTACACCTAGCAGTCTTTGTATTGGGCATGCAGCTGGCTATCAAGGGGTGGCTGAGCGAGACGGTTGGAGGGCGTGGTGCTTGGATCCGGTCCTTAGTCGTTTAGGTATAGCCACTGTCTCCTCTTCTTTTGCTAGCACAGGTCATGTGGTTGCTTTGTCAGGCAGCCCATATCCGATCGGCAATTGTTGCTGTAGCATGTGGTAGAGCACTTGCATATATAGCATGGGGTTACCGAGACCTCGCAATGAGTCTTGAGGTCTTCTCGCATCTAAGCGCACAAGTAATCCGACCAATTGGTCTCCTGTGGTGCTGCCAATCTTGTGAGGATGTTGGGCACGATTGATTGGTGGTGGTCCATATGATGCTTGACTTGGGTCAGCCATGGAGCACACATGCTTTTCCAACTCCGGCTTAGTGATTCTGGAGAAGTGGATGCAGCTCTTGCTCTTCTTTTGGTCATAGTTGCAGATCTGCCCGAGGGCTTCGTGCAACTTTTTCTTATGTGAGTACTTTTCTACAATGACAGGGAGGTTGAAGGCAACGTGCACCATGTCCACATTAAGGTGGTAGAAGTGGGGGGTGCCTATTGTGTCACGTAGGATGTCGATGTTGGTGTTCAAGTTATAGGCCTAGAGGAATTCCACAAGGAGCTTCATGTCAAGGTGACAAGCAAGGTGAACGGATCCAAGGCCTATTAGTGCTAGAGAAGCTTGCACCTCTAGCTCCTTGAGGGATTGGTATGCGGCCACATTGTGGTAGTGGAGGGTGTAATCATGCCCCTCATAGGTGTATCGGGAGTGGATCGTGCATCCAACAGCGAGTGCATCTAGACCCCACAATCTTGTACTCCCCTTGCATTGGAGCTAGGGTACGCTTCTTGGATGTCTTAGAGCGAGTGGTCAGAGCTGCTGTTAATGGAACCTGAGTGGTTTATTGTGTCAAGATTTCCTCCTTTGTTTATAGTTCTTCTGCTGGAATATCAAAGGGAATTCGGATTGTCCTTGAGGGTGTACTCTAGGATTCAGAGGGGCCAGTTCGTTGTCGAGATCCACAGAAAAAAGGAGGGTAGGTGTGTGAGGAGAGAGTTGATGGAGCAGGATGAGGTTGAGGACATTCAATGGAGGCTGGAAGAGGGCTGAGGGCTGAGGAAGATATGGGAGAAATTTGACAGAGTTTTGCTCTTTTTGTTAAGGTGACAACCCGAGGGGTTAGGGGGGCCTTTTATAGTTTTGGTATCCCTACGACTGGAGGGATAGGATAAGGTGATGGGTCGAGGGGATCGGAGCTATAGTGACGAGTCCATAGGATAATAGAAAAGGCGATGATCGTGGGGTTAAGAGGAAGGCAACGGCCATGAGGATCGCTAAAAAGCAACAGCCGTGGGGATAATAGAAAAGCAACGGCCATGGGGATGGGGGGAAGGTGATGGTCGTGGGGATAGGGGAAGGCAATTGCTGTGGGGACACATAAAGGTGACAGCCATGGGGATAACAGATGTCAAAATTTGTGAGAGAGAGAAGGGGGGGGGAAGGGAAAGGGGAAAAAAGGTAAAGAGAGAAAGAAGGAAAAGGAAGAAAAGGGAAAACAGGGACAAAAGAAAAAGAGGGGGCTGTTGATGCTGAGGGGAATGTTGATGCTGAGGGTATCGTGCGAAGGGAAAAATGGGAAAATGGATGTGGTGATGCATAGACTCATGTGAAAGTATTCAAAACATGAAGAAAATGCACAAAAAATGCTAACCGTGAATGTGAGTGGGTGCATTGGGATACCAAGGACTTGTGAGCTGTTGATGCACGTGGGTGTTTTGCCTACCGTACGGACTCATCTAGATGTGGACTTGATGATTAGCAACAATGGAGATGAATGTCGAGCAACAACATACCACGTCATCAGCCAAGTAGAGCACGCATTGAGTTTGTGCATCATCTTGGTTGTCAGGTGTTTGTTCTTTTCCCTTTGATGAATCTCTCTCGAGGTAAGGCACGTGGGTTCTTGTGTGGCTTGTGGTACCACGACCCTTGATGTTGTAGACGGGTTATGCTCGAGTAACATTGTCAGTGCTCTATTGAGTAAGGTGTCCTTTGATAGCATGCGCATGGGCCTGAAGAACGGTTCTTGTGTAACTGCCCCGCTTTTAGGGGTCAGTTTTGGTGTTGCTTCCTTGAGGACCGGAGTGACCTTCTCATTGAGTTGCACTATTCGTGGAATCATGGCACTTCGTGGGCTTGGGGGCTTGTTTGTCGCGATGGGCTTGAGGGTAAGTTCTTGTGGAACTGCATTCATAGTTGACACAGGTTATTGTGTTACTACCTCCCAAACCCCAATGAGTTGGGATCACGTATTCGATGTTGTCAAAAGTTTCTAGACCCAAGCGGCTCACTTGTCTTGTAGTAGCCCTGCCTTCCAAGAGCTTTGTCGCAACCCATTTCTTGTGAGGCCGCTATGCTTGGATTGGTGAAATTGGCCCTTGCAGAGTCAAGGCGATTGGTAGCGTTGAGCTCTTCTCTTGGATGGGATTGCCCATGCTGGTGTAGGTCAAGAAGAGTTTGGAGACTCTTCCCCTACTTTGGTCTTCCAGGGCCGTTGACTTCTATTGAAGTGGCATTGTGCACAGAGACTGGCTTCTTGTACCTATTGTTTGTGGCATTTCTGGGTGGGCGGTAAGGGAGGAAGAGTAGCTTGTGGCATGGCCTTGCTATTGTCATTGCGGTTAGAACTTCGTGCTATCCCGGCCTGGACTTCCTTTTGAGCATTAGACCCATGAAGAAGGGTGCTTCGAAGGAAATGATAGCCCAACTAAGGTTAAAGAAGTAAACCTAGCACCGGAAGGGGAGGACCCCCAACCAATATTCATAGAAGATGACCTCACCCCCAATGAGGAGCATGCTTTAATTGTCCTCCTTTGAGAGTACAAGGATTGCATGGCCTAAAAATACTCAAATATGAAGGGTGTGCCCGTCGAAGTCGTGCAGCACATAATATCCATGCCAGATGACATCAAGCCAATGCACCAGTATCCCTATCCTATGAATCCCAAATATGAGCTTATAGTGAGGGAGGAGATCCAAAAACTTATAGATGTGGAATTCATCTATGATGTAGAGCATACAGATTGGGTGTCACCCATTGTGATAGTCCTAAAAAAGAATGGAAATATTAGAGTATGCGTGGATTTGAAGAAAATGTCACCACCAGGCGTGACCACTATCCCTTCCCTTTCACGGTACAAGTTCTAGAAAGAGTAGCTAGAAAGGAAGCTTATAGCTTCCTAGATGGATTCTCGGGATACAACCAAGTATCTATCACCCCGTAGGATCAACGTAAAACTGCCTTCGCAATCGAGTGGGGTGTGTATGCGGCCAAAGTAATGATATTTGGGCTTACCAATGTGCGTGCCACATTTCAGTGCCAATTGATGATCATCATCTTCAAGGAGTACCTAAGGGACCCTCTCTTTTCCATATGTCCACATTCTCCTTATTCCACATAGGAATTTTAGAAGGATTCCTCTTGACTCCACACTCCTCCACATGCCTTCCACACGCTTGGCATGTGATCTCTCTTATATTATTGGAACACATGGACATGAGGCCACCTCTTTATATGACTCACTCTTCCTATTTTCCAAAAACCACATAATATCCCATACACAAATAACTCTCACCCCATACTAAGGTATTTATCATTCATACACATGGTATTTACAATGATCCATTCCAATCATCCTCTCAATCCCATACAATATCTTAGAAAATAGAAATAAGTGAGAGCCGCTAGGCTATCACTTGATACTCAAACTCTTATCAAACATAGAAGAAAACAATACCAATGCCAAATAAAAAATATCAATTTTTGGCGTCACAGTAGGTATCTAAAGGGATTAATGCCATCCATAGCCAATCCATGATATAAATATTCATCTTTAAACTCTAACCACATGCTATCTATGTGGTTCCGTGCCTTCCCATCCAGTTGTGCTCTCAACAAATAATTTGTTGAGCAATTTTGAGCATGCTAGTCTAGGAGTTGGAGCAATGAAGTGCAATACTAGTCCATAAGTTGGAACAATGAAGCATAATGAAACATGTGTTTTAGCTTGGATATAATAGGCATATGCCATACCACTTTCTTTGGTATTTCACCCCTTTTTGTATCTTGCCTATAGTAGTATAGATCTTCTCACTTCAAACAATATGTAGCATCTTCATATGTATCCGTATAAAGACTCCAATCATTTAGGAAAGCATGGATGGAGTTATCATCCATACCCCATACTTTAGGAACCTACTTGCCCCTTTTGTGAACTCTAGGACTATTTTGCCTTTGGGAACCAATGTGCCAAATAAATCTTACAAAAAATGCAAATGTGGGAGTGGGTCTATGTTTGACAAAGCTCTTGTTACAATTGAGCAAAATGGATGTGACACTTATGTCAAACCACCCATATGTAGCTTGTAGATTCAAAATGAGAAGTCTTATTTGAGAAGAATGTGACATTATATCAACAAGCCATCCAAAAGAGAAGCATTATTATCAGCCAAAATGTGTTGTATGACATTATATTTGACTTATCTCTTAATTGAGAATCATTAGGACTCAAGGGGTGCATTTTATATACTCTTTAGCACCTAGAATGTCCTCTTCTTTGTCCTCATTCTTTAGATTTGGATCAAAATATGCATCTATCATGTCATTCATTGTATCATCTTGCTCATCCTTTTGTGCAGGTACATGTACTTTGATAGTTTTAATGTAGTTATCATTCATGAGGTCAATAATGCAATAATACAAAATGTTGCTCATTACCTAGTTCTTGTCTACCATCCTAAAATAGAATATCCACATTGAAATTAGTTTCAAATCAACACAAATAATTACTCAAACATCTTCCTTATCCTACACATGTGCTTACAATTCAAATCACTGGTAGTCTCAAATATGCTTGCTAGCTATGCATTGTTGGATATGAAACATTGTGTCAACTTATAACACACATTATGCGAGTGACATAAAATCTTCTCACATAGATGATAAAATTGATTTTGGGCTAATCTATCACAATTGAGATGCTCTATAACATCCACACATCAAAATATTTCCCCCACCAAATTATAAGATAAGTTCAGACTTCATATATGATAGCATTAAATTGTATATACAAGGAAACATGTGATTAAATTACGTGTGTGTGTGAGAGAGAGAGAGAGAGAGAGAGAGAGAGAGAGAGAGAGAGAGAGAGAGAGAGATGTATTCTTTGGGATAATTTGTTTACTTTTAAAATTTTAACTATTTTTTAGATCTTTGAGTATTTGTATTATTTTCCTATGTAGAGGAGAGTCCTGCAATGGAGGGCATTGGTCGACAAATTAGAATATGTCAAGGAGAGTTGTGTGATGGAGGGGATTGCTACAAATTATTTGTTAAAAACAAATAAACGAAGGGTTTTAGCATTTTTAAGGCTCGGGCCCTTTATAAGTACCTTACTTTAGGTCATTTTCACTTCAATTTTCACTCCTAGCCTTCTTGCCACTTTCCTTAATTGTCTATTGTTCTATTCGACACCATCTACTAATTTGTTGCCCTAGTTCACAACATTTGTCTTCCTGGTGATGAAATACTCCAAACTAACATTTGAAGCTTATATATCATCAATTGACTCGATATCTTTGAGTGACCAAATATACCCAATCCTTTGTGAGTCAATAGAAACCTTGAGATCCTTCCCTTCCCTCCCTCGATTTTTTTGATAGGATATTGGCTTACCAATCCATTCAAATAAGGTACTCTCTTCAACAGTGGCTCCATATTGATGTATTAAATCTATAGATTCTAGCCAAAACTTTAAGAAGGTTATTGGTAGGTCCCCATAAAATATCCCTCAATCTCTAGATGTGGAGCCTATCCCCCTTGATGAAAGCTTAACTATCCCTCTTTAGTTATTGATAGAGAGAGATGCATCCCTCATTGTAGTCATACTATCCTCACAATTTGATGGCACTAGTTGTGAAAGTAGTTGTCCTAGCATGCACAAGTGTAGGTTGACATGAATGGATTTTTTACCCTTTTTTACTTTTATTGTTTAAATTTTGATTTTTCTTGTAACTAATCGTCTCTAGTTCAAATTTTCTCCCTTTGATGCCTTGATTGCTTTGGGTACCAAAGACCTTGGCAAGCTGTTATTGGCTCTCTTCGTATGTATCTTTTCTTTAACTACCAAAGACCTTGGAAATGTGTTATTAAGTCTCTTCATATGTATATTTTCTATTAGGAACTTCAAAAAATGATGTTGTGGATTTATCAAGTAGGCATGAAAGAAAGTAACCTTGGTCACCTTTTAAAGATTTTGAGCTCAAAAAGACATCACACTCCTTGAAGATATGATGTGGGTTTATGAAGTGAGTGTGAAAGAGATTACCCTTGGTCACCTTTAAAGATGTCAAGCTTAAATAGGAAATTGCATTCCTTTGTGTGCTGATTCTAGCACTATATTTCCATGAATGTGATTAAGATAAAAGATTTGGGAAACATATTTCTTTAAAAGTGTTGATTAGGTTCCCATTGATCACAAAGTGGAAGTGTCTTCACCATATGATTTGATTACATCCCATCAAACGTTGCATAAGTCTTTGAGGTGTGTCTTTTCAAGTCATTAATTTTTAATCTACATCAACTTGCTTTAGTTATGTGTGATGATTTTGTTGGAACTTGGGGAGAGAGGAGAGCTTCATCATGGAGGGGAGTGAGAACACATGAGATATTCAGATGGGTGTTCTATTCATTGTGAGAGGGAAGTCCCTCTTTTATAGAAATGGAGAGAGGGTGTCCTCTCCTACATCAATGAAGGTAACTCCTAAATCATAGGAACTTCACAATCATAGGCACCACCCCATGTGGGGGCCTTTGCATTACATCATCACTTGTGTCATGGCCTATGGCACTAAGTGTGCCTCTTCTACACACACATACACAACCATATGACTACTAGTGGATGCACACATGCACCTAGCAAGTCCTTGATCACACACATCCCAACATACCCCCCCTCAAGTGTTTGCCTCTTGCTATGTCAAGGATACATCTAGTCACATAGTTTCTCATGCCATCTCATGGTGGTCAAGGATGAATCTATGGCTAGGATCTCATGCTAGCAAAGGTTTCCAAGGGTCAAGGTTTACAAAAATGGGATAGACCCCCCCAAAATTGTTATCTCCCTTGCATGTACAAGGATGAATCTTAGGTCCTTTGACCACCAAACTTGAATAAATTTAGGATTTGAAATAGTGCCCCAATGGAGGCTGAAATTCGGGCTATAGAAAGCAAATCAAAGAGTGGTTTTATAGTAGAAACAAAGCTTATATACCCTTGAACATCCTCCAGGAAGGAATTGTGCCATAAGTCGCCATGTCATCGATTAGAAGAAGAGAGATTCTGACTGTAAAAATGACAAGTGTAGCTCGAATATAGCTCTATATGAGCTCAAACTTGATCAAAAGAATCCTTATATGTCGCCCAGCTTGTGCTAAGAGCATTTGATCAATGGATACTCCTACAGGCTAAATTACGCAAAAGTTTATTGGACAGAGAAGCTATTGGCATGCATGACTGGAGTGGTATTTCCTTAATTGCTTGGACTTGAAGATTTGCCCCAACCTAAGGAAGCTAGAGCTTAGAGGGCTCAGGAAATGATTGCCTACAGAGGGAGAACAAGCACTTGGAAAAATTGGGAAAAGAGGTGGAAGAAAGCATGAAGAAGGAGAGAGATGGGGAAGATGATGACATGGCAGTTTTGGAAGCTCTAGATGCTCATGGAGGTCAGAGTGGCTCTGATACCAAATGTTGGAACTTGGGGAGAGAGGAGAGCTTCATCATGGAGGGGAGTGAGAACACATGAGATATTCAAATGGGTGTTTTATTCATTGTGGGAGGGAAGCCCCTCTTTTATAGAAATGGAGAGAGGGTGTCCTCTCCTACATCAATGGAGGTAGCTCCTAAATCATTGGAACTCCACAATCATAGGCACCACCCCATGTGGGGGCCTTTGCATTACATCATCACCTATGTCATGGCCTATGGCACTAAGTGTGCCTCTTCTACATACACACACACAACCATATGACTGCTAGTGGATGCACACACGCACCTAGTAATAGAGGTGAAGAGATTGCTCTAAGATTGTGCAAGGATTTCAAGTATAAAAATTGCTCTCCAAAGGGTGCAAAATTTGGTAAATCTTGTTGTGGTTTAGTGTAGATGCTGAGAATCAATTGTTAGAGACTATACATTTTTTAAGGAAATAGAGCTTTTAGCTTATTTTATTATTTTATTTGTGATTGCTAGATTAGAAGGTAGAAAGGAAGAGAAATTATATAGGTTATATACCTATTTGCAACAACAAGATGAGTAGAATTACTAATTTGAGAGTGGTTATCATTGTAATGACACCATGCAAAGTGGACTATCAGAACCCATTTACTATTATCAACTTGGCATTGATGAGATGAATGGCATTTCCAAATTGAGAATGGTTATCATTGCAAGCATGCAACACTTATGAATGGTACAATACCACCATGTAGAGTGGAATGTTAAAGTTCTATTAAAGCCCATTTATGGTATTTAGTTTTGTGAATGGAGTGCTCCTTAATTCTTTTGATTGGATTTGTTAACATGTGCTCTCTATGCTTTGAGGTGATTTGATTTATCAAGATAAAATATCATGAATATTCAACCTAATGGCTACAAGATAATCGTAAAATCTGTATCTCGTTTACTAAAATTTCATATCAATTTGAAACCACTCGCACATCAAAGATAATTTTTTGTTCTAAATCCTCATAGTAGTAGCGAGAACAATGACATTGTGTATACACAGCATCTTTAGAGCAAAAACATTTCCCAAAAAATTTTCCATTGTCTGACAACTCTCTCTCTCTCTCTCTCTCTCTCTCTCTCTCTTAGGTGTCTATAGCAATTTGCTCTCATCAGTCTCTGACAATCAAGCAGATTGTATGGTAGTAGCTCATGCATGGAAATAAGAACTAGACAAGGGTCTAGGGCAGAGTAAAGCAATTGAAAGATCGAGAAAGCTAACACACAATATTTCCCTTATCACCCAACTTCAATGCTTGAGGGTAGAGAATAGAAGAGCTGGCTATGGGATGGTGGAGCGAGATGCTAGCTGAGGGCAAAGGCACTGAGGATGGGGGTAGGCTGTGTGAGAAGGACTCGAGGGGAGGAAAGGAGAGGGCTGAGCAAGGAGGTTCGGAGGCTTTATAGCATCAGAAGGTAGTTTTTGGATGATTCCAGATCTACTTAATTGATTCCTGATAGCCTATCTTACATTGCCACTATCCCTCCCACTCTTAATAACTAATACCATTTTTCACCAACTAGGGGCCCCTATTGGGCTTCGTGGTAGGGTGTGAAAGTAGCTTCAACCCATTTAACATTCCTAGGAGTGCTAACCCACCCAAATATTCTAATGATTAGCACCCAAATATTCTAATGATAAGGTGCCATTATCATGGATGTAATGTTTTGTATAGTCCTATCCATCCAAACTCGAGGTTTGGATTTTTGGGCCTCAATATTGAATAGTAAACGAGAACCAATACTCCTTTTTGAAAATACTCTAGCTTTATGTGTCTATCATGCGAAGACTTTTTCAATTTTCAATTATTGCTTGTTACCGTTGGGGATGACACCCTGAATCAATTCACTTTATAACTTTACATGAATGATTAAAACACTTTGTTCCATATTGGATCCACTATTTGTCACTTTTGGTAAATGCACCATTGGCATCAAAGCTCCCTTTTTGTTTCAACGTTGTGAAAGAACCATCTATAGTAAGGTGCTACTTCCATTGAATCCTTACTTCATTCTATTGTTTCTTCTCTAAAGGTTCCTCTTAGTCCTATATTTTTAACAACGGTTCATGAGAGGTAGCTATTTCATTAGTTCCTACATTATTTACTTGGTTACTTTCTTTTATTTCTTCTAATTGGAACTTATATATTATGGGAGGAGATAATGAGATTTGACTAGGATGCAATTTTATCAAACTATAAGCCACTGAATGCAATGGATATTATGGGAGGATGGTGACATAGTGAGATTTCAAAGAGGTTATTTTCCACTTTTTTAAAATTTGAATACTGGTGCAACTTGCATATACTATGCTTTATATTCATGTGAGGTACTAGTTGTATCTGGAGAGATTGGATTGATACATGTTTATGTTTTTTGGCTTCTTGTTTAAAAAGTTATAAGTATAGAGACAAGAAATAGATGCGCACGTACTGGAAGTATGAAAAAAGAACGAACTTAAGTAGAAAGCAAGTTACAAAATGTAGCTAAAAACATAGAGGCCTCCCTCGTTCATTATATACTAAGGTGGTTCATGAGCCTAAACTAACCTACCATGTGGGCCTTTCCATGCCCTTGTCATTGTCTTAATCTTTTCATCTTGGATTGGTATAACCTATCTGGTAGAGGATGAGGGATGTAAATTTGTTATCTATTTACTTAATAAAAAATGGTTGTTGTGGATATTTAGATCCAAATGACTTACATAAAAAGTTTTGTTGGAGCACTCACCAAAGTTGTAGCTAGTCATCATTATTTCAATATTTCAATGGAGGTATTCCAATAGTTTACCATGTGATATATGAAATTATATGTTCATAATTGTATATACCACATGGTGAATAATATTTCACCCCTTGATAAAGTCTACCTATAAAAAGAGAAAAAATAAGAGCACGAACATGTACGAAAATAACATACATCAAATAAAATGCATTACTTGACAAGATAGTAAGTAATAAAGAGAGAAAATATGCTAAGAAGTGGCCCTTGCTACATCTCCCAAGGAGAATAAGGTTCGATATTTTGTTGAGGGTCTCCTTAAGTTCTTCCTTTATTGAGCTCCTCCTTTGCTATGTGCCATATAAAAAATGGTATGAATGATGCTCCAACCCCAAAAATATGCAAAATGGGCTAGCTCATAGTGATTGATTTGTTTGGGCCACAAATTTTGCCTAGGTCTTTAAGGTCATTAATTGTAATCATACAACCCAACTCCTCTTTTGGTCTTACATACTCAACAATCCCTACCTCCAAAAGGTCCACGGTTATTAGATTTCCTTCAACAAAAAGCTTGATAATTCTTTCCTTTATCCTAGGGCTTGGCCTAAGGAATGGGCCAAGGTGTTCATAAGGCACGGGGCTAGATGGGACTACTCCTGATGTACAAGTGCTTGGAGTCTCTCTAGAAATAGTTATTATGATTCTTGCTTAAGGAAATCCCATAGCCTTGGAACTTTTGGAGGTAGGGATCATTGAGTATGTAGGGCCAAAAGAGAAGTTGGGTTGTATGATTCAATTCATGACCTCAAAAGGCTTGAGGATAAATTTTTGGTCCAAACTCTTGAGTCCTAATGAGCTACATCCCTTGCATATGTTTGTGATTGTAGCATCGTTCATACCATTTTCCAATTATTATCATAGCACTATGGTGATGAACAAATCTCAAAAGCATGGAAAACAAGCCATAGGATACTATATCAATTGATTGAATGCAATATTTGATAGATTTAGCTGGCATTTGTTCTACCCCCAAAAGGCTTTAGTAAGTATCAGCGTTGCATCCTAACTAGATGCATGATGTGATGCATGGCAATGCAACATGATATGGTGCATGACAATGCTACATTACAGATGTACAATCAATTTCCAAGCAAATTTTAGGAAATCAGTCTCACAAGGCTAAAAATTAGAGACAAAATTTGACTTTATTATATCATCATAAACAAATCTATGTACAAAGAATTTGTATATATAAAGAATTTATAGTACAAAGAGCTTGTATGTATGAAGAATTAGATTATATAAATAATTTTGTCTTCTATTACTACTATGCAAGCTTTAGAGCAGGTTCATCTCTTCAATGGGCCACATAGCCAACTCCACATCACAACCAGATAATTAGAGTTCATGCATTTCATCTTCAGGTGTAAGCCTATCCGATGGGTTTTCTGCCATCATCTTATGACCAATGTGTAAGACAATGGAGTACAAAAGTGATAAGTCAGGATGCAAAGACTCAATTTGAAATATTTACGAGCATTAAATAAAGATTGCACATTTCAATGATAATACAACTAGGGGATAAAGATGTCATATTGTTCATGTAGTGCAAAAACTAAGAACTCTAGTGCAAGCCATTGTTTTCAAGCATGGTCTTGCTTGCACTAGAAAATCTGTTGTGCCTAGTCCTCATTATTGTTATCCTATAGTGTCTTCATTTTTGAAGCCTTTTTACGCTCCTCTAAATATATTGTGCCATTTGCCAATCAATGATACCATGCAAAATGCACCATTTGAAGTAAAATTGAGCAAGATGTTGCTAGGGTATAAGCTTGTATGAAACAACTGGGCCTGGATGCAAGTGTGCTAGTCCAACAAAGAGAGCATGGATCAAATGGTGCACATTGGCACAAAAAATGCTGATTCTTTTCCCCATGCTTCCTCCTTTCGTTACATCCTCTAGCTTGTTGTAATAGGTAGAGATTTATTCTGAAATCTACCTACTGAAATAAACAAAGTATCATTGAGAAACACAGTGCGAACTTCTAAAAAATAACATTCCATTTTTAAACTCATTGCAAACAGATCATAGTGAATAATACTATTGTATATTCATTCCATTACTACTTAGAATTCAGTATAACATATAGGAAGTATAGACAAATCTAGACAAAACATAGTCCTGCATGTTGAAACGCTTTCGCATTCAGAACGTCTGAACAATGTCAAAACAGAGAATGCCTATTCCATCCACATGACAATTCTAACTACTAGCACATGCGCTTCACAAGTGGTTGCTCATAACTACCCTACTAAGGTTTATTATATGCCTATTATTACTATGGAAAGAGAAATAGCCTACGAGTATGTCCAAGTGGTATTTGAGTGATATTTGTTCCTAGTGGCACACCCAATGGAACAATTATTTTTGTTCAGCAAAAATCATCGAGACTTGGACCCACTTAAGTGTTTGTTTCAGTAATTTTTAGTATCCGTATCTACTTGTAAAGGAACTGGTTGATCATTTTCATAATCACCACCATCATCTTCATCTTAAATTTGGTCAAGCTACTCCTCTAGTTTTTCTGGAACAACATGCATATCAGCGTACTCATACTTCTCTGGTTTTTTTTTGGAAAACATGCATATCAACATACTCTATATCTTTAGCCTTTTCGTCCCTTGCATCAGTCATGGTCTTCAAGGCTTGTATCATATCTTCTATTTGCAATCCTTCTTCCTGCAACTAACTTTGCTGCAACCCTTAACTGCTACCTACATCCGTCATTTTTGCTTCAATATTTAGGTACCTATGTAGACAATAACTTGGAAAAAATTTATGTTGGGTTACTATGTTGAGTCGATGCCGCCAGTGGTTTTTGTTGAAACTGCATAAGTTGTGCTATAATTCTTGAATTCTCTATTCCTGTTCTTGAACTTTTTCTTTTAAAGCATTAGTTGTATACTCCTCTGAAGCAAAAGCTTCATGGGGTATTTGAGCCCAAATCAACAACCTTTGTTTGAAATTGTCCCATGCACTCTGAGATATAGTGACAAGTTCTATTTTCACATTATCCATCGCATCAATTGTCATAAATATTCCTTCATCAGTGTCTTCTAAAATTTCTTTCAGCTCCTGCTCCAAATACTTCGATGATTCCATTCTTTCTTGCACCAATAGGCTATGTGTCTGCAGCTTTGTATTGCATTTGGATACTACTTCTAAAGTGGTAAAAAATTGATCTTGCATCCCCATTAGCCACTTACTCATCACAGTAGGCAAACATGCATGTTGTCTCTCTAGCTGGTCTATTAATTTTTTCTCAGCATCCTCATTCTATTCCCTATAGCTTTGAAACCTGTTCTGCAATTGTAATAGCTCTTGCTTTACCATTTGTACTTCATGATTGTCTTGCATCTGCTGCAACAATATCTTATTCTATGCTTACAAATCCAAAATTTCACTTACTGACTGAATTGTCTGCATTTGACTAGCATAAGCATTCAAAACATCAATTGCTCTAGTAAATTACTGAAAGAGATTCCTTACTTGCAAGTGCTGTTCCCATTTCTCCTCCACTTCTTGTAAACTACTCCTGAGTTGCTACTACCAATCTTTTCTTCAAATCAATTACTGCTCCCTTCTTCATCAAAATATTTGATTTTGATTTTGTTGTTATTGCTCCTTGAGGACCACTTTTTCCTTACTCATCACAATCGGCATACTCCACAGAGCTGTGGACAATGATTTACCTATAGCCATCTCTACCAATTGCTAGTATGTATACTTCACATTGACCAAGTCATTTTTCTATACTACATGACCAAATAGTGCTGTAAGGTATGGTACAATTCTTGAGAATTGGTTTGGAGTGTGCGACTGCTTCCCAGAAATTTCCTGTAGTAACTTTGTGCACAACAGTGTTGCCCATGACACTTTTTCTCCTTGTTTCATAGCTAAGAGGTAGGCATAGTTTTCCTTCACCATTTAGTCATTGAGAATAAGTACAATATTTTTTTCTACAAACCAAGCTAAATGATATTTCTTGATTGGATCACACACCTTGCTAATCATGCAATAATTCTTGGATGAGTACGGGTTAACAAAATCTGCCATCATGACTTCATTCAAACATTTATCAAATTGAACATCTTGTGGGTAATATGGTAAGCAAAACACATTAGCAACCAACTCCGATGTAATTCTTACTCCCATGGCAATCTCACCACCTGTTCTCGGTAGCACTTGAAATCGACTCAAAACATCGGGATTGTCTTTCCACAACACCCACAGGGTAAACAAGCGAACTCATAGAGCTTAATAATTTTTAGCCATGACTTATGCAACCCCAAATTGAGAGATACCTTTGACGCTTGAAACAATGGTGGACTTGGTGCTTCTTCACCAGTGGATCAAATTCAATCATTGAATCTTCCAAAAGATCTTGAACATCGACATACTCGTGGCTTTATCTCCCTCTGTGTCCTCTTACTACGATGATTTGATGCACCTCTTGGTATTTGACCCATCTCCTTGCTGGTTGCGATTGAAAGCCAATCGAGTTCGGGACATGACAATGCAAACTCCATACCTTGATCAAGATTGCCACTTGCCAAGGACATTATCTGACACAAAAAATAGTGAGCAACAGTTCTAGGAAAGCCTTCAGTAAACTAGAACTGCAAGCGGTTGGAAGAGTACGATTCCACACATGCAAACTGCCACTCAACTAGTATTTTATATTGATATGTCGTTTGAAGTAGTGGTTGAGTTGATCGAATTGACTGAACCGACTGGTGAATGATACTCCCGACCTCAAACACAAAATTACCTCCTTAACATAGAATAGTTGTGTCATGCACTTCATGGTTATAGAGGTATACAACAATTTTGATTTGCACAAAGTTCCCTACCTTTTGCATGCTTGACAAATCTCTAGGAGTATGGACTTGAGGATTTGGATCCTCGGGTACCCTTTGTAATTCCGCATTCAAATTTTGCAAAACTTCAAAATTTCAGACTTTTAAATGGTTTCCTTCCAAGTTGGCAAATAGTTATTGCACATAGCATTGCCAGTCCACACTGCTCCTTCTCTTATAGCATTTATGGACAATGTTGGTGCATGATACGGCTTCAACCAATAACATGTCATTCCTTGACTCTGGAGTTGCTGTTGTCAAGGCTGAGTTTGTTGCACGGAGCGACTGTTGAAGATGTTGCTGGCTCGATGGAAATGCTTGGCTGTAGGAAGCTTTGTGGAGGAGCTGTCTTGTAGAGAACTCTACAAGAGACAACTCTATCAGGCACTCTCTCTCTCCCTCAAAGGCTCAAAAGTACTTAGAGAAAGTACAAATCTCTCTTTCTCATAGATTCAAAATTAGAAACCTCCCAGTTTTTTCTTTCTCACATATTCACCGGTTTTGGAACTGCATTGCCATATATATCCTCCAATCTGAATGTTCCTTCTCCCAACACCTCCATAGTTTTGTAAGGACCATCATATCTCAACTTAAGTTTGCCTAGATGAGGACCTAATTTAGAATTAAAAATCAACACTAGATCTCCTTTCTGAAACACTTTAAACTTAATATTCCTGTTTACCCATGCTTGCCTTCTCTTTTGGATCACATATGAAATATAGGAGCTCACAACCATGTCTTCCTCCAACTTCAACAATTGCTGAATCCTATGATTAATTGATTCCTCTAATGACAATCTATTCTTAGCTGCTATTTGGAGAAAAGGTACAATAAACTCCATTGGGACTATAGTTTCACACCCATAAACAAGGCAAAATGGTGTCATTCTACTAGTTACCTTATAGGCTATCCAAAATGCCCATAAAGCTGAATGTAGTTTCTAGTTTCAATCAATTCTATTTTCTAAAACTATTCTTTTGAGAATCTTCTTGAATGTTTTATTAGAATTCTTAGTGTGGCCATTGGCTTGTGGATAATATGTGGTTGACGTCTTATGCACAATCATGTGTGTGTTTGTTAACTTCTTCATAACTTTGTTCATAAAATGAACCCCTTGGTCAGACACTATCTCTATTGGATAGCCAAACCTGGTTATGATGTTGTGATAAATGAACTTAGCCATGCTAGCTACTGTGTTATCCCACAAAGCAAATGCCTCTACCCACTTCATGCAGTAGTAGTCGCGGTAGCTGCTAAGACATAATTATTGCCAATATACCTAGCAAGAGCTTTAATCAAACTCATGAAATCAAGTACCCATTTTTGGAACAGACCCAAAGGTAAGATAGGCTGATGTGGCATCCAATCTGCACCTATTGGCCTGCCATCTCTTTAACATGGTAAATAGGTTTTAGCAAATTCATGAGCATCTTTCAACAATGTAGGCCACCACAAACCTGCCTGAAGTATCGTCTTCCTAGTAATATCACCAAAAAAGTGACCTCCTAAATTTCCAGCATGTTCTTCCATCAACACTACGTTCCTCTCATAATCTAGAGCATATCTTCAGATAATTTGATCAATACCTCTTCTATACAAAACTCTAGCTATCATAAAAAATGGTTTGCTTTGCAATAAAAATTTCTTTTTTTGATCTCATGACAATGATTGAGGTACTATCCCAACTATTAGAAAAAGAAGCATTCTATCATAACTCCTTATTTGATTATAGCCACAAAAACCATCAAGAAAGCTATACATCTCGTGACCAGTCTCATAGCATCAATCATTTTGTTACAGAAAGGTAAGGGAGAAGGATCTGTTATTGTTGCTACATTTAGTTTTATGTAATCAACACATACTCTGAGCTTACCATTCTTCTTGGGTACTATGATTATAGGTGCAAGCCACGTTACCTTATCCACTGGGTAAATAAACCCCACCTTGAGTAACTTCTCAATTTCCTCCTTCACCTTCTGAGCATAATTTGGGTCCATTTTGTATCTTTGCTAGATCACTGGGATAGCATCCTTCTTTAAGTTGATCCTAAGTTGACAAAAAGATGGATCAACCGCCTTCATGTCAGTATAATTCTAGGAAAATACATCTTTGAATTCCAACAACAATTGTTTCAAAGCTTCATGAAAAGTTCCATCCAACAAATCACTAACATGCACTATCTTCGGATCTTAGTTCTGTCCCGAGATTCATCTCTTTGAGGTGATTCTCCTGAACTCTTGCACACTTTCTTAAGTGGTCTTCAAATGCTATTTCTATTTCAATGACTACTTGAATATCTATTTTGATGTAAAATTCTTCTTTTTCTTCTTCTTCAAGTCCTACTATTATGAAGTTACTTCATTTGACTTCTGCTCTTTGTGTTTCTTCTATTTCTCTTTCGGATTTTCACCTTCTGATGAATTTGAAACTGTAGTAACCTTCATTGATGAAGAACTGTTCACTTCATTTTTTTTATATTGATCTAGTATGCCTTGCACATCCACTTCAAAAATTCGAACCAAGGATGAATTTCTTTTGAGAAAACACTCTTCCTTATCATCTTCAATTTTGTTCACCATGTTAATTCCTTTAGTTGCCAAGGGTTGAGCACTTTTTGGAACACTCCTTGTTGGAACCATGGCCATTTTAAAATTCTTCTTTCCCTTTCAAATAGCTACCCTATCAGCCCCCCAATCTTGCTTAATCTTGGCTACTCAAAACCACGGCCTGCTGCAAGTAGCATGGAATAAGATTTATCATCTCCCTCCATTTGAAGGACAACAAAGCTGACCATAAAAGTTAGACCACAAACTCTAATCTGCTGGTTTCTTAGTATCCCAAGAGGTTGGACCCTCCTTTGATATGCCATTTTGACATGGAAAGGGACTAGTTCTAACTCATTGAGACAAAAATTTTTATAGAGAGCTTTTGATAAGATGTTCACACTAGATCCGCCATCCAAAAGGACCTCTGGTATGATCTATGATTTATATTCCACCTGAATTAGTGGGATAGTATAATCCACATCTTCAATTTGTGCTGCATTAACTTTGGCCTCAACTTCTCGAGCCTCTACATCATCCCCTTTTGCCTTATGCATTAGGCTCACACCACTGCCCAACAGATTAGTTAGCAACTATGTTTTGAATTATAGTACCATACTAAGAAGTTGGCCCAATGTAATATTTATCTCGGCCTTCAGTAAACTGTGAAACAATTCCTCATGGTCCACTCCATCCCCAGCTTTGAGCTTGTTGAGTATTTCACCAATTGGATGACACTCTTTGGAAGGAGTCTTCTCTTTTAAGACATCATCTTCTTGTTTTTGTGTTGCTCTTTAGGCATGACAACATCCCTTGTACTCCCTCTTGTCACCTTCCTTTTCTAGTTCCTCATTAATTATTGCTAGCTTAGCACGTTCAGGTTGGATCTTTTCCTTAGCCATCTGTAATTGTGCATGAATCTTCATTTCTATAGGCTAGGATTGTGAGGTATCTTTCACTCCCCACTTAGCTTCCTTTCCTGCATATACCTTATCAAGAGCTTTAAGAACATCTTGTCGAACTTTATTTTGCTCATTCCAATCAATTTGATGCTTACCTTTTCAGGAACAGGCAACTTCTTTTCACAACAACCGGGACTGAACCCTTGGATCTTGTGATCGCAAGTGCTTCCAAGATAACTTCTTGCTACATGCAACCCATACAATCACAGAACACTGCAAAGATAGACTCCAAATCTTTCTTTCCATGCTCAACCATCTACTTCAATTCCACGGGCATGTCCTTTGAATAGCTTTGTTCCAACTGAACAAGCATAGTATTGGCTTGGGCTAGTGGTTGATGAGGTTAATTTTGTGTTTGTGATTGAGTTTGGTACTACACAATAGGAATACCCCTCTCATTGCGATGTTTGCACCATAATTCACAACCTAGGACTTGCCAATGTCCAGCTTGACCATAATACGTGCAATTCTAAGCATCATTGTTTTGATTCGATTGTTGAGGTTGATTTCCCCAATTTGGATATGGTTGTCTTCTTCCTTGGTTAGTAGCATCATTCACCCCTACTTGGTTGATTGCAGATGGTTGTGTCATTGCTCTAGTTTTTTGCATATGAGGAGGCAATCTCCCCCTATAATTCAAATTATAAAACAATTGGTACTCTCATGATTTCTTATAGAATAGAACTCACATTTAGGCTTCTTAGATGAGGCAGTTTCTGACACCCCATGCTTTTTAAATGCTGTTTGATCTTCTTCTCTAACTTCTCATCTCTTGAGGAAGATTTCACCTTTTTCTTTGACTTAAGACTCCCTTGGATTTCCTTTTCTTTGATTGCTTCTTTCTTTTTTGTTTTGTCTTCTTGTCTTCATCATCTAAAACATCTTAATCATCATCATTAGACTTGAAATCCATATCTTCATCTTCATTGTCTGTGTTAGAGTCCTCATTTGAATCTGTGTCAAAATCAAAATCCTTTGCATCCTTCTTTTTATTTCTCTTGGATTTTCTTTTGGTCATGCCAAATCTTCGTTTAGCACATTGTGCAGATGCTACCATATATTCAAAGTCATTAGCTCCTGCTAGGGTGTCCCTCCCAACAACAACAGTTCTCAATTTGGTATTCAATCCCTTGCAAAATTAATCTCCCAATTGCTCCTGAGTCGGTCTCTGAGCAGCAGCTAGCTTGTGGTTCAAATTATGAAACTTTTGGGCATAGTCTTCTACCAATAGATCCTTCTATTTCAATTGTTGGAGTTTTTTGAGAATTGCTTCTAGTGTTTTCTCTTGCCGAAACCTTGCTTTAAAGCATCATAACTTGCAAAGTGATTCATGCCATATTGAATGAACCAACTCATCACCTTGCCCACCAAAGTAGCTACCAACTGTTCCTTCTTCATTGCGGCATCAAGCTGTCCTTTGAAACCACTTGCTACCCATCGGGTCTCAAATTGCCCAATGTGGCTATTAGGGCCTTATTTTGTTTTGCCACTGAATTTAATAGAGCAGACTCTAGGGTTCTACTTGTTGACTTCAAGGATGATTGGAACAATCAGTCGTACTCTCCTTGGATGGGGTTAGGGTGGAAGTGGGTCATACACCTGCCTTCGAGATCCTATATACAGTTAAAATGCTGGATGATAACCATAAGTTGCACAAATGAAAGCTTTTGATGGAGACCATGGGTTACGAAGGACTCCTAGATTCTTTGCATCGTGGTATTCAGAACTGCCACTTGAACTGGTGGAAGGCTCTTCCCCTGATACTGTTGTGAGGAATCCAATCTTCATCCTTTGAACTTCCAGTGGTTTCATTTAAAATTTGTTGGAATTTGGATGCTTCTCCTACCTCTTCATGACCTTGTGCTGGCTCCCCAGGAACCTCTTTAGAGGTACTTGTCCATCCTCTAGCCTGAGCCCTAGTGAAGTATGGATGGCCAATACAACGAGGAGATGACTTAGGTTCCACTATGTTTGACATCCGCTACTGATGCCTCCATGAACATTCTATGAAAATTCACTGCTCCCAAAACTAGAAATTTTGAGCAATGGATTGAGTTCATTATATTGGCCCTAATACTCCACAACAACTTAATCCACAATTTTTCCTTTGACAATTTCATGTATCCTCTGCTACAAGTTACAAATCAACTCTTGAAAATGCACAATGGTTGACTGAATTCTCATGTGTGCACCCTTGACAACAAACATTTGCTAGACTGACTTCAGTGCTTGAACATTGCATTGCAAGATTTTTTGAATTTGTCTCTATAGACTTTGAACACTCTCCTTCTTTGATTTTGGTGGCGCCTCCATATGTTTAATAGCATGCACATTGTTTTTCCGATGCTTGCACAGAGAAGCCATGTGTACTCTTCACGCATCTCTCACAATCCAAGTGCCCAATTTGTTTGCAAGATCACCAGTGTATTTCAAAAATGGAGTGTTATCTTTTAGAAGTGATTGCTCATAACTACCCTACTAAGGTTTATTATATGCCTTCTATTACTTGTGGAAAGAGAATAGTCTACGAGTATGTCCAAGTGGTATTTGTTCCCACTTGCCTTTTGCCTTTTCTTTCATCTCTGCTCCTCCCTTCAAGTGTGCCTTTTTCCTTTTCTTTCATCTCTAATCCTCCCTTCAAGTGTGCATCAATGTAATGCTTGAACGACCCTTCATGAAATGCTACCCTGTGGAAAAGGTAAAGGCTTCCACTATTGAAGTATGGTGTGAAGGTGTAGATGGGCTCTGCTCAAGTCATATCAATACCTTGGATGAGGTTAGTGTTGAGAGTTCATGCTCAACATCATGTGATCATGTGTGCATAGCACCATCACGTGATAATATGCACATAGCACTAACCTTATAGAGTGCTATAAAGGAAAGGGTTAGATCCTCTAACCCTCACCCTAAATGGGTTTGTATATATTCTATTTTTAAAACTAAATCTAGTGTACAGTTAGTCATTTGTGGTGTGCTCTCTAGTTGTGCCCTCTCTCCTCATCTCCACTCTTCACCTCTCCCCTCTTCATATTTTGTCATGGTATCAGAGCTCCCTTGCCTTCTGCTGAGGCATTGCGATTCCTGAGAGTGAGATAGTGATTGAGAAAAAGAGATCTTAGAGTCCATTTTATCCTTAAGGAGAGAGAGAGAGACAAGTCTATCCTATCCTAGTTTGAGAGAGAAAGGTTACTTTTCGAGTCTTCACCACCTCTTCTTTAGCTCAGGCCATGCCCATTTCTTTGGCAACTCGGATCTTCCAACTCACATAGCAACTTAGTCAACAAAGCAAACTAGCGGCAATCAGTGAAGTATGAGCTGCTCAATAGATAAGGAGACTACTTGAGCGACCCTGCAGCCAGAAAAGCTTGAGCTTCATTTCTGCAAAGGAAACCACCATCTAGATGCTTGCCTTGATTGTAGAAAGCTACGGATGCACAAGAATTCCTCGCTTCTGGAAGCAGGCCAATCCCTTCTAGCACCGTCTACACAACTCTCCGAATGAGCAGTGATTCGTAGATGACTTTACCATGGTGGAGGAGAACAGGCACCTTCTTGTAGATGTCCACAAGTTCGACTCCCAGCAATGAAAAGCTGACCAACCTTTGCATAGCGACTTGAGCATGAGCTAATCTCCTCCAGCAGAAGGCTCCTTCATGCAAGAGCATAGGTGACTCTCCACTGATGACCAAATAGCAATGACAACCAGCCTCGCTCCAATTCTCTACATCGCTACCTCTTGTGCCCCCTACAACAAGCTGCAAGCAATTGTCAAACATCCCTCCTAGCGCATAGAGTTGTGCCTATAGCTCACAGGGTCTCTGACTGACCAGCGATGCTTCCACCTACTTTGTCGATAGATTTCTCCACACCAACGGTGCTCTAGCCCCCTTGTCTATGCCTCTAGAGCTCACGCGGCTCTAGAATCGACCTGCACTTAGTCTCCTACACTAAGCAAATTGCTATCCAGTGGCCCAATCACCACCTACACTTAGCCTCCAAAACGAGCTCAACCGACTATCTCTCCAAAACGACACAGTGACGGATTATCTCTTCACCATCATCTTCTCCAAGTTGCCATTCCATCGTCGTCTTCCTACTCAGAGTTTCTCTTGCTCTCTGACTGATATGTTCTAGATAGGAGCTAACTAGGGTTACGTTCATTCAACCCTTGGTTAGGTGGTTTGGTCACAATTGTGACACATGGCACCCTATCTATGACATCACTCTAAGTGACACGTCAGCAGCCTCGTGAAGCTGCCATGCCATCAGCCTATCTGCCAGTTGTCACCGACTACCATGTGTCACTCAAAGTCAATCCACCACATCAGCATGTGCCATGTCAGCCTTATCTGAGACGTCAATAGGCCACATCATCATTACCACATCATCTGCTGACATCATCATTTGTGCCACCTCAGTCAACATTGGACCTCTGTAGGCACGCACAGTGCTCCACAGTCACTGCATGTGACCACTCTTGCCACCTTAGCACAAGCTCTATTGGCACACCTCTTACTAGGCACAGTGCCACATCATCACTCTATGTGACCCATAGTGACACATCATCATTGAGCACATTTGCACTCCTTTTGCCCCTCCACCTAGATCAAGTCGTATCTCTTAATCTAGGAAGAATTTGAGAGCGCTCCAAAAAGGAAAGTCGCTCATTTTTTTGTGCTCTACGTGCTTGTTACATCATGTGCACATTTCGATGCAAGTTACACTCACATTTGAGCCTTGTCGACAAAACCACTTCCTTCATGCACATTTGCCTCTACATCAATGTATCTGACCTAGCACTTAAAAAGAACAGAAGAAAAAGAATTATTTACTATTCTTTCATTGATTGATGGTTGGTATAGATCTAGATCAGAGTACACTAGATCACCATAGAGGGGATGCTTCGAATTTCCCCAAGTTGGCAATCTAAGCCATGCTTGAAATTCTCGACTAGTACCTACTTGGAGTCAGTCCATATGCTCACATACGGTTCCACATCATTACATTACTTGAAACCTTATGTTCATCAGTTCAGTGAGCAGACTTCAGAGAGTACAGAGGCATTACAGATTATTTTAGTGGGCAGATAGCACTTGATTTCACACACACATGCCACCATTGTAAAGCCTATTTGGCTATCTCACGGCATCGTGCACATCATTTCAGCCTTGTAAAGCCTCTAAGCTATTCTCGGCATCATTTGCCACAAGCCTTGTAATACAGATCATATTTTATATATTGCAGTTCTATCTTCACCGACGATTCAGAGATTTCACTTGGCATAGTCAGTGTATTTGCAGTTGATTCATATAGAGATTTTCACGACACTTGTGAGTACACTTCTTGCACCATGTCTACGACTAGTAACCTCAATTTGGAGGCATTTGCTAAGTTAGACAACTCCAATTACAGTACATTGAAATACCGAATGGAGACCATTCTTGTACTTCAAAACAAATGGGAGTATGTCGATGGGTCTACACCTAGACCATTGGATGATCCAGCCACCAATAGCTCTACTCCATCTGTTGTCACAACACCAGCAATGGGATCTACAGCTACACAAATAGTTTTCGCACCAGTAGTAGATCCTGCCATTGCCCGAGCTCAGGCAGAATGGGATAAGAAAGACAAGTATGCCTATCATCTGATCAAGCAGAATGTGCAAGATGTCATGCTAGGACAACTCAACAAATTCAAGACATCAAAAGAAGCATGGGATATGTTTGCAGCTCTCTACGAGTCCAAGAACACATCCAAGATTCTCACCTTGGGAAACCAAATAAACTAGAGTTTCTGCAACAGCACTGAAACTGGTCATGCTTATGTACTCTGCATAAAAGACTACAACAATCAACTTGTAGCAACAAGAGAGACTATGAACCCCACAGAAATGGTTCAAGTCATTTTGGATGGACTAGGAGAGGGATGCGAGAATCTAGTCCAGAGTATTGCCATCCAATGGAAAATTCTGACACTGGAAGAACTTCAGTCAGTTCTGCTTGGTGAAGAACTCAGGACTCAGGCAATTCAAGCATGTAAAGTCATTCTAATGATTAGGCATTCACAACTTCAGACAAAAGCAGAGGCAAAGGCAGAAGTAGAGGCAGAGGCAGAGGTAGATCATATTAGAAAAGTGGTCATCATCAGTAACAAAATCAAAGACAGCATCAACATGAGCATCAACATCAGCATCATCCTCAACAACATTAGAATCAGCAAAGAGGAAATCGAGGAAGATTTCAAGGATGAGGGAATGCATCCACCAACATGTTAAACATCCAGTGCAACTACTGTCACAAGTTTGGACACTATGAAAGAGATTGGTGCAAGAAGCAGTACGACCAAGGCGGTCAATCCAGCAGTAATCGAGGGAATTCCCAAGGCAGAGGAAATCATCGTGGTGGACATTCTAGTCATAGTCATTTTGCAAATGAACATGGAAATATGTTTCTTGCAAGCAAGGAAATGCATTAAACTGATACAGTGTACCCAGTGTACCCAGACACTGATTTCAATCCCAAAGAGGATTTCAGCTATTAAGTTGACCAAGTGGAATAGGATCCCTGGTACATTGACAGCGGTGTATCATCTCACATGACAAATCATCAAGAATGGTTCACAAAAATGAAGCCATTACAAGGACAGAAGAATGTCATCTACACAACAAGCAATACACTGAATCCAGTTCAAGGGACAGGTGTTATCCCTATGAACAATTTCACTGGTATGAAAGGATTAGTGAAACATGTGCTCTATGTTCCAAAGCTCAACAAGAACCTTTTGTCAGTAGGTCAAATGATGGAACACAATTACAAAGTCATTTTCGACGATGATGAAAGCACTATCAGAGATAAATCCAAAAGATGTCAGCTAATAGCAAAAGGTGTCAAGGAAGCATGCTTATATAGAATGCTAGCTATAATACCAAATAAGCATGCCATGTCAGCTCAACCGCAACAGATGCCACTATCTACAAAATGGCACAAGAGATATGGTCATGTCAACTTCAAGTACTTGTTAGATCTTAGGAATCAGAATATGGCGATTGGGATTCCGAAGCTACAGTTTCTTGGAAAAGTTTGTGAAGCATGTTGCTTCGGCAAATAAAAGTGAACCAACTTTATTAGAAGTACCTCTCGTGCATGAGGTATTCTTGATTTGATACATACAGATGTATGGGGTTATGCCCAGACCTACAACATCAATGGTTCACTTTACTACTTGACTTTCTACAACAAATATTGTTGGGTCTACTTTTTGAAAGAGAAATCTGAAATGTTTTCTAGATTTTAAGAATTCAAAGCCATCATAGCAAACCAGATAGGCAGAAAGATCAAGGTCATGAGATCAGATAGAGGAGATCAATACATGTCTTCAGCATTCATGAACTTTTGCAAAAATCATGGCATTTGAAGACAATTCACATGTGTAGATACTCCTCAGTAGAATGCAAGAGCTGAAAGGAAGAATGGGACTTTAGTAGATAGTGCTAGAGCAATGCTTAGTGAAAAGCATCTTTCAAATCAGTATTGGGTAGAAGCAATAGCTATAGCAAACTATTTGCTTAATCGGCTTCCTACCAAACCAATACGTTCACTGGACACAAGCCACACATTGGGCATCTCCGCATATTTGATTGCATAGCATATGCCCACATACATGATGATCATCGCAGGAAATTGGATGCGAAGTCACGCAAATGCATCATGGTTGGCTACAGTGAAGAAAGCAAAGCATACAAATTGTATGATCCCATCAACCGTAAGGTCATTATCTCTAGAGATGTAATCTTTGATGAGGAATCAGAATGGAAAACCTCATCTACAGAACAAGTTGATGAAGAAGAGCAAGAATTGCTAGCAACACCCCAAGCAGAGCCACAACAGCTCAGACGGTCTACTAGGGAAAGCAAACCTCCAGCTAGATTGACATATGCTCATAAAGGCAAAGCAATTCAGGTGGAAACCACCAATTATGCTTTATGACTACCATCATGGCTATAGAAGAGACAGTGTACTTCGAAGACGCATTAGACAAGCCAGAATGCAAACTACTATGAATGAAGAAATGGATGCTTTGTATAAGAATAATACTTGGGAATCATGCGACCTTCCACCAGGAAAGAAGGCCATAGCAAACAAATGGGTATACAAAGTGAAGTACAATCCAGATGGAAGTATTTAGAGATACAAAGCCAGACTAGTTGCAAAAGGATTTCACGGCAATATGGTCAAGATTATGATGAGACTTATGCTCGAGTAGCAAAGATGGATTCCATACAGTTCTTGATATCATTAGCGACACTCAAAGATGGAATGTGTATCAACTTGATGTCAAGAATGCATTTCTCAAATGGTTATTTAGACGAGGAAGTCTACATGCAACAACCAGCATGCTATGGTGAACGAAGAAAGGAGAATAAGGTTTGCCATCTCAAGAAAAGTCTCTACAGCTTAAAGCAAGCACCCGGAAGTTGGTACAATAGAATTGATAAGTATTTTGCTAATCTGGGATACATAAAATCCAATGCAGATCATACTCTCTACTACAAAGTTCAAGGGGAAGATATATATTGAGACAATTGCAAAGCATATACAATTTCTAGATTTTCTCAAAATCGGCTAGAGGGTGGCAAAATGCGACGATAAAGGGGAAGGTGTAATTTAAATTTAAAATTTCACTCCAATAGAAAAGATAAATTCTGTACACATCGGTTTTCTTTGTTGGCACATTATATGTCAAAGATTCTCTAGATGGGTGTGCTTCCACATATGAGAGCGAATCACCCTCATCCTCCTCAATACCATCACCCCTTGGGTTCTAGCATCGGCCACCTCCATTGAGGAAGTGGCATCCTTCTCTGACTTTGCACTCATACCCCCTACACTCTGTAGTCCCTCACTATCCTCTCTGCATTGCTTCACTGGGCCATCTCGGCCTTGCTCTCCCTTTCACTCGGTGGCATGCATGGACTCATCCCTCTGCACTCATGCATGTAGCTTCTATGTAGTTGGTATGAAAGCTTTGAGATTAGTCCAATGTCATCTCACAAAGCACGTCATAAATATTTGTATCTATGTTTTTGGTAAATGGTAAAGAATTTCCATATGTACAATCGCAAATTTTTTTAGCAGTCAGTTATGGTCTAGAAGTAGATTTATGAGTGATGGCTCAACATCTTTGACCCTCCTTTTGCTCCTACTGTGTATAGAAGTTGCATTGGCACTTTAGGTGGTCACTATGTAAAAGTACATACAACACATGAAAGTAATATGTGCAAGCAAGCACATATATACAATACCTCTATATTTAAAACTTACATGCTTTTACATATTTGTTGGGCCCCATTCTATAAGCTACATGTTTTAGTGTTGAATTAATATCTCCTCTCGACATTCACATGAAATAATTATATATATGTTAAGTGTTTTTTATATCCCGTATAAGAATCAGTCATTAAATTTAAAATATCACGTCCTTTGCTCAAACATGCCATGTTACATGTCCAAAGAGTGACCTCTAAGATCATTGTGGTAGATCATTTAGTTTACAAATACAAGACCAAAATTAGTACTGGAGTGAGTGCACTAAGTAACTTTTGTTTTGCAGGAATGGTATAGATGCCATTCACATTCTTTTTGTAATAGTTGATTTAAACTTACTAGAGATGTGGGTGATCTTGAGACCCCTAAAGATTATGTCTTACATTTGGTTCTAGTAATGTGCCATGGACAAGTAAGAAGCAACCCACAAATTTATTATCTTCTAATGATGCAAAATACAAATTTGGAGTTAGTAAAGCAATATATATGCATCTGACAAATATGCAACGTGAGCATGCATAATATACAATTATATGGTGTTAGTAGAGCAATATATATGTTGACAAATATGCAACATGAGCATGCATAATATACAATTATATAGTGTGACAATCAAAGTCTAATTGCAATTGCAAAGAGTCAAACTTTATAGGAATATCCAAACACAATAAAGTGCATTATCATCGGATCCATGATTACATTTAAGGAAGATAAATAAGGATTGATAGTAGATAAAAATGATGTGGATTTCTTAACAATCTTTGCTTAGAAAACTTTTTTTTTTGGTTTTACAATACATTCAAGGAGGATCGATTAGACTTGACTATATATTGATAGATAAAAATGATGTGCATTTCTTCATAATCTTTTCTTAATTTCCTTTTGTGTTATAAACATTTGGACTTAGTACCATCTAGTTCGCTAAGGAGGGATAAGATTTGGTATTGAGATTTCTTCACTCCTCTTAAACATTTTCCTTTGCACCTTCATATTCATATATAGATTGAGCTCGATAGAACTTGTCATAATTAGAGATAATCGCATTGAGTTTCACATTAGGTGCTTGATCACTAACCATGTGAAATGCCATCCATTGGTCAAGCTTATTGGTGAGGATTCATCAAATGCCATGTATACCACTAATTAAAGGTAAAATAAGTAAAGGATTTGATATTGAGTAGATCAATGGTAGTGGTTGATAAAGAGGAATGGAGAATTAGTGAGGTTTGGAGCACTAGATTAGGGATAACTTGGTGGAAGGGAAGACATAGGAATATTTGGAAAATAGTATACAATTTGGCTTTCATTTAGGGGAAGACTAAGGAAGTAGTTAAAATGGACACTAGATGCCATTTTTGTGAAGTAATAAAGGAGACTGTTATGGAGTTGCCAAAAGAAGATAATGATTTGGAGATGGGAATACATTTCATCCCATCTCTCTTTGGGTAATCTTAGGGATGCTAAAGGGTTTATTTCTTTAGTAAAGGTTCTAGAGAGGTGGAATATGGAGAATAGTAAAATTTAAATCTTTTGGAATGTTAGGCGTTTAGATGTAGATGGTGGCAAAATGTGGCATTAGTATTCAAAGACAAAAGTTTTGTACTTATCTAGGATAGGTTGATAAATTTGCTACATGAAGAAATCACTAGCTATTTTGGGAAGGATAATTTATGATAGATTATCTAAAGTTATAACAATGATCAATAATTGGAACCCAAAAGGTTCAAACAAGTAACCATTTTAAAGGGGACACAAGTAAAACTATTTAGCCCTTAACTATATGATGATGAAAATTTAAAATCATGAGAGGAGTGGTCAAGCAGATACTTTTCAATAAATGCACAAAGAGGAATGGATACTTCCTAGAATGGGAAAGGAACACTTCAACAAAAGGGATAGTCCCGTGAGATTCAAGCCATTACGTAAAATAAGCAAGGGTATATATATATATATATATATATATATATTGAAGCTAGCCTTTGCTGAAAAAGAAGTGGTTTTACAATTTGAGTTCATGTCATAACATATTTCAAGGCATTGAATTGAGCCGTTTTAAAAGGTGAAAGTGGCTATATCATTTGGGCTATATCACTCAATACACATGGCTATATCATTCACTCAATACACATGGCTATATCATTCGGGCTCACGTTGAATGAAGACAAATGATGAAGAAATCTAAGCTCTAGAGTTGGGGCATATATTCACACCAACTACCATAAAAGTGAAGAATCTATATGATAAACATTGTGTTTTGTATATCTATATCTTATCTATCTATCTATCTAATAGATTGAATATCTATTTTCTCTCTCTCTCTCTCTCATATATTTCTCTCTCTCTCTCTCTCTCTCTCTCTCTCTATATATATATATATATATATATATATATATATATATAAGTTCAACGTCCAACAAATGTGAAAAGTTTTTGGAGGTTGTCTAGCCGCCGCTGATCCATGAACTCTTCTGTTTCCCGGCGGATTTTCCAATAAAAAGCCTGTCGAGATGGCGAAGAAACAGCTGGATTGGACCCATGAAGGTTCCTGCTTTTTGTACGAGTCTGGCGATTTGCTGCTGTAGCCTGTTGGCAAAGCAGAAGCTTTGCGAATTGAAAGCGCAAAACATCAGGGTAGAAGGAAAGCAATGTGTGGGTCGTAACTGCTGGCGAGTTTGTGCAAGGGGACTGACAGCTCACGAGAATGTCTTTTGGGGCCTGCCGTTGCAACCTGGGGAAGACCAAAATCCAACGTTTGATCGCAAGCAGGGAGAAGGTGTCGAAGGCATGGCATGGCGAAGCGACAGTTCAATGAGTCTGCAGGACGGCGAGCTTTCTCTCTTTCTTTCTTCTCTCTCTCTCTCTCTCTCTCTCTCCACACACAGAGTTATGTTTGCGTGTCTTGTATCCATATATCTACTATATACTCAACCATCATAACACATAGTGCTAGTCCTCATCTTCTCTCTCCCCGCCCCCCTTCTCTCTCTCTCTCTCTCTCTCTCTCTCTCTCATTATGCCACCCAAATTCCCAATATCTTTGCATTAGTGCCAAATTTTTTTGTATGGGTTCAATCCTTGTGTCGTACTTCCTCTCTTGATTGTTGTCTCTGTGATAGGACCTGAAAAGTTATTATTCTTTTCCTTTTCCTCTCTCTCTCTCTCTCTCTCTTGCTCTCTCTCTCTCTCTACACATACACACACACACACACATCTGGGTATCTCTATCGCTCTAATTTCTACCCTCCACGCTCTCTCTCTCTCTCTCTCTCTCTCTCTCTCTCTCTCTCTCTCTCTCTTTCACACACACACACCCACCCACCCACCCACCCACCCACCCACCCACACACACACGCACACATCAATCTATATAGTGCCAATTCACATCTTTTCCAAAAATCACACATACTTGGTGAGTTGTACTTGTATGTACTTTAAAAATCCATACCATAGGAGTGATAGCACCCCACACTTTAGTTAGGCTTACCCTTGCATTTGGTGCCTATCCTTATGCTATATAGTGGTGAGTTATTTACAGGGTGAGTAATACAAATCATTCCTTTGATATTTGTAGCTCTGAAACCAAAAAACTCATCATGATTATCTCAAGAGATTCACAATGTTCATTATACATGTTGTAAGAATACTATTATGAAGATCTTAAGCCATGAATGGAAATCTCAATCTCTCTCTCTCTCTCTCTCTCTCTTTCTTTTTAATGTAGAGGAAGTTTCGCAAAGAGCAGTCTCAATTTTTCAGAATGAAAGCCTATTCTTGAAAAAGCATAAAAATTTAAGTCATGTATGCTTGAAGGAATACGTAGGTAATTCATTTCTCTCTTCAAAGTCCACCATAAATAATTACGTGATTAACAAAATTGTTAAGAACATGGGAAATAGGGCATGGTTGCCTAAAAAAATGCCCACACCACTCTTTTGTACCTTGATCATTATAAATCCTCACTCTTGTTAGGTTAATTGTAATACCGAGATCATTGGTATAGATTATGGGAAGAGGGAGCTTGATCGTTGTTATTAAGCAAGATTTTTAAGGATTGGACTTTTTGGGAAAGGTATACCATCAAAGAATAAATGATGAGCTTAGGGGTATTCCTAGGCATAGGCATTGATAAAGAAGTAAAAAAGAAGATCCAAAGAGGGTCTATAGGTTAAGGTCCTCATTAGGGCACATGTGGTTGGAGGGTAGTCCACAATTGCAACCAAAATTTGGAGACCACCTCCTAGGGAACTTGTCGCTCTATCCAATGTCACTCTCTTACTCCTCTCTCAAAGAAATCTAGGTGGTTGCCTCCAACTATAGATGATGGCTAATGTGTGTCGTGTACAAAAATAAAGGTATCTCAACACGCTTATTTGAGTGCCCTCGTCTAGAAGGCCAAAAGCACTCACTCAGATCCCAGCATACCTCATGAAGGGGGCACCCCTCCCACAACCAAAAGAGGCCACCGCAATGTGTCCTATTCCAAGGTGACTAGTATTGGGTTGGTGGTCCAGCCCTTGCCTAGATGGCCCACTACTTTGAACCATTGACACTCGAGAAAATCCATGACTCCATCCAACTTGGGTCCACATGTGTCTCTAGCTGAAGAAGACTCCCCCGGCCATAGTTTGTAATGCATGGTGCATGTCTATAGGGGAACCCCTATCCTAGAAAACTTCCCATTACATTGTTGGGAAGCTGAGGGTCTAAGAGAAACAACCCTCCAAGAGATAGGGATGGTGATGTCTATCTCTACCATCCATGTGCTATTAACTAGAAAAGAATTCAAGACAAGAGGCTAGATACTAAGAATGGCGACGCTCAAGGGCCATGGAGGAAAAGGGAACATGAGGGAAGAAGCATTAACATAGGTGGGGAAAAGGGATTAAGAGGGGTGGGAATGAAGAGAGGGACTATGCCACAAGGGGGAAGGGAGAGGGGGAAGAGGAGCATGCACATGATGGGACGAGGAATGTAGAGATGGAGACATCAAGGGAGAAAGGTCATGCTTTATTTGAAAGGAAGGATGGGGGGAAGAAATCAAAGTACTAGCTAGGTGGCTTTACAAGAATGAGCGTGTTCCATCAAGGAATAGCCCCCTCCTTTTATAGCCAAGAGAGGGGGTCTCTTCCAATAAATGCATCCTCCCACATGCATGTGGTGTGTGGAAAAGTCTCCCATGTGGGCTAGGTAGTTACGCACTCTCAATTGTGTGCAACAACCCTTGGCCTCATTTTTCCACATATACCAACCCCCATATCCCAAGTCTAAGATACTCCCCTGGTCTTTTCCCAATTCTATAATACATTCAATCATCTAGGAGGACAAGTGGAGGGTTGGCACAAGGAATCTTGCCACCTCATCCTACTTTTCCCATTATTTAACTTGCATTCTTGGACTATCTACACCCCCCGCACATGGGCCTATCCTACATGGAGGGAATAATCCAATACAATATCCATCTCCACCTATTTTATATTACTTCTCCGATGGTGGTCCTTGGTCCATGTCTCACTAAATGCAGGCATGGGACTACCTAGGTGGAGGGGTGGCACATGGAGGAACCATGCCACCTTAACATTTTATAACATAACTACCATGGATTATGTACAACACACCTTATGGGCCCTCTTACGTGGAAGGGTGGCACATGGTAATGCCCTGCCACCTCAACCCTGGGCCCTTTGCACACCATATTTTATTATACTTTTGCCACACATACAAGCACACACATATATTTATGCCTTTTACCTTGGTCAAATTTATCCATAACAGTCCCCCCCCCCCCCTCGGCAGGGAATGCACATCATTTGCATGCTTGGGACCATCACGCACAAAGAAGGGCTTGAGGTAATGCTTGTTGATCACCTTCTTGCCATATGGCTCATGCAGCTCCTGTACTTGTACAGACCCATTGCTACGTTCCTTGATGACTGTGTATGGACCAGTCCACAGTGGAAAGAACTTTTTATCCATCTAGTGGTCCAATCTATTATCAAAGCATAGCACAACATCCCCCTCAACAAAGTGTCTTTCCCATCCCTTGCGAATCTTAGCATCCATGTAAGCCTTTTGTCGGTTCTTTTGGATCTCTGTTTGATGGAGTGCAAGGCATCGGGTTTCATCTAGCTTCTCAAGTTGTACCAACCTGGCCTCTACATTTTTCATCTTTTGTCATCCTCTGTTCTCGTGCCAATCTCAAGGCCGGAATCTCTATCTCTAGTGGTAAAACTGCCTCAGTACTGTACACCAACTCAAAAGGAGTGTGACCTGTAGACGTTTTATGGGTGATGTTGTAAGCCCACACGGCTTCGGTGACCTTCTGATCCCACTGGCTCCTGTTCCCTGTGGGCATTTTCCCCATGGTTTTACAAAGGAGGCCGTTGGTGTGCTCCGTTTGTCCCATGGATGCTGGATGATAGATGCTAGAAGTGCGGTGATCAATACCCATGCGATCCATGAGCAACTCCACTACTTCATTTAAGAATGGACTCCCATAGTCAGATACTATTTCCATGGGTGTCCCAAACCTTGTGCAGATACATTCAAATATGAAATTTGAAATTGCAGCAGGGAGGGCGATAACTTCAGCCCACTTAGTGACATACTAAGTGGCTACCAAAAGATACTTCTTTTTGTGGGCAGTCACGGGCAGGGGCCCAACAAAATCTATTCCCCACTTTTGAAACGAATGGATAGACATCATAGGGTGATGTTGCCCAGGACATAAATCCTTCCTACCAAAGAATGGGCATGGTTCACAAGTTTTGCAATACATAGTGACATCCTTGAAGAAGGTCGGCCAGTAGTACCCAGCATGTAAAATCTTCTTAGCTGTATAGTCACTAGCATAATGGCCTCCACAAAATCCATCATGATAATGCTTCAATACCTTAGGTACTTCATCTGCACCAATGGCCTGTCTTAGTACCCCATCCAAGCCTTGACGGTATAACACCCCATCAAAGAGAGTGTAGCGCCTACTATCTTTGTGGATCTTCTTTCTCTAATAGCTAGTACTTTCTGGAGGAAAGGAGAAAGCAGTCAAAAATCTATAGATACCACCATACCATGGATCCCTAACTTCTAAACTTCTATGGCCGCTACAAGGGTTACATTGAGGCACTCCTCTAAATCAATCAAAGCATTCTTCAAGTTGGAACAACGCCCTTTTACAATTTTGAAAGAAAAATCATATTCTTGTAAAACTGCCAACCATTTGGCCAATTGGCCCATGGCATTTGGTGATTGAAGAACCTGCTTTGCAAGACCATTGCTGCAAATTATGATGACGGACTTTCCAGCCACATAATGCTTAAATTTCTCAATGCAGAATACCAAAGACAAAGCGTGCTTGTCAGCCTTAGAGTGGCATCGTTCAGTTTCGAGCAATTATCGAGAAGCAAATCGAACGGGATACATGAATCGATCCTGCCCTTGCTGGAGAAGAATACCTGCCAGAGTATGCTCACCAAACCCAGGATTGATATAGAAAGTCTTTGACCAATCAGGATTGTGTATAATGGGTTCTGAAGCCAGAGCACTCTTGATTTGTACAAACCCATGATCGCAATCCTCATCCCAAGAGAAATCAACTCCATCTTTTAATAGCATAGTCATGGGTCACGTCAAAGCAGCATATTGATTAATGAAGCGGTGATAGTATCTTGCTAGATTGACAAATGAGCGTACTTGATGTTTGGTTGTTGGTGGGGAGAGCTTGAGGATAGCTTCTACCTTCTCGGGGTCAGGCTTGACGCCCTCGGATGAGACACTATGTCCCAATAACCTCCCTTGAGTTGCTCCAATGGTGCATTTATCAGGGTTGAGGCTACCATTTGCATCACTGACCCTTTGGAAGGCCAACCTAACCTTCATGATGTGCTCCTTACGTGCCGAGAATATACAGAAATCATCTAAAAACACCTCCAAGAAAACCCCCAAATATGGAGCAAACACCATCTGCATAAATCTTTGAAAGGTAACAGGAGCATTGGTGAGGCCAAATGGCATTACTTTGAATGGAAACGTCCCCCAAGGTATGGCAAATGTGGTTTTAAGCACATCCTCCTCAACAATTCTAATTTGATAAAACTCGGAGTAACCATCACAGAAAGTATACATCTCATGACCACTTACCTTCTCGAGAATGAGGCCTTGAAATGGCAGAGGATGATGGTCCCTCTTGGTGGCTGCATTGAGTTTCTTATAATCGATGTAGACCTGCCAGTTGTTGTTTTTCTTTGGGGTGACTACCACTGGTGAAACCCATTCAGTATTGTGAACCAGAACAATAAACCCAGCTTCTACAGGCTTTTGCAACTCTGAGCACAAAGCGTTGGTCTGTAGGGGCCCTAATCTTCGATAGTTTTGAGCCACTGGCTTAGCATCAGGCTTGGCTTCAGCTCTATCTTGTGTTCTATGGCAGTCACATGGTGAAGGTGGTGGTAGCTAGTTGCGAAGAGGTCAGGGAAATCTTTGAACATTTCTAGGAACTCATCTTTCTCACTCGGAGTGAGATCAGGGGAAAGCATAGATTCAAGCTATTGAGGACTAGCTGTTACCTTTTCTGCAGGTAGCGGGGTCAAAGACACCCCCATCATGTAAACTTCCTCCTCTGAGAACTCCTCCCCCCGGTCTGATTCTTCCTTTGATTCAGACACCGAGGATGAGAGAGTATCACTGTCTTGCTCTTCTTCTTCTGGTTCCGTGGCACCGGGTTGCACCGGGATCTTATCCTTAGAAGCACCAAAAGACATGTGTCCTGTCTTCTAATAGCTGACTGCATCACTCTTTCTCAACCATGGTCTCCCGAGTATGGCTGGGTAACTCTTGCCTGTATCTACGATGTCCACTACATAGAAATTGACGGTGGTGGTTAACCCATTGACAGTGATGGGCAAATCCTCAATGACTCCTAGGGTGGCAAGTCGTTGACCATCTGCTACCTTGATTCGAGTGGAGGAACGCCTTGTGCATTTCAAATTCAATTTCTTCATGATAGGGCCACCATGATATTACATGCAGCTCCCCCATTGACACACACACTTTTGACACGACAATTATTTATGATGACATCTACTGTATGTGGGTGCCGATCAATTTCTTTCGAGATAGAAGATGTTGGAACACTGAAAGGAAAGAGTAGAGTGGACAAAAACTCAGAATACTTGCTTATAGAATGAAGAAGAGTGAGGTCCTTAAATAGGCACCTCATACATGCTCACTGACATCACTGATGACTTCAGAGCTCCACAATCATCTCCTCAATCTGCTCCTAGATTCTCTCAATCATCCTATGTGGCTCTCCACCACCTAATTGTGCTTGTGGGCACCTAACTGTGCCTCTAGCACTCACACATAGAAACATAAGGTGTGCGTGAGGCATACACCTTGAGATATCCCAACAAACCCCCCCTCAAGGAAATGCCTCAGGCTATGTCAAGGATACATCTAGTCTCATAGTTTCTCATGCCATCTCATGGTGGTCAAGGATAAATCTATGGCTAGGTTCTCATGCTAGCAAGGGTTCCCTTGGGTGTAAGGTAAACAAAAAGGGATACACAAAGACCTTCCAATGGTTATCTCCCCTGCATGTACATGCACACAATGTCTGCAGGAGGTACCATGGAACAAAAACATACACATGGCCTACATCATAAGGTGACCAGAGGTGTTTACAAAACACACAAAACACAATAGTTTATTTCATTCATTTTGGAGGACTATCCAGGCTGAGTACCTTGACATAAAAAGAGAGATCTGGAGCATATAGAGATGATTTAAAATGCATAATCTTCATGGGATGCCTCATCTTGTGGAGGCAAAATATCCATGTCAAGGCAAGGTCTTACCACATGGGCAGTGTCTAGTGCCTTATAAGATGGTACTATGATAGAACAAGTGGATCTGAAAATCATATCCTTCAATAGAACAATTATCTTGTCATCTCCATAGTTGTGTAGAGAAGCATATCTTAGGTATCTGACCTTCATCTTTTTCTTGTACTTGGAGTCAAAAAATGCCATGAGAGGGTATATCTCTGGCTTTGTTGTTGCTTCCTTTTTGGCAACCATTGTTTTGGCAATCTTCAATAAGGAAGTCAGGTTGACATTTTCATCCTTTGTAGCATAACAAGACATTGCTTTATGTTTTGGCCTTTCACATATTTTGTATAAGCAAGCCAAAACAATGGAAGTGTCTTCTCTCTTACAGGTGAAATATGAGCAATAAAAGGTAATCCTTTCAAAGAGTAACAATCTTGAAATGCAAGATGTTTAAGTAAGAAATGACCAAGTAGATGCTAGAAAAATGAGCATAGCAGACTGAAAATAAATCTTGGTCAAACTATCAGTCAAACTTTGATTGTCCAAGGTCAAACTTAGACTTGCATAGTCAAGCTTTCATGGCCAAAGAGGCAGCTCAGAAATCTGCTTCAAATCGTCATGCAAAGGTCAGAATTTAGAGGGCTTTTATACTGGAGAGGAAGGTAAATAGGTAGAGCTTCTCCCTCAGAAAGGAATCGTGCAGAAAACGGCCACGTCGCCCAGCATTGTAGAGGAACTATGGACTGGTTTTTCGACGAGAACTACCTGAATGCTACTCCAAAAGAGCTCAGACTTGATGAGCAGGGAGGTCGTGATGTCGCCCAGCTCCCTCTGAAAGGAAATAGACAATGTAGCTCTCCACAGTGAGAACCAGGAAAAAGATCATCGCAGCTTCCTGAGACAATGCCGCCCAGAAGATGGCGAGATAACTCGTATAGCTCATTTTGCAGATTCGCCCTGCCCTTGGGAAGACTCTCCTGAAGGATGAGATGCTGAGAATCCAGGTTTGAAGAGAACTTTCACTTCCAAAATCGACTTTGGAAGGGAAGGTGGAAGATGAAGGTGAAGAAGAAGATGATGATGTGGCACCTAAATAGGGCTCAAGGAGGATCAAATGGCTCTGATACCATGTTGGAACACTGAAAGGAAAGAGTAGAGTGGACACAAACTCAAAATACTTGCTTATAGAATGAAGAAGAGTGAGGTCCTTAAGTAGGCACCTCATACATGCTCACTGACATCACTGATGACTTCAGAGCTCCACAATCATCTCCTCAATCTGCTCCTAGATTCTCTCAATCATCCTATGTGGCTCTCCACCACCTAACTGTGCTTGTGGGCACCTAACTATGCCTCTAGCACTCACACATAGAAACATAAGGTGTGCCTGAGGCATACACCTTGAGATATCCCAATAGAAGAGACCTCTCATACCTTTCCCTTTTTCTTGCTCCTCCTTGTTGAGAGCCCTTGCTGCAGCTCACGTCTCACCTTAGGGCTTAGTGCTATTAGTTGAGGGAACATGATGCTCAAAGACCGATGAGCAAGGTCCTGAACGACTGGATAGTCCTCTTGCCCTGAGCTGATAGGAAAATCCGAGGGCGACCACTTACTCCTGCGAGATCTTTTAGTCTTCTCTGTTGGTGGGTTTGCCATCTTAGCATCTGAGGGCTCTCAGAAGGACACTTTCTTCCTGGGGTGGCCCGGTCCACGGTTTGGAGAGGGGTCCGAGGTGGTACGACTTCTTTTCATGAGGTCAAGGATCTCTACATCAAAATCCTCGGTGCCTGACTCACTTAGAAGATTCACCCTTGGAATATTGGGGCATTCCGTGTGATAATGACCCTTCTAGTGGCACTCGTAGCACACAACATTGGCACGTTCTCTTGGAGGGTGATTGGCTTGATTTTTGATGCCCAGCATCTCAAGCCGAAGATCATTCAGGGCCTTGGCTAGGTCATTGACTCTGGGTACTTTAGCAGGAGGGGCCGGGGGAGTACGAAGGAGGGGGGCTCGTGGGTGAGGCTGGGGAAATCTTCTAGGTGGAGGGTGAGGATATACACCTTGTTGAGGGTAAGCACCTAAGGGAGGACCATACATTTGAGGTGGAGGCAGTGGATACATCCCTAATGGGGGTGGGGATATGCCCCTGAGTTGGACCCCCCAAGTTGTTGTTGCAAGAATTGAGGGGGTTGCGGAGGGACAATCGTCTTCTTTGAAGTGGGGTCAAACTGAACTTTATCAAACTTTTGAGCAATCTCGTGTGCTAGCACCATAGTTTCTAGATTCTCCCATTTAAGCTTGAGGCAGAATTCGTCACTTGCTCCTACTACAAGGTAGCCCAGCACATGCTGAGTCATTCCAGATCGAAATCTGGCATTGTCCTCCTGCATGGCAATTAAACGGGGTCCAGGAGCACGGCTACTCGATCCACATATTGACGCGCCATCTCACCTTCTAACTGCTTCAAATTTGCCACCTGTAGGTACACATTCTTTGGCTCCTCTTCTTTGTCGAAATACTCAATCATCGCTGATGTCAACCTTGGCCAGCTTTGGTGAATGTCGTCGGCCTGCTTCTCATACTACACTTGAGCCAAACCCTCTAGAAATGTGGGAAGAACCAATAGCCATCTATCTTCATTAAGAAAGTTGAGAGAAACACAACGGCGCTTGAAGGCCACAAGATACTCATTTGGATTTTCTTCAACCTGTCCACAGAACATGAGAATGTCAGCCATGCTTGGAAAATGGAAAAGCAAGAGACGAAATGAGGCTTATCTATTGGCAAACAATGGAAAGAGGTAGCTTGAACTGAAAATCAGGTGAAGATACATCCACAAAGCACACATAGGCAGGGTAGGGTGTGACTGGTGTATTGTGAAATACTACACGGGAAGAATCTTTAGCATAGAATAGCTCATAGACAATCTTAAAAGGACCAACCCTCATGATATGGCATCCATCTTTACAAGCGAGGTTTAGAGACATGGCGCTGCATGAGGTTGTTCATCAAGGCAAACAAGAATGCCAACAATTGTCAATAGTTAGAGAGCTTGCACATCACCTTTAGCTTCTTCTAGTTCTTGTAATCGCCATGCTATTTCTTCAAGGGGTGTGCGGTCTGGCATCCTTCTTTTGAGCAATGTCCTTGAGGACCTTTTTGATGATCTTTTGAAGTCGGTAAACTCGTATCAAATATGCCCAACACTTAGTTTCATGATGACCACAACCTTTGCATTCCTTACAAATGATCACCCTCATTCGGGCTTGCGGCTTTGTTGGGGCGGTGCTTCCGCTCGTTTCATGCGTGATTGAAGTACAAGCTTCACGTGCCAAGAAATCAGCAACTAGATTTTGAGCTCAAGGGATATGTTGAATTTTTACCTCTTCAAATTGTTGGCAAAGTTCCAATGCTTATTGATGTCATGGAACCAAGCCTTCGCTCTACACCTTCCACCTTCCACTAACTTGTTCACACACGAGTTGAGAATCTCCTTGCACCTCAAGTTGCTTGATGCGATGTTCTTGTGGCCTTTGTACCCCAAAAATGAGTGCTGAGTACTCAGCTTGGTTGCAAGTACTTGCTGGTGCAGACTTGCTATAGCAATACACCTCACCCCCTAGTGAAGTGAGCTTCACACCCACACCAGTAGCCTTGGTCAAAGGTTTGTATGCACCGTCAAATTGGAGGAGCCAAGATGACATCACACCAAGACTAGAATCCAAACATCCCAAGTTTCTCGGTAGTCCAAGATAAGTAGAAGGAGAGGGTGGGGAGAATTCAATACTTGAGCAAGACGTTCAGCACCAAATAAACTTGCAATCCTTTGTTGATAGTTTATCTTTAGATAAAAAAAAATTACAACTTGAGCCGAGCCCTAGAAACCTTTGTAGTGAGATTGAGAAGAAATCATTCAAGATGAGCTTATCCACAGGAATTATTAAGCAGATGCACCAAATCTCCCCCCAAGCTTAGGAAGCATCCCACCCTTCGAAGAATGTCACCCTTTTAATTACCTCCGATGGAGCAAGTAGCTCGATCGCTGCACAATGAGTAGATTTGAAATCAAAGTCCTCCCAATGTATCACTAGTTCTTCACCTTGAATCATCCATGGTGTATCATCCCACCTGTTGTTTCCTTGAACCATGCATTGTACAATCAGTTGTTGAAGATCGACATGAAGATCAAGAAAGAGATCTCGCCAATTGGTAGCCGTAATGAGCGGAGGACCAAGCACCAAATCCTTGAACTCGTCGAGAAGTGACATAAATATCCACCCTCCTCATGTGGCGTGTGTCCAAGGAGTGAGCTTGAAAAAGTTCAAAATCTATGATCTAGTATCAGATATGAATAGAGCACATGAAATGAAGTACTTTTGCTTTTTACAACAAGAGGAAACTCCCTACGGTTAGAGAGTTATAGTTCATGAAATTTCACCATATAAGCAATATCATTACACTTTCATTACTTCCTATTTGTTGGCCCATTGGTAAGTCTTCCTTTTGTGAATGGGGAGGTCTTGGGTTCAATTCCCACTCCTTAATAAAAAGAGAGGAGAGGAGAGGAGAAGAGAAGAGAAAGAGAAGGAGAAGAAGATAGAAAGGGGGGGGGGGGGGCGAGGTTTGTTGCAGATGCGTAGGAGTAGTTTTACGTGGTGCTGCACAAAAGATGCACAGAAGCGATTTTGTAGACGCGATCGACCAGAAGATGCGTGGCGCCACACAGAAGATGCGCAAGAACCTAGAAGATGCATAGGCGGAAGGCGCAGAAACTGAGAAGTTCTGTTGCCGCAGAGACGGAGAACTGTGAGTAGAAGACACGTAGATTGGAGGCATAGAAGCAGAGAACCACACACGAAAGGTGCTGTAGAACTACAACCAGTCGTAGGAGTAACGAATTTTATGCCACTAGCTGTGGAGATTTTGATCCCAACACCCACACCAATTCTATTAACTAGAAAAGAATTTGAGACAAGAGGCTAGATGCTAGGCATGGCAATGCTCGAGTGCCATGGAGGAAAAGGGAACGTGAGGGAAGAAGCGTTCACATAGGTGGGGAAAAGGGATTAATAGGGGTGGGAATGAAGAGAGAGACTATGCCACAAGGGGGAAGGGAGAGGGGGAAGAGGAGCATGTACATGATGGGACGAGGAATGTAGAGATGGAGACATCAAGGGAGGAGGGTCATGCTTTATTTAAAAGGAAGGATGGGGGGAAGAAATCAAAGTACTAGCTAGGTGGCTTTACAAGAATGAGTGTGTTCCATCAAGGAATGGCCCCCTCCTTTTATAGCCAAGAGAGGGGGTCTCTCCCAATAAATGCATCCTCCCACATGCATGTGGAAAAGTCTCCCATGTGGGCTAGGTAGTTACGCACTCTCAATTGTGTGCGACAACCCTTGGCCTCATTTTTCCACATATATCAACCCCCATATCCCAAGTCTAAGATACTCCCCTGGTCTCTTCCCAATTTGGGGGGGGGGGCGAGGTTTGTTGCAGATGCGCAGGAGCAGTTTTGCGTGGTGCCGCACAAAAGATGCGCAGAAGCGATTTTGTAGACGTGATCGACCAGAAGATGCATGGCGCTGCACAGAAGATGCACAAGAACCCAGAAGATGCATAGGCAGAAGGCGTAGAAACTGAGAAGTTCTATTGCCGCAGAGATGGAGAACTGCGAGCAGAAGACACGTAGATTGGAGGCGTAGAAGCAGAGAACCACACACGAAAGGTGCTGTAGAACTACAACCAGCCATAGGAGTAACGAATTTTGTGCCACTAGCCGTGGAGATTTCGATCCCAATAGCCACACCAATTCTATTAACTAGAAAAAATTTGAGACAAGAGGCTAGATGCTAGGCATGGCAACACTCGAGTGCCATGGAGGAAAAGGGAACGTGAGGGAAGAAGCATTAACATAGGTGGGGAAAAGGGATTAAGAGGGGTGGGAATGAAGAGAGGGACTATGCCACAAGGGGGAAGGGAGAGGGGGAAGAGAAGCATGTACATGATGGGACGAGGAATGTAGAGATGGAGACATCAAGGGAGGAGGGTCATGCTTTATTTGAAAGGAAGGATGGGGGGAAGAAATCAAAGTACTAGCTAGGTGGCTTTACAAGAATGAGTGTGTTCCATCAAGGAATAGCCCCGTCCTTTTATAGCCAAGAGAGGGGGTCTCCCCCAATAAATGCATCCTCCCATATGCATGGTGTGTGTGGAAAAGTCTCCCTTGTGGGCTAGGTAGTTACGCACTCTCAATTGTGTGTGACAACCCTTGGCTCATTTTTCCACATATATCAACCCCCATATCCCAAGTCTAAGATACTCCCCTGGTCTCTTCCCAATTTTATAATACGTTCAATCATCTAGGAGGACAAGTGGAGGGTTGGCACAAGGAATCTTGCCACCTCATCCTACTTTTCCCATTATTTAACTTGCATTCTTGGACTATCTACACCCCCCTCCCCACATGGGCCTATCCTACATGGAGGGAATAATCCAATACAATATCCATCTCCACCTATTTTATATTACTTCTCTGATGGTCCTTGGTCCATGTCTCACTAAATGCAGGCATGGGACCACCTAGGTGGAGCGGTGGCACATGGAGGAACCATGCCACCTTAACACTTTATAATATAAATGGGTCCTCTTACGTGGAAGGGTGGCACATGGTCATGCCCTGCTAGCTCAACCCTAGGCCCTATGTACACCATATTTTATTATACTTTTGCCACAGATACAAGCACACACATATATTTATGCCTTTTACCTCGGCCAAATTTATCCATAACAATGCCTACCCAGCTTAGGTACAAGAGAGCTCTTGCAGGTGACTCTGACTCACTAGCAAGGTGAATCCATGTTCCAAAAGAAGTAGTTGAGCCATCATCCCACTAGACCCAGTCAAATGTGTATCCATTTCCCTAGCATGAGGCCCTCCTAATCTCAAACCTATAGATGCCAAAGAAGGAGCTAGCATTGGAAGTCCTCATGAGCCTAAGGTCTAGTTTGGATGAGTCCCCTGGATAGACGGTGCTATAGATTCCTCATTAGCAATGGACCCTTTCCATTGAGAGGGGGGCTTTGAGAAATCCACTGATGAGACTGCTTCCAGTGGCCTCTTGTGTAGGGGGTATTCCTAAGAAGCCCCCTTTGAAGCAAGAGCTTCTAGGGCTCTGAACCTAGGGTTGAGGCCTTGCACTACTAGCTTGCCCAAAGCATCTATACTTTGTATCTCTGCATCTATGATGCCAAGCCATCCCTTTGCTGGGGGTAGGGTCATCATCTACCAAGTGACCCTAGCTCTAGTGTTCTTCATGCCATTTGATCTGACCCACAAGAAGTTATGCACCTGCTCCCATGAAAAAAAGGCTATGTACCAAGTTGTGGACAAGAGGAACTAGTTTTCCATGAGGGCTCGTCTAATAGGGAGAGTTCGGTCAAGCTCCAATACAAAAGCTTGCGCCACACATTCTTTAGGATCAGGGAAATGTTCTACTATATTAAATGTCAATGCCCACCTACTAGCCCAAGTACCTTGTTGTTTGACCTTGTGGGATCATAGAAATGCACGTTGGAGGGCAAGATCAGGTATGAATGCACATTGGAGCAGGCAGGGTGAAGGCAAAGGTAGGGAATAGAAGTTGAAGGGGGGTCAAAACTGCAAGTAGGAGAAGAGATGTGAGGGGGATACTAACTCACACGAGCGGGGAGAGCCTTGTCTATGAGTGCATTGCCTCCTCGACCATTGTTCTAGCTATAAAGATGGTGACCTATATATCAAAATAAATGTGAAAAAATAAAGATTTAACAAAAATCATCCTAAGACAACCCATTGCTTCAATCAAAAGAATCAATCAAACTAATTAAAAATTGCATACTAGACGTTCTAAGTTAATGTTTAGCTACAATTCTCATATTGCTTCAATTAATCAATAAAAATAATAAAAAAATACATACTAGACATTCTAAATTATGTTTAGCTACAATTCTCACATTTTCTAAATGTGTATACAAATAAGAAGTTCTATATCATGTGTAGTTGGTTTTTGATTTTTTTAAAATGCAAATGTAAATGGGTTATGGGAAACCTAGACTTGTTGCTACCGCAAGGTCCAAGGCACATCCAAGCATTGGAAGCTTGTAATGTTATTAAAGTTTGCGACCATCTAGCTAGCATTGGTTCACACACACACACACACACACACACACATATTGAGAATAAGTAAAATTTTATATCATTTTCTAAAATTTTTTGAGAATGGATGGAGTTTTGAAAGAATCGTTTTTATCAAGGAACTCCTCAAAGAATTATCTACCTCAAAGATATGAAAAGTAATTAAAAAGGTAGATCCACTTAGTCAAGAGGTTTTCTCTGGGGAGTCACATGAAAATGGTAACAAACTAAATGTTGTTCAAGAGAACATAAATTTAATATAAAAGATTAATGTTTACTCCATAAGGGTAGCTCAAGGGTAGTATAGGAGTGTCTCCTCTAGTAATGATGCTAGGCACAACACTCTTTATGAATGTCATCACAGTTCAAGAGCTAGGGTCATTGAGAATCCATCAACCTAATTGCCCACATAGCCTGCTGGCCGATGTGAATATCTTTGAGTGCTGTATGCAACTCCCATATGGAATCCTAAAAAAAGGTGTAATAAAGGTCCAAAATGCTAGGAAAGTAAAGATGAATGCCTAAAGATCAGCAAGTCAATGCATCCTTTAAAGATAGGCGAGTCAATATATCTTTAGAGATGAATTTGGCAAACGGAAAAGTATCTCTATGAACTTTATTGTGGGATTACCTAGAAATAGTAGGGCTCGACTCTATGTGGGCTACTTGTGGATCATTTGTCCAAAATAAGTCAGTTTATACCAATAAGAGTAGAAGTGACAACTCCTAAATTAGCAAAATTATTTGTGGAGCATGTTTATTGACATGTGGACTACTGAATTGTATTATTAGTGACTAGGATAGTAAATTTAATAGTTTTTTTGGTTAGCTAGACTATTTGTGAAGCTTGGCGATTATGCGGGTTACTAAATGGTACTATTGGTCACTAGGATAGTAAATTTAATAGTCATTTTGGAGGGCTATTTTTGAATTATTGTATACTATTCTAAGTATGCATATTACTTTAAATATACATACATTATTTTCAAATTGTTATATATTGCTCTAAATATGCATATTGCCATAGAGTGATGGTCCAATGAAGTAGATCAATTAGATCATACAAAATACGATACGAGCATATGTAAGTAAATAGAAAACTAATTGGGATAACTTTTACTCATATTAGAATCTACATGTAACTTCCCCATATATTTTGCATGGTAACATATGGATTTTAAGTAAGAGCACCAATTTTTAGAGAGCCTAAAGAAGGAGAACATTTAGGTAGCTAGAGCTTTTCTTAAAGAGATGGATCAAATGATCAAGATAGCTAACTTCTACTCAAGGTAGCTAAGGTGGCCATTCATAAATAAGAGAAAATTTATTTAATAGTGTAGTGGCATGCGTGTTTAGCATTTTGAGAAAGAAAGCTACCTTGGGTATTGTGTATGGATTCCTTTGTGAATAAAGTTGGTTCCAATCCATTAGGGACATGCATACAATTAAGATTAACTAGCCATCCTCTCATAGTTACAAGAATATGATGGGGGATTGTAATAGGATGACATGATGGTAATATATTTGTCATGGAGATAAACATTAACTACTTTCTGCAGTAATTGCACAAGGATCATATCATAGATTGAATAGAATAACATATTTTATTTAATAAACAAAATCTAAATTATGGCTATTGAAATATGCATAGAACCAAAGCCTTTGTAAAGGTAGGATAGTTGGATTTTGGATACCAATTTTTGTTCTTGTTGTATAATAATATTAGTTGAGAGTGCAAATAAGGTTCTAACAATTGACATGTTGCAAATCATCCTTATGGAGCCCAATATATCTTTGATTTTGATATCTCAAATTTGGGTAAATTTTATTTTTATATCCAAGGATAATATTTAATATATTTATATTTGCATCATATAGTACATTGTTAGAGCTAGATTGTAATAGTCTTGCTCTATACTTGCAACCTTTCTTGGTGATCTTTATCAATAAGAATGTACTATTAGTGAGTGGTTGTCATTTTAGCAAGATTTCTAGTGACAAACAATGATGTGATATCATTGATCATGAATGAATATTGATATCAGCTTGCAATAATTGAATTTCTCTTTCTAAATAAATATGAAGAATCACATAATGAACGAGAGATGGGTATTAAAAAATCTTCATGGGGATCGATAAGATAAATTTGACTTTAATATTTAAAATGTTTTGGTCCTTTATGCTCATAGCCATATGTAGGACATTTTATCCATTTTGCATGGGATGCTCGATTTTGCAAGTACCATTGTTAATTCATGTGAGGCGACATCATTATTTTTTATAATAGATACACAAATTATAGGAAACACTAGAATTTGTAAGCAAATGCCTATAGATCATGGGTCACCAAATAAAATTCCCAATGCAAAGCAAGAATATTGGATGATATTTGGTGCTCATTTGGTGACCCATGATGCATTTTTTACAAAGACATCATGGGTCATCGAAGAATATATGGGTCACCAAATAATCCATGAACATACGCATGTGCATGCAATACACATGCTCTTGTGCACGCACACAAACACAAACAAACACAAAGACACAGACACCTTGACACACAGACACACAGACATAGACGCACGCACACACGCATACACACATACACACACACACACACACACACATCCATGGGTGCATGCATGCACATGCACACACATACACACATACACAAAATGATGCACATGAACATGCCATGTGCATATTGTTATCAATGTATAGAGTAAAAAAAGAGTTTAAGAGCAACATTCAAAATGATGCACATTGCACATGAACATGCCATGTGCATATTGTTATCAATGTATAGACTGAAAAAAGAGTTTAAGAGCAACATTCAAATTATGATGAAACTACAAGTGGTACCAAAATATAGCATGCTATCATGTTGAAATTTGCAAAGGACAATCTTGTTACCAAATATATGTCTCAAGCTATAGAATGGTCATCTTCATGGTTTCCAAATTTGTCTCTAGATGGAAAAAAGGACTAGATGAGAAATTAAAGAACATTATATCCAAGCTGGAGGACCCTTAGATGAGAATGTTTTCCCAACTATCTAGGAATAGATTTGTTAAGTTAGTTATTGGCCCAAGCCAATCCTTATAGCTATGTAAGGCCTCCTAACCTTGAGGATATTTATCCCTTTAGATGATTAGTTGAGAGATTCTATCTCTTGAGGTTTGAAATACTAGAATTAGATCACTACTAATAAGCATAGATAATTATGCATTAGAATCACATATTAGCAGATAAGTAGCTATAATATATATCCTTTTAGACATGGCATGTTTGAGAGAAACATAATACTAGCAGGTTTCAATTTAGGGATTCTCTAGAACATATGTAGCACTAGCAATTCAGCACCCTAGTAGAAGCACATTCATTATTAATACTTATTAGTACTTATGGCTATGGGTTACCAATAGTATTTTCTTTTAGTAAGTCACAAAATTAGAGGTAAAGAACGTTCTAGCACTAGACAAATTATAATAGAAGTAAAAAGATATATCCTCATCTCTTTTTCATACCATTACCTAGGATATATCTTCATCTAGTTGTTACCTTTCGCTACTTGATACTAGCCACAATTGCAAAAATTTATACATGTTGTTGTACCCGAGAATTCATTAGCTACCCATATTCCAAATGAAGGGTGGGTTATGCTTAAACTTTACTCAAAATTTGGCAAGGGCTAAAAGGAAAACAAATGAATCCCATAGGTTCTATTGGTTAGCCAAATGTAGTAGTTCTATAATGGAGTTTTAGAAGAAAAATTTTACTCTTTTAAAAGAAAATGAAAAAGATAATGTTTAGGTGATTAGTGTGTGTGTGCGCGCGTGCACACATGTGCATATGTGCTTGCATGTGTGTTTGCATGTGTGCCCATGTGTGCATGTGTGTGTGGAACCATCCTTTCTCAATTCCAAACAACCTAAAAGGTAGGGAAGTGGGTCCCACCAATTAGATATGGGTCCCACCACCATTCATAGGCATGAAAAAAAGAAAAACACCAAACTTGGTGATAAAATTAAAATTTATCTAGTAACCCATTTGGATTCTTCCCCAATTGGAGGTAAATTAGAAAAATCAGTTGGCTTCTTCCTCGATTGAGTTTAAAGGGTCACAACCTTATTAGACTTTTTCTCTAATTAGTGTACTTTAAACATCAAGATTCTTGTTTTCAATGATGTATGAAATCAAGCAAATGGGGGAGTCTTGAAAATATCTCTAGCAAGAACAAAGATCCAATCAAGCTACCAAAACCAAAAGGGAGAAGGCACTAGATCTCCACTGGGTATATGCAATCTTGAAACCACCCAAAAAACTAGCACACTAAAAGTAGTAGCAAAACTAAAATCATGTAAGGCAAGTGTGTCTGTTTAATTCCTAGAAATTCACTCCTAGGAAATAGGCCTTGGTGTTTTAGAAGAGAAAAAGTAAGTATCCAAGTACAAGTGATTCAAAAATCAATGAGCATGCATTTCAAATTAATTTGAGATAGGATCTTATCACCTTGTTCAAGTCATTGCAATAGCTCAAACCTGTAGCATCTTTTAATATGTTTTGTGAAATGTTTTCCTATAGTTTGAACAAAAATTACATCATCTTTAAAGGAATTCCTTACTAAACAAATGATGCTTGAACTCCAAAGCAAGGACCTAATACATGCCACCAGCCAACACAAACAACAAAGAGAGTCTATGATGGGAAGATGGGTGTGGGTCCTAGCTACTTGTTATCAATGTCTAGCATAAATAAAGAATTTAAGTACAATGATGAAATTACAAAATGGCACCAAAATATAGCATGCAATCATGTTGAAATATGCAAAGGATATTCTTGTTATAAAATATGTGTCTCAAGGTGTAGAATGCCCATATTTCATTATATGTCTCTTGCTATCAAAAATATATCTCAAGGTGCAAAATGCCCCTCTCTTCATTATAAAGTGTGGGAAAATTGCCAATTATGGGACTTATAAAATCCACACTTCAGAAACCATGGTAAGGACATTTCAAGTCTAAAATAAATGGCCACAGGGAATAGGAGCCAGTGGGATCAGAAGGTCACTGAAGTCATGTGGGCTTTCAACATCACCCATAAAATGTCTACAGGTCACACTCCTTTTGAGTTGGTGTACGGTACTGAGGTAGTTTTACCACTAGAGATAGAGATTTCGGGGAGATTTCGGCCTTGAGATTGGTACAAGAACAGAGGATGACAAAAGATGAACATGTAGAGGCCAGGTTGGTACAACTTGAGAAGTTAGATGAAACCCGATGCCTTTCAGTACATCAAACAGAGATCCAAAGGAATCGACAAAAGGCCCACTTGGATGCAAAGATTCGCAAGGGATGGGAAAGACACTTTGCTAAAGGGGATGTTGTGCTATGCTTTGACAATAGATTAGACCACCAAATGGATAAAAAGTTTCTTCCAATGTGGACTGGTCGATACAAAGTCATCAAGGAACATAGCAATGGGTTTGTACAAGTTCAGGAGCTGCATGAGCCATATGGCAAGAAGGTGATCAACAAGTGTTATCTCAAGCCCTTCTTTGTGTGTGATGGTCCTAGGCATGGAAATGCTGTGCATTCCTTGCCTTGGGGGGGGAACTGTTATGGATAAATTTGACCAAGGTAAAAGGTATAAATATGTGTGTGTGCTTGTATGTGTGGCAATAGTATAATAAAATATGGTGTGCATAGGGCCTAGGAATGAGGTGGCAGGGGATGACCATGTGCCACCCTTCCATGTAAGAGGACCCATAAGGTGTGTTGTACATAATCCATGGTAGTAATATTATAAAATGTTAAGGTGGCATGGTTCCTTCATGTGCCACCCCTCCACCTAGGCGGTCCCATGCTTGCATTTAGTGAGACATGGCCCAAGGACCATGGGAGAAGTAATATAAAATAGGTGGAGATGGATATTATATTGGATTATTCCCTCCATGTAGGATAGGCCCATGTTGGGGGGGGGGGGGTGTAGATAGTCCAAGAATGCAAGTTAAATAATGGGGAAAGTAGGATGAGGTGGCAAGATTCCTTGTGCCAACCCTCCACTTGTCCTCCTAGATGTTTAAAAGTATTATAAAGTTAGGAAGAGACCAAGGGAATATCTTAGACTTGGGATATGGGGTTTGATTTATGTGGAAAAATGAGGCAAAGGGTTGTCTCACACAATTGAGAGTGCGTACCCACCTAGCCCACATGGGAGATTCCTCCACACACACCATGCATGTGGGAGGATGCATTTATTGGGAGAGACCCCCTCTCTTGGCTTTAAAAGGAGGGGGCTATTCCTTGACGTGACATGCTCATTCTTGATCATGTCATCTCTCAAGAAGGAATCAAAATCGAGCCAGGTTAAATCTAGGCTATTAAAAAGATGCCTAACCCTTAGACTTTGACTTAGTTTAGGTCTTTTTTATCAATTTTAATAGAAGGTTTATCAAAGACTTAGTTTAGGTATTTTGTGGTTTTTATCAGTTTTAATAGAAGTTTCAGCTCCATTATATGAGCTCACGGGGGAGCTCACTAAGAAGGATGCCAAGTTTCAATGGACTATGGCATTGTCAAACTACCTTCCATACAGTGAGGAAACATGACTCTAAGACACCCATTCTTAGATAGGCAATGTGGGATGCCATTTTCCATAAACATGTACATGCTTCTAGATATGTCATTGGCATTATATTAGCTCAGCCAAATGGGAAGTTGGATGATCCAGTCTATTACACAAGCCGATCGATGACTCAACCCAAGTGCAATTACAACACAACGAGCATGAAGCTCTTGGTATGGTATATAGTGTGCAGAAGTTTCAACACTATTTTCTTAGAAATCACTTTATCTTTTATGTTGATCATCAAGCCTTGCTGTACTTTATTGATAGGACAATGATCCAAGGTAGATTGGTTAAATGAATGCTGTTACTGCAAAAATTCAATTTTAGAATTATTCAATAAACCCAGAAAATCACATATAAACTAACTCAGTTGCCAAATACCATTTTTTCGTTGACTTCACTAAAACTGAGTATGATGAGATGCTACACTACTTATCTCAGGGGACTTTTCCAAGCACATGCCAAGGATAAGCATAGGAATTTGGCCTTGAAGGCATGGAAATATAGCTTGATTGGTGGGTATTTATATCATCAAAGTTCCGATGGCATTCTATGAAAGTGGGTTTTGCCACATGAGCGAGCCAAGGTACTTAATGAGGTGCACACCGTCACTTTGATGGTGAGCATGCGGCTCAAAAAGTTTTATAGCTAGATTATGGTGGAGTACTCTACTTAAGTATGCCCATACACATAGTGTTCAATGTGATCTCTATTAGTGCACAGGCCGATTGCTTCCTCCAGATCATATGCCTTTGCAACCAAGCGAACCGTGGGAAGCATTCCAACATTGAGGCCTTAATTTTATGGGTCCATTCAAGAATATATTTACACAAAATAAATACATCCTAGCCGTCGAGTCGATGTACTTCCCTCAATGCAATGGACACACTAAATCGACCAATAAAACTCTTAAATTAGTGCTTACAAAGACAATGAGTACACATCGATGAGATTGGGAAGCAAATCTTCCTCCCACATTGTGGGCTTACCAGAGAGCTTATGAAGTCACTACAAATTTGACTCCATTTTGAATGGCTTATGGTTTTGAAGCTATTATTCCTATGAAGTTTCTAGTTTTGGGTCTTTGAATTGCCGCCGCTGATCATTCACCACCTTGGTGAAAGAGAAGCAATCAAGAGACAATTTCAGTAGCTAGCTGATCTATATGAGTTGTGCATTTGAGATGGTGGTCACAACAGGTGATATAGAGGAGAAGAAAATCTTGGCATGACCAACATATTACTTGAAAGAATCTAAACAAGGGAATGCTGGTGTTGTTGTATAATGCAAAAGTAGGTCTGTTGAAAACCAATGTTAAACTCACTTGGAATGGGACATATAATTCGATTGATGATCATAGCAAATCTGGTTGAAGAGAGAACTCCATTAGCAAAAGAAGCATCCAACTTTGTAGTAGAAGACAAGGACTTTGCCTTTTAAGCAACTCAATTGGATTATTTGCAAGGCCAAGTAGTTCTCTAGTGATTAATGGAAAATGAGTTGAGCCATGCTAAACTACTATAGCAAGTATAGTGGCAGTGGAGCAATTCAAAGGTGCCTAGATGGAATCCACATGGTAGAGAATCTCCTCACCCATAACCAAGGATAATAATGTCACTGCTATCCCTCTTCTTGCTTCCAATATGGCCTTGATGTTCATTGGACACATAGAGAGATCAGTCGAGAAGCTATCCTTGCAACTAGCAAGTCCTTAACTAATCCAACATCCTCCAACTTCAATGAAGAGGCTAAACAGAAATGCTCTTTAACCTATGGTGAAACCTCCCTGGCACGATGTGTGCAATGCAAAGGGCATTGAGGAGCTTCTTTATACTTATGATGGAGACACACACATCATCATCGTTGGGGATAGATGAATGCACCTTGACAAGTGGCTTCTAGTCGAGATATTCCAATTAGCACCAATACAAGTCCAACACACTATGACAGGATCATCTTGGAAGCAAAAGCCTTCTATCAATCAGAGCAGTGTTGTTTGATAAGTAAGGCTCTTAATACAAAGATGTAGCTTTCTTCCAATTTTTGACTGAGTATATTGGACTCAAGAAAATCCCACACTATAGCCCAAGGACATATGTGGCAAAGGCTCTTGCGGGATATGAAGACAAAGTTTAGATAGACTAGCTTGAAGTCTTTAGGAAGAATTTTTAATCCTAGATCAAGCATGTATGCTTAAATAACCATGCCCATTACAAGCTTGATCTAGACCTTTACACAATCTGACATAGGCTGGTGTCAAGAGCTATAGCATGGCCAGATTTGCCTTTGTTGGAAGGCCTAGCATCACTATTCTTGCTAACAAACACACCAAATGCATCTAAAGGGGCTAGTGGATCGAGAGCAGTGAGAGGCTTGGGTTCAAGTACAAAAGGCCTTGATGATGTCAGCATACGAGTGGGACACTAACGCATTTGATTTAGTAGTTTTAGAGAAGGCAACTACACAAAGGGAGGCTTTTGAAGCCAAGTGCAGGGAGATAATTCATTACTCTGTGAATATGCTTGTTGATACTATGTACCCTCCATTTTTTGCATGTTATGGCTAGTCTCCATGGGTGTGCTAATAGGAATGGCATCCAACATCATAACATTTTCCAACATGGTCAATGTATCATATCTAGTTAACACTAATATGCATCATCATTTTCTCAATCTCAACTCTCAAATTATGATGGATTATCTGGACATTATGCATCTCAAATTACCTATATAAATAAAATTTAATCTATTTAATCAACTTGTTGCTATTGCTTACTATAATGATATCATCTACATATATTTTAATAACCATGAGAGCATGTGCATGCCTCTTCATATATAGTCCATGGTTAAGATTCATTCCTCATGAATGCTTGTTGCCCAAAATAACTACCAATATTGATGTTACCAAGACCTTGGTACTTGAGACCATGTAATTCGTTTAGCATAGCAAAGGTCTAGATCCTTTCTTCACATGGCATTTTGGTTTCTTCCTTTAAACATATTCTCCCTCTTGATAACCTTAAGATAATGTGCATCCCTCTTTATATATACTCCATGGTTTTTGGAACCCCCCTAGGGTCTTTGAACATTAACATATGGGTGAGTGTGGTTCAATAGAAAAAGATAACAAATTACTCCCTAAGGTCTTCAAATGGATGACCATGATAAAGAAATTTAAAAATCAAAGAGGTGAGATTCCCATGTATTTTTTAAGGAAAGCATGTAGTGCTTACTTGACAAAAAAATGCATCTTTATAAGATTCATTCCTCATAAATGCTTGTTGCTTGAAATGACTACCAATATTGTTGTTAAAGACCTTCGTACTTGAGACCATGTAGTTCATTTAGCATAGCAAATGTATAGATCCTTTCTTCACATGCCATTTTGGTTTCTTCCTTTAAACATATTCTTGCAAGTCACCATTTAAGAAAATGGACTTGATAACACCCATTTGATGCAAGTAGAAACCCATGCTTAAAAGCAAGAGAGAAAATAAGGTGGATATTTGCCATCCTCATGAAGGGGGGTGGAAAGGTCTCTTCTAAATCTATTCATTCCTTTTTGTCTATACCAGTTTGCAACCAACCTCTCCTTATACTTATATATGCTTCTAGCAACTTTATGCTTAACCTTGTAGCCATATTTACAAAATATGAGATACTTAGCTTGGGTGGCTCAACCAAACCAATGGTCATTCTGTAGGATGCCATTGTATTCCTCCCACATGACCCATTCACCTTAAAATGGGTCTTTTAACCTATGCTAGACAAAATATATACTACTTGTTGCTTCCTCGGCTTCAATTCTAATGTTCTTTTCCTCATCTATTTTTTGGAGAACTTTGGTATTCGTTTAAATGAAGAGGGTTCTTGGTTTGCATCACCATTAGATGCACCTTTTAACTAAGATTTTGCTAACTTCCTGGGGGATGCTTCCCCATTCCATTTACTGCTCTTACTAGTATTAGGTGGTAACTCGTCAAATATTCTATTTACTACTATTACTAGTACTAGGTGGTAACTCATCAAATATTCCATATTTTATAGACATCTAAACATCTCCAGCATTATCTTCAATTATGTAATGATCTGGATCTTCTAATCTAGCTCTCCATGGTCATAATGGCATGTTTATGCTTTTGCATTCCATTTACTACTCTTACTAGTATTAGGGGGGTAACTCATCAAATATCCCATATTTTAAAGACATCTAGAACATGAAGTACAAAGGCATGAAGCCTCAAAGGAATGCATAATAGCATAATAGAAGTAATTTTTTGAAGTCCAAAATACTAGCTAGGTTAAGAAGAACACCATTCGGACACAAAAGAAACTCTTGGCAGGGTTTAAGGAAATACCTTCTATCAAAGAATTTTCCAAGATAAGTGAGATGCATAAAACCTATTTAACACAAAAGTCATCTAGATACATAGCAATAAACTCAGTTAGGTAGTCTTTGAAGGTTTCTACTAAACCTTTGAAAGGTAGAAGGTGCATTTCTGAGTCCAAATGGCATAGCCTTTATGGCATGAACACCCCACTTAGTAGCAGAAGTAGTTTTAGTTTGGTCCTCGGGTGCAACAAAAATCTAACTGTAGCCACTATAACCATCCAAGAATGAGACATCTCAAGAATGCCACATGTATGAACCGAATAGGAAAGGGATCTAGTACAGACTCAGAATTAAAGTTTCTATAATCCACATATACTCTAAGTTTGCCATTTTTTTGATTAATCTATGTTGCTGTTGTCTAATAGGCTTTGCATCTAGGACAAGTGGAATTCTATGCTAATGGATTTCTGGAGGAGCCCCTTTTAAGTTAGTGTAACTCCAAGCAAAAACATCTCTGTCTTGAGTGAATAAGTCTTGAACTACTCGAAGTGGATCATCAATCACGTGGACACTAATTACATTGTACATGGTTCTTGTTAATTCCTTGTGTTGGCTCTAGTATCATCAACTTAGAACCTTGCCAAGTGATTGTTATCTTTGGCTCTGCTAATTCTCTTTCACCAACACATCTTCAGTGAAATTTGTTGGATAGAGATTTTGTTGTGTTTCCATCTTTTCATCTTTTATCTTTTGCTTGAGCTTGGCAACTACTTGAAATAGGTCAAGCTCTCCAACAGGTAGGATAAATGAACTTCCATCAACCAAGTTTCAGCATCCTATGGAAATTGGTCTTGGACTTCCAAATCTTTTGGTTTGCCACTACTTGGGATTTTACTCGGATTAGTCGGCATCTGAACCTTTGCTTCTCTAGTCTTAATGGTCATTAACTTGGGAACCCAGTTGTAGAAGAGTGTTGGATAGAAGAGATGCATCATGGCACAAAGAGTGAGAGCACAAGTGAGGAAAAATCCATTGTATTAGAATGAAGGAATGACCTCCATTTTATAGAAAGAGAAAATGGTGTAGGCACCTCCCCTAAATCAGTGGCAATCAGCCCCTACATCAATGGGACTAGCCTAAATCAAAGGAACCTCCCATGTGGGGGCCTTTGGGTTACATCATCACTTAGGTCACACACTAGACACATCATAGCACTAGATGTGCCTCTACAACACACACACACACACAGACACACACACACACACACACACACACACACACGTGGCTCCCCTAGATGCACACATGCACCATAGAGCCAGACCTTGACCATAGTTACCCAACATATCCACTCTCAAGTGTTTGCCTCTTGCAATGTCAAGGACATATCTAGTCTCATAGTTTCTCATGCCATCTCATGGTGGTCACACATGGCCATCCCATGGTGGTCAAGGATAAATCTATGTCTAGGATCTCATGTTGCCCAAGGGTCAAGGTTTAAAAAAATGGGATAGACCAAACACATATCACATGGCCTACATCATATGGTGACCAGAGGTGATTTACAAAAGACAAAACATATGACATTCTTTTTGGAGTACTACTCCAGGTAGAGAACCTCAAAATTTGACCAAGTGCCGATAAACAAAAATTCAAAAGCAAGGTCATAATACTTCTCATAGTGTTGACATGGGCAGCAACATTATCTCCCTCCATTTTAAGTTCAAAGAACTTAATTGTCAGATTTAATTTGGAAGTATGAGAGCTAGCACCAAACAATATGTCCAACTTGTGCCATGCTTCAAAAGGGGATTCCAAATCTGAAATGTGGTATACATAGTCATCACCCAAACCTAATGCAATGATGGCATAGGCTTTCTCAATTCTCTTTGCATCTATAGGTGTAGAAGTAGAGTCAATGGCTTTTCCTTTACCTTTTGTTGTAGTTGATTCACCTTCCTAAGATGTTTGAGTTCCTTCTTTGACTAAGTCCCATAGATTCTCCTTCATAAGCATAAACTTTATCTTCATCTGCCAAGTATGGAATCCTTGGCGATTGAACTTGTCAATTTTATAAGTAGCCATGAGAGGGTCTTACCTTTGTTGGGCAGTGTCTACTCTCTTACAAAATGACTAATCTTATGGAACAAAGAAATCTCCCTCACCATACAAATGTAGATTGCTAGAGATAAATTCAGAGAATCCTAATTGTTTAGCATACTCATACCCTGTTGGCTTCTCCCAAAGTTTCTTAGTTGGGGTCTTTTTCACTTTGAATTTTGTCCTTCTTGTAGTCTTCTTTAAGTGATTAGCATTTGAAGATCCCTCAGAGCTTGGCATTTTGACAAAAGATAAGTCCTAACTGAATTTCAAACTGAAAATGCATTCTCTGAACTGTACTTTGGCATTACTTCAATCCTCAAGCATCACTCTAGCATTACTCTAGCATCAAATGTCCAAAACTGTAAAAAATGCATTGCAGAAGACTAGCTCAACTTGAGGGCACAATTCACACAATTGAAGAAGAGATTAAGAGTGCTTTCTATGCAAAACTAAAGCTTGAATATCAAAGTAAGTTCACCACAAAGCATTGCTAAAATAGTGTCTTGGAGAGATGTTCCTTCTTTGACTGTCTTTTCTCTTATTTCTCCTTGCTCCAGCAAGGATTGGCCTTCAAAACTCATCAACAGCAGCTCTCGGCATGGAACAGGTTGTGCTAGAAGGGCTCAAGCAATGGTTGAGTAGAGAAGCAGAATCGCATGTTTTTTCGTCAGAGATTGCTTGAATCAGTGCGGGTGGAATACTCCAAATCTAGGGAAATGCTCTAGGCCAGAGGGGTGCCCCATTGTGTAGAAATTCTAGCTGGAAGGGCTTGGCAAAAGTTGCAAGGAATAGGGAGAGCAGAGCTAAGCAATTTTTGAGAAGGAAGTAGGAAGAAAGCTCAAAAAAAGGTGTTGGAGAAGATGATGACGTGGCACTACCAAAATGAGTTCTACAAAGCCTACCAGCTCTGATACCAAATGTAGAAGAGTGTTGGATAGAAGAGATGCATCATGGCACAAAGAGTGAGAACACAAGTGAGGAAAAATCCATTGTATTAGAATGAAGGAATGACCATTTTATAAAAAGAGAGGATGGTGTAGGCACCTCCCCTAAATCAGTGGCAATCAGCCCCTACATCATTGGGCCTAGCCTAAATCAAAGGAACCTCCCATGTGGGGGCCTTTGGCTTACATCATCACTTAGGTCACACACTAGACACATCATAGCACTAGATGTGCCTCTACAACACACACACACACACACACACACACACACACATGTGACTCCCCTAGATGCACACATGCACCATAGAGCAAGCCCTTGCCCATAGTTATCCCAACACCAGTCATGTAATGATCGTGTGCTTTTTAGCTAGGGTCTCCTGATAATTTCAGACGTTCTTGCCACAATGGACACTCAGCCAAAAGTAACACTAAATTTGTGATGGGCCCTAATTCTTATCCTTGCCATTATTACCCTTACTCTTTCCTTTCTCGGGTTCGGGTGCCTTTGCCTTAGACTTTGTTTCCATCTAATTCATGTTTGCAGTCCTCTTCTATGCGTACAAGTTTCACAATACTTTGTTTTACATTCATTCTTTGTGTGTCCTTTCCTAGAACACTTGTTACACCATTTTTCATTTGAGCTTGATTTCCCTCAGAAACTCGTTTCCTTCAAGGCCTTCTTCACTCTTGACTTCAACTTGTCTTGTTTTGTGGAAGCATCCTCTTCAGCACTTTGTTCAACCTTTTTCTTTGACTTCTTGGCAGGTCCACTTTTCTCCAATGCAATAGCTTGGTTCAATACCTCCTTGCATGTCCATTGGATTAATAATTTTTGGAGATCTCAACTCAATATGATGGTAGCCTGTGATCAGCCATGCACATAGTATGTGTACTATGTTGATTGATAAGGGCTCACATTCTCAGCACAAAATCCTGAATGGATTTGTTCTCTTTCCCATTTTAGGTCACTGATCTTGGTACATACATCTTCTTCATTAATTTCCTATTTAAACCCTTGAAGAAAGCCTCAGACATCTAGTGCCATCTTTGAAGTAGCCAATTGGGAATTGGTTAAACTACCGCTGTGTCCTCTTTGTTAATATGCAAGGAAAACAATTCATTGGTCACAGCACCATTAATGTGATAGACAACTTTGCAAATGATTGTAAGGGTCTTCATCCTCGATTCCTTTGAAATCTTAAAACTTGACTTTGATAGGTGTAGCTGGTTTTACTATGATAGTTGCAACGCGATACCCTATGGTTTTACTATGTTGTTTAGCCATCTCAAGGCTACTTGTTGATAGGCGTAGCTGGTTTTACCTATGAAAATTGCCAACGCGATACCCTATGGTTTGACTATGTTGTTTAGCCATCTCAAGGCTACTTGTTCAAAATGGTATTGAGGATCTTTCAGCCCTACATGTCTCACTATCATGTTTCATTGCACCAAGGTCATAGAATTCTTTACGAGACCTTCTCTTGCACGTGACACATGTCATTATGAGGGAGGGTTTGGGATGGCTTACATTTTGCTTCTTACGACTTCCCAGTTTAGGTAGCAAATCTTATCGTTCATTCTCATTTCAATCACTACTTGCACGTTTAGGTATCACATTTTATGATTCATTATTTTTTTGAATCTATCCCATTTTATTTGATGCTTACCTCAATAGCTTACCTAAGACCAAGGCAACTGGTACATTCTTAGGCTGTACTACTATTGAAGCTTTCTAGAAGAACATCTTGGAATGTAAGATATGTTTTGCTTACCTTCTTGCTTTCTAACTCCCAACCATGAGCTTGCAATGGTGGCAAAATATGAGTGACCACATAAGATGTACCTTCCACCTCTACACTAGCACCTTGCTTTGGACATTGACTTTTCTTTTCATCTTAAGAGCATTAAATAGCAACAACCACATAGCCTTGATGTATCTCCTTGCATACCTTGCTACATCCATTACATTTTCATGACTTTCTCTTCTCTCGGGTCTCCAACAGTAAGACTCAATTCATTTCCTTATCAATTGAGATGAAAATGTTTCTATAGGAGGTGATTAGTAAGCTTGCCTTCTCCTCATTAAATAAGGCAAGAGATTACTACAATTACCTTCTTTATTTACTATTACACTTTCCCAAATACACTCTATCACTTTTTAAAAATGTAGGATTTCACTAGGGGAGATATCATATAATACATGATATACAATGTATCTAGGGTCCATTAAAACAATTCTCTTTTAGAATAAATACACAAGTGGGGTATCCAAAATAGAGGCGGCATTAGTATGTACCCTAGACCCTTTATCTAAGATAGCTTTTTTCTATCTTAGAACTTTTCTACAATATCTCAAAAATGTATAAGTATGGGTTTTAAATAAGATTTTGAATGCAACAAATAAGAGAATTAAATAAAGACTACTTTATAGCTAATAATTACAAAATTTGTCTTCATGTTTCTTATACGACCCTTATATGCTTGAAGGGGGAATTTATTCTTTGACTTTTACAAAATATATTTAAAAAGAAAATTCAATTGGTTGTAGCATAGATTCCAAAGAATCAGTATATCTTTGTGCAAGACACAAAACACCCCTTATTGATATACATAGAGAATGTGTTCACATAAACTTTATAAATTTGTAATCCTATTATAATAATCATACACCCTTAGGATTTCTCCAGTTGATTCGATCAAGATCAAATATTCATTCTCTTATAGATGATTGATCAAGGTAATAATGGAAAATAAATCATTAAGAAATAGCTTGCATGTGTAGATACTCGAAAAAAATATGGAAAAGTGAGTATAACTACAAATGTTGGACTAGACGTGATGATGAATGTTTGATTGGTACCAATTGAAATATTTGTTTTGTAATTTAATGATTGTTATAGGTATATAATGGAAAATGAGTTAGTAACAAATAACCCACGTGTGTGGATATTCATTAAAAAGGTGAAAGAGAGAGCACGCATAGAAGTGTTGGCCTACATGTGACAATGAATGTTCCTTAAAATATAATTCACATAAGAGTTTAAAAATTATTATTAAAAAAAGGTGCATTTCATTCGATGCCATTCTAGCATAATGCTTCTTTGGTTTCTTAATGGAATAAAATATATTATGTAATATTTACGTCAAGAGGTCATCTTTAATTAGATGGTCATTAAGGATGAGACCTAGCACAAATGTCTACCCTTTTAAAGAACCACACTGAGAAATACAAGCACTTATTGTAAAGTATTATGCAGGGTGATTGGTTTTGTTAGTATAATACTCATGAATGAGCCCATGTCACATCATAGTGAGAAATTTAGTATTTTCACTTAGTAGAAAAAGTGCTTATATGTCACTTTTGATACTTGCATGCTTGCAACATTACAAGAAACAAATGCAACATCATACTTTTACAAAATATTCTAAACTGCTAGAATGCATTTGTGCATATTATTACGTTGAGCCTCTTTTATAGAGGGAAAGAAAATTTTTGAGGAACAAGTGGATTCTCTTATAGATTGAACCAATCCTTGCTAAATTTTCACTTGACTAAATTAGCCTTAAAAGGCAGAGGGAAAGACAATTTTTTAGGAACAAGTAGATTCTCTTATAGATTGAAGCAATCCTTGCTAAATTTTCACTTGACTAAATTAGACTTAAAAGTCATCCTTGCCTGAATGCCATGGAAAGAAAAAGTTACAAAAACATTGGAGATAGCTCTTTTGAAAGTGTTCTTTTCGATACTTCAAAGTTTTTTGTCAAACTAAACTCACTAAATAGGCAACATGATTGGGAATGTTTTCAATTAGTTTAGCACGAACCTATTAGATATTTGTGAAAAGTGCTCGAGAGACTTCACCATTGCATGACATTAGATTCGAATTTTCTCTTAGGTTGGAGGCTCATAAAAAAATTAACCACTCATCATGAAGCACATGACACTTCTCCTATATGTTATGTGCCGTACCAAATGGCATACAAGTAGCGACAGTTATTATGGAGCACAAGCTTATTTATTAACATCTCTTTTTCATTGAGTTGAAAAACATCAACTTTGGTTAGAAGTATAAATAGCAAGTTGTAGGTGTAACATGCATTCAATGCACTTCCTTATTGGGAACTTGAGAGGAGGTTAAAAAGTCCATATGCTATGTTTGGATGAATTTAAATAGTACGTCATCTCCATGTCCAATCTAGTTTACACTAATTGCTAAAAATAATTTTCGAAGCTAGGAAAGCTTTAATGATTGTGGAAGTTTTAGAAAGAATTTGTGCCTTTACATCATAACCACTCGTTGGCATTTGCACTTTGATAGCTTTTTACTAAAAATATACAACATTGTTTCATAAATGTATAGATTGCAATCAAGGTAGTTCAAGAAATAGACTCAGGAATCACATGAGGGGCACACATTACAAAGGGGATGCCTGGAGTCTTAAATTCTACACAATGTTGTCCCAAGTACGGTATTTGGGGGATAAGAAACAATGGTGGGGGGAAGGGGGGAGAGAGAGAGAGAGAGAGAGAGAGAGAGAGAGAGAGAGAGAGAGAGTGGGTGAAGTTGTGTTGTTGTTTTGAGAATACGCATCGGACACCTTGATGAAACCTCGACGAGCTTATATTATTGATGAAATAATTAAGCGTACACTTTTCCAATACAAGGACATGGAATTCAGGGTATTGGATAACTTAATTCGAAGGGAATTTTCCAACAAAAGGAGATTGAATTTAGGGGATTGGATAGCTTAATTTGAGGGGAATGTGATGATAGCAATGGAAATAGTTTTTGCATAGGAAGTGGGTGGGAGATAGAGTATGAGCTCATTCCCACGTTCCTCGGACTAGCATATATGCCAATTGTCTTGCAGGTGCAGAGCGCATCAGTTCCCACGAGGTGCCTGCTGCGACAATAAGACGGAGTGGGGCTTCTTCTGCGCTAAGTGGAGGCTGAAAATAGTTGCTGAAACGAATTCTTAGACTAAATGGAAGATCTCATAGGCTGGAGTATAGGCAAGCCTCGCAATGCCCAGGTGGAGAGAGAAAAATTATGTCTCCACCGGGGCATGCAAATGCTAACCTTTGGCAGCTCTTTTCTAGGACGCCCTCTCAGGAACAACACAAACATTAGCAATTCATGGTAGATTTGCCACTTTTCTCTCTTGTGGGAACGGCCTGTATGTAACGAGGTCTCATAAGCACAATATGTAAGGGGGTCTCATAAGCAAATTTAAAGTAGTTATAGGGACATGTTTTACACCACCTAATTCAAATCAAAATTAAGAATGATCTAGTCTAATACAAGGTAACATTGGGATATTGGAGATGGATGGGGACTTAACAAGCACTCCCTAAGCATAAGGCGAAGCTGCAAGATGAATACGATGTGATAGTCATTGTTGCTAATGTGAGATGATAAAGGAAGAAGGGAATCACTTTTAAGAGGGAATTTTGCTAGTAGTAGCAAGTAAGTGATACTGGTTGAATATATATTTTCTAAGAGACCGGATTGAAGCTTCGAGACTGGATTGAAGCTTCGATTGGAGGTGATTTCTTGATGTTGGTTTTCTGTATATCGATGGTTGGTTACGTGTGATAGGTGGTCTTGGAGAGATGGTACTGCGATATAGGTGAGTAGCAAGGCTTCTTTAGTTTCGTGGCACCTAAACTCATGCAAGGGCACGACAATGTTGAACATGGTTGTGTGGTGGCACTTCTCGATGGCCATCTAGTGGCTCAGCAAGAGACGTCACATGGGGCGGCTATGACGAAAAGGTAAAAAACTTTAGTATGGTTTTGGATTTTCCAGAAAGAAGTTGAGGTTAATAGGATGGCAGACGAAGCAGTGTAGCATCCTGCGATCGAAATCGGGCAGAGGAGATAAAGAAGCAAAGCATGTAGAAGAGTTCAAATGCGGGTGGGCGAACGCGAAAACTGCCTTGTGTTGCTAAGAGCGGCAGCTTTCTCACAGAGTGGAAGCCGGGGAGAGCCATGAAAAAAAAAAAAACCGAAAATAAAAAAAGGGGGGGGGGGACCGGAGGAGCCGGTAGAGGCAGAGAGCCGGGGGGGTGAAAACGGGATGCCAGGTCAGAGGCATTTTCTCTCTCCTCTCTCTAGTATCTCTCTAAGAGGGAGCTGGATTTTCTCTCTCTTCGGGAAACGCATGTTTTGGGAGAGGACAGAGTATTTTGTGCTGGTTTTCTGCATCACTCTCTGCTTCATGCTCACTTCCAACTTCGTCTCTTTCACTCCTTTGCTCTCCTCTCATTTCCGGCTCGCTCAGCTCCAGCTCCCTCCTCCTCGCCATGGCGATCGTCGTAAGTTTTCTCCCCCAATTCCCTCCCTCCCTCCTCCATCACCTCTCCTCCCATTGCCTTCCCTTTCCTGTTCATTCAGCGATTCCTTGCCCGAACACTAAGCGATCTTCATCCCCTTCCCCCTTTGTAATTTGCTGCTCGCGCCTTTGTCATACCCTTTCGATCGGTCAGCCTTGCCATCTCGATCTGCCCTCCCATGTCGACTTTGCATTACCGGAAGCTTTGTTCAGCTCTTATAGAAGCTCACAGAATGCTCTCCGTGGTGTCTCTGTTGCCGTGCTCTCGGAAGTCTTAGCGTTTCTTGCTGCTAGTTTGATTTGATTAGCGCTAACCGCTTGACTTGGAATACATGTACGATGTTTGAAGGAAAAATTTCCCAAGCTGATCGCGGATAAACTGCATTGCAGGTCTTGCAAGGCGTGTGCATCCTTGCTTGCCTTGCTCATTTTCTGCAAGGTATTGCGCATGGCAACTTCGCTGTTGCTGCCGGATTATCCACACGGGCACAGGGACAAATCGCATTTCCTACAACCTCTGGGAGGCTGGAGAAGGATTTTTGCTCCAATCCGATGGCGCTCTCACCTAGACCTCATAGTGTGACCATAACAGAATTTGGAGCTGTTGGTGACGGTGTGACTCTCAACACTCACGCATTTCAGAACGCCATTTTCTATCTGAACTCTTTTGCAGACAAAGGAGGTGCCCAGCTTTACGTTCCTGCCGGGACATGGCTGACGGGAAGCTTCAATTTGACCAGCCACCTCACGTTATTTCTGGAAAAGGATGCAGTAATACTTGGATCGCAGGTATAAATCATGGCAAACAAAATTGCCGGGATGCACAATATTCGCACAGGAGAAGACGGGATCGCCTGAATCGTTTTCGACAAGCTTAATCTAATCGTTTCTTGGTCGCCTGATCGGTCTATTTCCCGTGTTTCACAGGACCCGAAACACTGGCCAGTTATCGACCCACTGCCATCGTATGGAAGAGGAAGAGAACTTCCTGGTGGCAGGCACACCAGCCTCATCCACGGTCGGAATCTCACAGATGTTGTCATCACAGGTAAATACTGGTTTGGCGGCCTACATTGAACCCGAGCGATGTCCACAGGCCCAAGTTTGTCCTGAGATAGCAGTGATCACCTCGACTTATACGTTTTCTTCTCTCGGGCATGATCTTTCATGGTATTAAAGTAGTCGTGCTTTCGGGCATGATAACTTCTCGCATCTGCGCAGGTGCGATTTGGTCACTGTCTCGTCGATTGCTAAGAAGTTGAGGCTTTTCCAGGTGAAAATGGAACAATCGATGGTCAAGGGGCAGTTTGGTGGGAAATGCACTTAAACAAATCTTTGGACTACACAAGAGGCCATTTAGTTGAGTTGATGGATTGTAACGATACGATCATCTCAAACCTTACATTCAAAGACTCCCCGTTTTGGAACATCCACCCCGTATACTGCAGGTTAGTTTATCACTCTGTTACTTTTGTCTATGCTTGTCACGATTGTAACAATGATACAGGACATACTGTCTGCTCAAAAGTTGACGTTATGACTGTGTGCTGGCTGAGGATCAGGATATAGTTTGTCGGCCTAAGCATGCGGTGTCGGAGAGCTAGTTCGAGCTGTTTGTGTTGATTTTGGCTAAAATAATAGTTCGTTATCGTCCAAAAATTCACACATGCTCTGCTTCTTTACTGCAAGCCAGTATGATTCTTATTATGGATGCCCTTATCTTGTTGCTTGATTTATTGGCAGGAATGTGCTCATTCAGAATGTCACTATTCTTGCTCCACATGACTCACCTAACACTGATGGAATTGATCCTGGTATGTCTAAAATTCGTGCTCCCTTTGCTATTCTAAGTTTGCAATGGTGTTTTTTATAAGGCTTCTTGGTTTTATTGTGCCAAAGTATCCAATGGTGAGACTGCTAGATGGAATTTTGGCTAGTATAAAAATTTCACACATCAATAAGATCCTCAGGCTATCTGCTGATTGTGTTTTGTACAAGCTAAGATGAGACGTCAGACTGTAGTCTGTAACTTCATGAACTAGATGTCCTAATGAAGGTACCTGTATGCAATCTTTTTAAAGCAGACAACTGAGGATGTCATTTGCAGATTCTTTGTATCTCAAAATTCCTATGCTACTTTTGCTCTTGCATGCTAATCTGTTCGCTTGGACACAAAATTTGAGGTGGGCTCATTGCCTCTTAGATTCAAAGGTCTGGCTGCTATACATTCTTTGTCTTTTAAATCTATTTAACTCTCCCCTTTGCAGATTCAAGTTCTGAGGTGTGTATCGAAGACAGCTTCATAAGCGTCGGGGATGATCTCATCTCAATAAAGAGTGGCTGGGATGAATATGGTATTGCTTATGGGCGCCCGAGTTCAAATATTGTAATTCGTCGCATTACTGGCAGCACATGCACCAGTGCAGGCATAGCCCTGGGCAGTGAAATGTCAGGTGGTATCTCAGATGTCTATGTGGATGGCATGCTAATCAGTTATGCTGCAATAGGGATACGTGTGAAGACTGCAAGAGGAAGGGGTGGCTATGTTAAAGATGTGTACATCTCAAACATCAAGATAATGAATGCCAAGGTTGCTATTGGGTTCACAGGATTCTATGGTGACCACCCAGATTCTGAATATAACCCCAACGCTCTACCTGACGTGGAGAGGATAGTCATTGAAAATGTGGTTGGAGATAACATCCTATTAGCAGGTAACTTTCAAGGTCTTGCAGAGTCTCCCTATCAGGATATCTGCCTTACAAATATATCTCTGAATGTCACCTCTTCAGACCTTGCCTGGAAATGCTCCTATGTGCAAGGGTTTTCAGAGTCGGTCTATCCGGAACCCTGCACAGAATTGCAAAGTCAAAGCAAGGGACTTTCGCCTGCATGTTCCTTCAGTGCTGATAGCAAATGCAAAGACCTGTAGAGTTCAAATCTTCCTCTGTAGCAATAAACATTGCGACACCTCTAGTGGTGCATTACCTTCTCTGGGATCAGGTGGATCATGACACATTCAAGAGTGTTAGAGACTGCTTTGTACCATTGCGGTGGCTAGATATGAGCTTTGCTTGTTGGCCATCCTTTTCACTTCCTCGGGTGTTTTACATCTATTTTTTCAAATTACAAATTCTTTTTGAGCTTGCGGGAACCAGAGCATGTGCACCTACCGAAGTCAAATACCTTACTACAAGGATGAATAGAATACATTCATTTGCCTTCCGATTGCAGGAGGCCTTTGCGAACCTCAAGGCCTGCAATTTTTGGCATGTGAAGCTGCAGTCAAATTTTTTGGGCACAAGGCACATATATTGTGTAAGAAGAGCAGCATTCGTGGAGCAAATTGCCCCCTGCACTGTTATCTTGCAGGCTGGACAGCATATTTTCAAGGTGCAGAGTTTAACATCCTGCTTCATATTGCGACTCTAACCCTCAATTGTATTTTTGGCCTGTAAATAGTCTCAGGGTACTCAATAAGGGATTCTGAAACATTGAACATCTTTCTGGAGCAAGGTTTTATGTCTTCTTCCGGAATAGTTACACTGGACTTATGCGTCATAGTTGCATTGGATAAAGCAGCGAGATTGGGTGCTGTGTGTGAAGCTTCGGAAATGACTGTTTTCTGTCGGGCTGCTTTATGCTAAAAATTTCTGAATCTGAGTATTAATTACCGCTAAATGTATCTGTGTGATAAAGCTTTTGTAATGGGGATTTCTGGTGTGGACCTACGGTCAGTTTGCACACGCTGCGACATTATGAGCACTTTTCGGCATGGTAGAAAGCTTTGCAATTGGTAGTGCCTCCGCTCAGAAATTAAAGCTATAAACTTCACACAACTATACTTGTACGAAGGCATCTCCTCGTACGTTTTGTCTCATTTCTGTGAACTGCTAGCTTTCCCCTCCCCCTTTACTCGCATGTTTTGTCTCATTTCTGTGAACTGCCCCTGCCCCTTTTACTGGCATCTCAATCTCTGCATTACCTCCGAGCTGGCCAAGTGTCGCTCTGGACGTCCCATGACACACCTTTAAACCGAATTTGGCTTGATTCCAAGGGAACAGACGTCCCTTCAGTGATACAGTACTTTGAGGAAAAGCAGTCCAGAGGTAATGCAAGTTGCAAGGGCGAGAGAAGAGGAGAAAAACGCATGATTCTGTGCAGGTGGGTGGATTGCGACAGGCTCTGCGGACCGTAAAAGGGCAGAATGAATTCACAAGGGGGGGGTGGCAGTCTGCAGGGGCTGATTCCAAGCACTGGGAACTTGGAGTCCCGGGAATCTTTTGAATGGGAAATGCAGAGACTCGAGTGTCACACAAACGTCATGCGGGTTCTGGGCGCCGCTCTCTCACGCCGCACGCGTATCTTTTCGACGCCAACCTTAATGTCATACCAACGTCATTGCTCTCCGGAGCTCTTTACGGCACGCACTTATGCAACAGAATATTCTGATTCCGGCATCCACGCTTGGTTACATACCTCGCCTTCCTCCAACCCGCCTGCCTTCCCGCCCATGGACGAGAAAATAGAATCCGAGGATCGCCCCCGCTTGTCTTAGGTTGCTAATTGGAGTTGGAGATGGAATGGGCCTATCACATAGCTGTTGGAGGAGTCGGCCATGGAGTGGGTTGCCTTCATGCACTGGACTCAAACCTTTTGTGTCAGTGTTCGGGCTCGTCCCTCCTATTGGGCCAACTAGGACGAAAACCCTTCGCTGCCAAGCGGTGTGAACCTAGCCTAAGGCAGCTTTTGAATTGAACGCAAGCTCAAGTCCCTACATGACTTGGCAAGTATAGATAGAAAATAGGCAATTTTTGCAAGTCGCTAAAGAACATACGAGAGAGTTCATGGTGTCTCTTCAATCCAAGCATCTTGGACTCTATCACCTGCCCAGTTCGTGTGGGACTCTCGCCCTAGCAGAGGTTTCGAGCCATCTTGCATCATCTTGAGGAATGGTCAACGCTTTGCGTATTGCTAAGAGGCCGCCCCCATATCCCCACTAGCGAAACAGATGCTTGTTGCTGCTAGTCCCATTCCATGCCACCACCACTAGCAAAGGGTCTATAGAGGGGGTATGGGGGCCCAACAACAAACTGGACCTTGGCAACGTTCCAACCCGAATGACATGCTGAATTATTTATTGCGCGAAGATCTTGGGGAGGGTGATGGTAATGCATGATTGGTGCAAGGAGGATGATCAAATGGGATAGCCCAAAATGTTGGGAATGATTTCTCCTAGCCCATTGACATTCCCGAGTCACAAAACGCAATGCCAACCTTTTGCATTCAAAGGCAAGAGTTTGGACTTGGAAAAATTATTGTGCAACCCTATAACCACGCCATACAAGCCTACAGCACCAGTTAGTTGATTGCATATCCAACCCCTCATTACCCCAAAAGTGAGCCATGTTTTGTTGGATATGGTTAATCATATGGTGTTGCCTCAAGAAGCAATGAGCATGGATCCACCTTTTATCTAGACGGCACTTGATGATGCATTAAAATCTTTTTGAACTTGGAGGTCTCCCAAAAGGGATGGCCTCACAATGGAACTTTTTCGAGCTTATTGGGATCAACTTAAGGGGATGATATTCGAATGGTTAAGCATTGGTTGGAGATTGAACCACTCCCATCCTCATGGAAGTTGGCTCCCACAAAACAATTGTGCAAAAGCCTAGTTGATTGGCATCCAATCACATTAATGCATGTTGTTTACAAGCTCATCACTAAAATGCTAGTCAATCCGATAAATTGTATACTCTATGCAGGATTGCATCTAACTCAGTATGGTTTCATCCCGCATAAGTAGATCACTAATAATGTAGCTAACGCACACATTGACATTGAATATGCAACGTATTGGAAACATCATATGTACTCCTTATGCAAGTAGATATTGCAAATTATTTTGATATAGTCATTGGGAATACATTGCTAAAGCCATGACAAAACTAGGCTTTGGTCTGAGCTATGTACTGGTTGTATCAAGATATCATTGCCAAATGATTCTAGGTGGAGATATCTCCCACTTGGTAGATCAATGAGACAAAGGCTGCCCCTCAGTGCATTGCTCTATGCCAGTTCATCCCCTATTACTATGCATGGATAAACTCACCAATGAAGGTCATTTACATGGGTTGCAACTCTTGAATGGAAGGGATTTTGTAGCTCAAGCTTATGCAAATGGGTTTTTCCTTGTCTTTAATAGTTTATTTTGTAGCGTTCCCTTGTTGGAGCTATTACATAGGGGGAGCTAGAGCACCCACTTTCCCTTTGCCCTTCACATTGATATGTACACAGCCACGTTGTTCAATGTATGCATATCTAACTATGGTAGTGCCGTTGGGGGAGGCTAATGCAATGGCATTAGGCATTTCGTAGCCACATGGCCCGAATTATAACACCCAAAGCAAGCACTTGCAAAGATGCCCCATTTGAGTTCAAACTATTTTGTACCCATATTCATATTTTCCACTTCTATCAGAATAGAAAGAATTGTGAACTTGTTCGTGCCTACTTCCTATTGGATGAGGAGAAACAACCTTACCAAAAGATGTAGCAATAAAAGGTGAATCCTTCCTTGTATATTTTGGAAGGTTAACCACCTCCACACGTACATGATGTCAATTGTGACTTAGACTCCAATAATTGTTTGTAGGTGACCATGGCAACACATGGATGATTTGCGGCGCAACTAAATACACACCGTCAACTACAAGTTCTATAGTGAAGTTTACTGCATCATCAGTGGAGGGTATTATGCCTTGAAAGAAAATGATAACTACATTCTTTGAATATTTTCTCACAAGATAAATGATAGAATGCAAAGTGTTTTGTAAGTGAAGGTCAGTATGGGCTTATCCTAGCCAAGGCATTCTGCTGAAAATCATCATGAAGTACATTGCAAACATAATATGGATCAAGGTTTTCAACATGTCTATGTTTCTAGTGGCCATGGTGATGTGTGAAGCTTGTGTGTGTGTGTGTGTGTGTGTGTGTGTGTGTGCGTGCGCACGCGTGCGCGTGCGTGCGTGCGTGCGTGCGTGTGTGCATGCGTGTGTGTGTGTGTGCATGCGCATGTGTGTGTGTGTGTGTGTGTGTGTGTGTGTGTGTGTGTGTGTGTGTGTGTGTGTGTGTGTTATTGCATTGTATGATATGGTACAATTTTGGAAATAGAAAAATTTCATTTATTATATGAATGTTTCAAGATTTGTATGCAAAATCAAGGAGTTAATGTTGTTGGATCAAAGTGTCACCACATTGTATGTAGACAATCAAGGTGTACTTTGTCTACTATGGTATAAATTTTCCTACACTAAACATATTGCAATGCATCGACATTTATTTGACAAAAGTTAGTTTGTAATCAACATATTCAACTTTGTAATGCTTGTGTGGGAGTATTATTACAATGCATCAACATTTATTTGAGAAACGAACATATTGCAATGCATCGACATTTTGACAAAAGTTAGCTTCTTGTAATCAACATATTCAACTTTGTAATGCTTGTGTGGGAGTATTATTACAATGCATCAACATTTATTTGAGAAACATCAACTTGTAATCGATATATTCAACTTTGTAATGCCATAGATTATGTGTTGAGTGGGAGTGTTGTGAGGAAATTGCACATGGACCAAAATATTGAAGGTTAACTAGAATCTTAGATAATTAAGATTACAGCTTTTAAGGTAGCTGATTACTTGTAGTGACGAAGAAGATTGTGGATCTAGTAGTTGATGTGGTTGTGATTGCCACCCTGCTTTGACATCCATATTTAAAGGTGAGTATTCATGTTATGAAATAAGAAACGAAAGCTAGGTATCTTAGTTCTCTCTCTCTCTCTCTCTCTCTCTCTCTCTCTCTCTCTCTCTCTCTCTCTCACACACACACACACACACACACACAATTTTCTTGGATATGCAGTCCATCCTTAAAGAATGTTACCATATTTCCATCTCTTCCTTGCCTAAAGTATTGCATGGCATGCCTTTGTTCCTCTCTTTGCTCACTTCAAAGCATTCAAGACAATTTATGGCATGCCCTTCTTTCTCCCTTTTGCTCACCCGAAAACATTCCATAGTTGTGTTTTGTAATTGTGAAGTAAGCACTTTGATCAATGTGTCACATTTGTGTGGCCATTCCATACATTTGAGTACTCTTTCCCATTCCTTTTCATAGAAGTCAAACATAACTATTTCCATGTGTTTCTCCCTTTCTTTCCTATTTTCTTTTTTTAGATGGAAATTTGAGAAGATTCAATTGTTTTTTTCCAATCCTCAAGTTATGTATTATGTGGGGCCTAGGCAGCTTTATTTTGTGTGATGACCTAGTCCATTACACTATATCCTTGCTTATCCTTACTTGTAAACCCACATGTTCCATAAATCATGGCTACCATTACATATTAAGAAATGTACATAAAGGATATATGTTTCCCATAGCTACAATTTCTATTTTATCAAGTGATGTCCTCCATCCAAAGTGGATCTTTACTTGTAATTATCCTTGGTGCTTGCCATGAAGAAAACCTTGAACTGAAATCTCCAATCAATAGTATGTCCCCTTTCTTTTAAAATTCATGTAATCCTTTCCAAGTTAAAAGAAAGGAACATCTTTGTAGTTGTTCTTATTTTGTAAATAGGTGATTGAAGTGCATCCATACATAGTGTGTCTTGTCCTATGTTATTTCCAACCATAAAAAATGTTTGTGTTGGTTTTCCTTGATGATTGAATTTCCCTTTTAAATCCTTTTCTAATACAACAAGCTATCCCACCAAAACTTCTTTCACCCATATATTCCTTCTAGTTCAAAAAAGTAGATACACCACATCAAAATAGGTACTTAAAGTGCATCCATACATAGTGTGTCTTGTCTCTATAAGATTTCCAACTATAAAAATTATTATTATTTATTTTCCTTGATGGTTGAGATTACCCTTTCAAAGCCTTTTCTAATATAACAAGCTATTATCCCCAAAACGTCTTTCACCCTTATATTCCTTCTAGTTCAAATAGCGAGTACACTCCATGATATTGCCTTTCGCAAAAATCCCCCCCCCTTTCTTAATGTTTTATTGAAAGCTACGATTTTAAGAGATTTTAATATTTCATATTCTCACGTCTCCAAAGCTACAAATATCTCAACTTCCTTTGGTAGAGAATCAAAAGCAAGGATTTTATCCAAGCCGTTGACCTTCTAGACATAGGTTCTAAGAATCTCCAATTCCTCTAAAGACTTTTCTTCCTATTAAATTTTCCTTACCTTTGATTATTGCTTTCCCTTCCTTTCTTGTTGTATTTACTCATGAAGAGGTTACTAACCAATATCTTGGTATGGTCTTTGTCTTCTTTCTTAACCTAGACAACTTCTTTATCATATCCTTCCCTAAAAGAGAAAGCTATCTCTTCTACCTTTTCCTTGATCGTCACATTAACAATTTGTGCAGGGGGCTACTTGAACATCATCACATTACCCCATTTATTATCTATATTTTGTTGACTTCATACATTCCATTCTCTAATATTTTCTTGCATTTCCACCATCCCTTGGATCTCCTCCATTTTCTCTATCATGTAAACCATTTGGTTTCTCAACTCCATGTCATCTTGCTAAAGTTTTAGCATTTTCTCTTGTCACTATTAAGTGTTTTGCTCCTTGCTAGTAGCATATATCTTGGTGATGATATTGAATGGGATGCTATGCATGTGTGTGTGTGTGTGCGTGTGTGTGAACATGATGTGTATGTGTGTGTGATATGTGTGTGACGCTATGCATGTGTGTGTGCGCATGCATGTGCATGCTATACATGTGTGTGTGTGTGTGTTAACTAGGAGTCTGGTAAACTTGAAATTTGATTTGGAATGGTTAAGTCTATTTGTAGTTGGAATGATGTAACCATCTAAGAAACTATCTATCAAGTTTATCTCTACCAGATGAGCACAGAGTTGTATCTTGGAATGAGTGTGTGATCTATCTCTCTGATTATGAATGAAGAATAGTATCAAAATCCTACTGATTGTTATCATCTTGCGCCTTACTACTTAGAGGTGACGTTTTGTTTCACTCTAGCTGTCCTTTTAGTGTTGAAATGAGAGAGATATGTATCATTGTGTTGGAAATTGAGTGATCTTATTAATTTTGCACTATCCGGCAGTCTACCCTTGAAATGTATTGTCAATCTAAATAGTATTCTCTATATTCATACTGATATCTTGTACTCTATTAACACTGACGATCCTATGGGTTCAAATACCCAAAAGAGATTCAGTGTCGTCAAAGACCCAACCCAAAAGTTAGTGCACCATGAAGAATCGTGCACAACCTGGATGATAGTGTCGTCATTTTCTTTGAATAAAAAATGATTGAGCAAAGAATCTAGCCCAGAGGATTAGACTGCCCCAATCTTGTGTTTTTGAGAGAAGGCGCGTTCAGAAAATTTCAAAATCAGATAGACCTAGATTTATTTGAATTGAGCATTTTAATATTGTTGGCATGGAAATTCGAATGCAAGAGAATGCACATCTGAGAACCGCAATGAAGGTGATTTCATATTGCAAATGAGCCTCTGATCGACTCCAAAGAGAGAAAGAGCAACAAAAATAGGACAAAAACATAATGAAAAAGCAATAGTAAGTGATGGGAATTCACTTGAGAATCCACTAAGAGGGTACAATCCCAACACTGACTCGAATAGAATCCAAGGTAGAAAGTCCAAAAGATGAATCAAGGGAGATCCAAAGGATCATGAAAATGGAATTCAATAAGAACCAATTGCCTTACCATTCCATCTCACTTGAATAACCGAGGAGGAAAATAAACAACTACCGCCAAATCTCCTAGCATTGGGAATGAGGGTGTGGAAGAGTTTGGACCAAAATCAGAAGACACAGTCGTGAATAATGCAAACAAAGATGAAGAACTGGACAAAAGATCCAAGGAAAAAGAAGTAGATTTGGACCAAGAATTCGAATACAAAGATGAAGAACCCGATGAAAGATCCAAGGAAAAAGTAGATTTAAACCAAGAATCCTAATACAAAGATGAAGAACTAGACAAAAGATCCGAGCAAAAAGAAGTAGATTTGGACCAAGAATCTGAATACAAAGACGAAGAACCGGATGAAAAATCCAAGGAAAAGGAAGTAGATTCAGACCAAGAATCCTAGTACAAAGATAAAGAACTAGACAAAAGATCCGAGGAAAAAGAAGCGTGTTTGAACCAAGAATCCAAAGACGAAGGCAACCTGATAGGAAGATTTGGAAATATAGAAGGAATTTGGACAAAGAATCAGAGCAAGAAGATGCATTCCATACGCCGCCTAGTAGTCCAAGGGACAAAGAGGAAGCACTGGTGCAACTAGGATCCCCATCTTTGTCATCGTCAATATCATCAATACCTCCATTGCCAAGACAAATGGCACACCCACAGGTGGCAAGCCTCAAGTGCAAATTCTTAGAATTCTAAGGTTGAGGAAAAGTAGATCTAGATAGCCATATAGCCCAATTTGAAGCAAATGGGAAGCTAGTAGGTTCAAACCTCTATTTAGAGACCCAAAAAAGCTACAACAGTTTAAGGGTACACTCGTAGGAAACACAATGTGCTGGTTCACCCCATATGGATTGGGTCATTTCCACACATATGATGAACTCAAGGAGAAAATATTGGAGAGGTTTTGGAAAGAGAAAACCCCCATCAATGTCAAAAAAAAGATAAGAGAATTGAAGCAAAAGAAGTTGTAGGTAGAAGACTACGCCCAATAGTTTTTAAACCTGAATGCAAGATTGGCCTAACTAGAAAGACTAACCCCTAAAATAATGGTGAAATACTTCTTCGAGGGATTAAAACCAAAAATCCGTAGTGTGGTGGGAGGCTTGGCATTGACAACATGTGTAATTGGGTTTTCAACACCCTAATTGACTTAGCCAAGAGAGTTGAAAGACACATACGAACAACAAGAAAGAAGAAGAAAAAGTTTGAGACAGATTCTGTTCATGGTTTTGAGGTGGGTTTGGAAGATTCAAATAGTAAGTTGAAAACTGAATTCAATTCAAAGCAGTGCAGAGTCTAACAATGATTCAAACGTGGAGTCAAAAATGTGAAAGAAGAAGAAGAAGAAGAAAGCAACGAAGAAGACTAAAAAGGAAGAAAAGAAGTCAAAGAAGGAGAAAGCAAAGTCAAAAAGGGTTTCCACATCCCTGGATCTCAAGAAGCACATGGAGCATAAGGTACAAAAGTTGGGGGTGAATCAGAATTGATCACAACTTCAGTGCAAAATTTGCAGCAAGAACCATCCGACCAAGGTGTGTTGCTACAACCCCAATGCCCATATTGATCCACCCCAACAATCAGAGCAAACCCTAGCACAACAGGCACCAATGCAGTGGCCATTGGGGTTAATGCATCAAAAGCTACCCAATAATGAAAACAACAATAAAGAAATTGGGGACAGTGGTACCACTAGAACCAACTGGGTAGCTGGAATCAACAATGAAGTCAATAAGGACTTGGTGCTAAAGAATGTGGGTGTTGTGGGAGCACCGATGACCATTGGCCCAGACCGAATTGTCCCTTATGGGTGAAGCACCATGTCAAAAGAGGAATCCCAATCATCTGGTATGGCAACCAAAGGCAAGCGCCACAACAACCAGAACAATAAGCCCCTTCAAGCCAATGTAGTGTTGATACATGACTTACCCGATCCCTTGAGAAGGAGGAGGTCAGATCATCAGAAGAATCATCATCATGACTGTGTGATTACTTTAGGGGCATCCTTATTGAGAATATTTGGGAATAATCACTAGGAGTAGAGGTTATGGCAGTCATCAGATCAAAAGGGCTAGTTCCAAAGAAAACAAGAAAGGGTTGAAACAAAAGGACCGAGAGGAGGTCCACAAGAGGAGGTCCGAATAGTAGTAGTGAAAGAAATACACAAGGCCCAAGCTAAGGAGACAAAGAATAACATTTGGAAACCAGCCAGCACATAAGGACTGACTAGTCTGACAAACAATCAACAAATGCAAAATCGATCTGACAAGCACTCCAACAAAATTTTTGATAAATGATCTGACAACGGCCAATCTCACAAAAAGTTTGACATACAATCTGATTTGGGGAGCACAACTGACAATTTAAGAGCAAGGCAAAGGTAGTTGAAGACCAAATGAAGAGAGTCTCTTGGCAAACCTATTCAAAGCTTTGAAACAAACATTTATCAAGATTACACTCAATCAGCTGTTGAGTTTAGCTCCAACATTTTGGGAAAATTTTGTCAAGCAACCGCAAGAGCAAATCCGTGGAAAAATAAACAAGAACCCTCTCAAGAAGAATAAAATTTTCTAGACGTACAAGAACCAATAGTTTTGCAGGTGGAACTTGATGATGCAGATTATAAGGTTCCAACAATCAAAGTGCATTACAATGGTTAGGAGATATTGGCAGGGACATTGCTAGATGGGGAATTAGGTGTAAATATCCTTCCATAAAGCATGTATGAAAAGATGGGGTTGATGGAGTTGGATGAAGCTCCTTTTTAATTCAAGATGGTGGATCAAAGACAGGTCTCAAACACTAGGAATTAATAAATCATCATTCAAGGAATGTCATCTAAAGTGAAGTTTGTACTACTCCATATGGAAATGGGAGAATTCTCATATCCCATGCTACTTGGAAGACCATGGTTCAAGATAGCCAAGGTAAAGTAGGATTGGGGGTGTCCAAGATCATAGTCTGAAGTGGAAAGAAGAAGCTACGATTGGACATGGTTCCAAAGGTGGTTTTGTAGAAGGAAAACAAACCATTGATTGTGTAGTGTGTAAATATGTTGTCGCAGATCGGATGACAACAAGGAGCAAGAACTTCTTAATGCAACCCATCCCTTGTGCCACTAGAATGTCAACGCTATGTAGCTAAAGTGGCAACACCTTACCAAGTCTTGATGGGAAAACTTGTCACAATCTAGACAATATCCGACAAAGAAGTGGTGCCAGATCCAAAGTTGGATTCCAATATTGAAGAAAATTCTGCTCAACAAAAATGGAGCAAGGATGTCATCAAAAAAGTAGTAGATGATTATGAGGAGCAATTGAAGAAAACATCAAGAGTAAAAGAAGATGATTTAGAAGAGGGTTGAACCTAGGCACAACAAAAAAGCCATAGCCAGTGAAGATGAGCATGCATGTGGAAGGAAGCTTCAAAGAAGAGTTGAGGCTTTGCTGATGGAATTTAAGGATATCTTTGGAGAGGAGTACACTAACATGAAAGGTCTCAATCAGTGTCGATCCAAATTTATGTGTTTATCTGATTAATATGAAGAAAGATGCAGTGCCTATGGTGGAGCAGTAGAGGTACCACATGAATTCCAACTATGCAAAGCTTGTGAAAGAAGAAATTGATAAATTGATCAGAGTAGGTTTAATTTACCCAGTGTATAAGGTTACATGTCTTTCACCAATAGTCATAATTCTAAAAAAGAATGGCAAGCTGCGAGTGTGTGTAAGTTATAAGAAATTGAATGTTGTTACTATCACCAACCCATTCCCCCTAGCCTTTTGTGATACCATGTTAGATGTAGTGGCCAGACATGAAGCGTATAACTTTTTAGATGGATTCAATGGGTATAATTAGATTCAAATGGCTAATGATGATAAAGACAAAATAGCATTTGTTATAGTGTGGGGGGGGTTTGCTAGTAAAGTGATGAACTTTGGTATGAAGAATGCTCCACCCACATCTCAAGGATGGATCCAAAAGGTTTTTGCACCTTATCTTATGACCTTCATGAGGCTTTTCCTTGATGAATTTAGTGTGTTTTGCAGGAAGGATGAACACATTGAACATCTTCAAGTCTACTTTGAAAAAGGCAGAGAATCTTATCTAAGTAGAGGAATAGGTTGGCCCTTAAAAGTAGACCATTTATGGTGGTTGTAGGTGCCTTGTACAAGAGGGGTATAGACCAAATAATTGGATGTTGTTATGGAACATGAGTAGCATGCTATGTTGCAAGAATCCCATCAGGGGACTTTAGGTGGCTACTTTTTGTGTGATGTAATAGCCAAAAAAAAAATTTTAAGCTAGATTGTGGTGGCCGACAATGATCAAGGACTCTCGTGAGTTTGTAAAGAAATGATTGTGGTGGCCGACAATGATCAAGTACTCTCATGAGTTTGCAAAGAGATGATGGTATTGCCAAAGAGATGCACATCCATTGAATGCGAATTGACTACCATTGAATCCAGTATTACCATTAGAGCCATTAGAGCCAAAGAGATGCACATCCATTGAATGCGAATTGACTACCATTGAATCCAGTTTTACCATTGAATCCAGTATTGCCAAAGAGATGCACATCCATTGAATGCGAATTGACTACCATTGAATCCAGTATTACCATTGTGGTGGCCGACAATGATCAACTACTCTCATGAGTTTGCAAAGAGATGATGGTATTGCCAAAGAGATGCACATCCATTGAATGCGAATTGACTACCATTGAATCCAGTATTACCATTAGAGCCAATCTCCTAAATGTGGACTTTGTGAGGCCATTTAAACTAGCTGCAAGGCATACTAGAAATAAGTACATTTTGGTTACCACATAGTATTGCACTAAATGGATAGAAGCATAGGCACTTTGGGATAATTTTGTGGGATAGCACGGTGAAGTTTCTTTATTGAAACATCATTACACGATTTGTTTGTTTGATCGAGTTAGTGTTAAACCAAGGAGGGTACTTCGTGAATAAGACAATCAAGAAATTGACCAAGGTGCATATGATCATGCACAGGATGGCATCAACATATCATCCACAAGGAGCCAGGTAGGCAAAAAGCTCAAATAAAATAATGAAGAGGATCCTAAAAGTCACAATTTTTAAAAACAAAAAAGATTGGGACACAAAGCTAGATTTGTCCTTGTGGGCATTCAGGGATAGCATTTAAAGTCAGCACTGGAATAGAGGCGGTGGTGTCAATGGAGTTTGTCGCTACCACTTTTCAGATTGCACTGGAAAAGCTTAGTCCGGAGGAGCCATTGGAATTCTGATGCCATCAGTTAGCTCAATTGGAGGAGAATAGGCTACAAAATATGTACGCAACACAAATAATTCAAGAGCACAAAAAGCATGGGTAGACAGAAATATTAAATTCAAACTATTTGAAGAAGGACATTCGGCTCTCATGTTCAATACAAAATTGGGAAAATTTTCGGGGAAGCTCAAGTTGAGGTATGATGGACCATTTAGGATTATGGAGATCTGAGGCAAGGCACATTTTGACTACAGATATGCATGGAAATGTGTCATTGAAGCTAGTGAAATGCTTTTGACTCAAACCTTTTTTTGGACTTTAGAAGTACAATCTGACTTCGGACTCTATTGTTGGAATTTGGACTTTAACTGATCTGATGGTCGGGTATAGTAGGATTATAAAAGGGCAAATCACGTGGCAGCTGTGACACTTTGCACATGTGGATACTCTAGCTCATGAGTAAACTAGCACTTTAGTTCTCTCACAAGGGTCATTCTGAGTTGTGCATCATCCATGTTCTGTTTCACCTTGTGCATCATTCCATATTCAATCTACTTCAGCACTCAACCTATGCGAATGCATGATTGCATAATGGGAGAAATTTTGGAAAATGATAAGCATTGGAGTACTATGCATAGCAAACTCTGATGCATTCTTTGTGCATTGTTCAATCAGACACCAAGCGAACCTCACCCCCAATAGGGTTTGCTATTTTTTGATGAAGAAAAGGAGAATGAAGGCAAGCCACTGATCAAACGCATCCTAAGAAAGGAGACGGTCAAGCTGTTAGCAGAAGCAAAATATGCACAAGACGGTAGAGAATGGGTCCTAGCAAAAAAGAAAGGCTTGTAGGAACCCTTAATGGTTGCATAGCAGAAGGAAGAGGAGCCAAGCTTGGCTAAAAAATCAACTAGTTAAGAATCTAAATCAAAACAACTATGAGGTGACCATGTCCTAAGGATGAGAAGGAAGCATGGAGAATAGCCAAACTGAAAAGAATGAAGAGGTAAATGCAAAACATGACAATCAAGCTGATAGTCCCAGAGAGCCCTTAAACCCAACAGAACTCGTACAAATTGTACAACCCAAGAAACCCAAAACTGGAAGCCCTATGTATCAATCTCCACGAGCAAAAGATGATGTGGATAATAGGAAGATGGCCAAGAAGAAGAGAACCTAGAGGATGAAGAGCCAATCACTCTCAATGAGGCACATGCAACCCTTTTGATATCACAGAAATTTAGGTGTAGCAAAGATTACAAATGATTGGCATGGAAAAAATCTATAATGAATGGTAGTGGTCAAAGGATGACAATGATATCCTATTGCATCACAACCAATGTTTGAAAGAGGACTTGCAGTACAAAGTCGAAGAGCAAAAACTTCTGGTTTAGAAACATAATGAGCAAAAGTCTAGGCTAGAATATTTAGTGGATAAAATGAAAGGTAAATTGGAATAGAAGGATAAAAATGAGGAAACCCTTTAGAAATGGACCCTAGAAATCCAATAGGGTTTGTAATAGAAATGGGAACACTAGCAGAGAAGAACATTAAGGTAATGGTAGAAAATGTATTGCTCAAAGAAAAATTAGCAGCTTTAGTCCTAGTAGAGGAACAATTGAAGGCAACGGTTGATGAAGAAGCAGTGTAAGTGTTTGGAACATTCATGGCTGAGGTAGAACTTATAGAAATGTAGAATAAGTTGCCTCAGTACATGACATATATCTGGTCATCACAGGTCAGCACTAGGCTATTGCAATTGCAAGAACATCCAATTTAGTTTCAGGACCAGCATACAAAAAATGTGTATATATTTTTACTTAAGAGGAAAGTACAAGAACTAAGAAAATAAGTTTACATGCTCAGAGCAAAAGTATCAAAAATGGAGAGTTACCTCTTTGTTGTACTGTTCAGAATCTTCTTGCACAACAAAGATCCTGTTTGTTTTGGCTCAATTTATACCACCAAGTAAACCCTTAGTGTTTTCCCCTGTTTTTCTAAAAAACAATTTGAATATAGAGGAAACCATGGTTGAGGAAGGTGTCAATGAAGCAAAATGTTCACAGCGAAAGAGGCAGTTGTTACATTGATGATGGCAAAAATAGAAGGAATGACAAAGCACAGTGACAAATAGTAAAAGGAAGTAGATAAGACATTAGTACAAGAAATGGAAAAGTGATTGGATGTTCTTATTGAGAAGATAGTGCTTAATGCTAAAATCAACTTGTCAATGGATGACGGACGACATGCTGACGAAGAGCAAGGACCAGTTATATAAGTAATTGATTACACAAATTTGGTCATATCCATTCATGCCCCACTCGTTCACTTCCTCGGCCAGGTCTCTCAACTCTACCAATATAAAGAAGAATTAGCAAGAGCATCATCACGACAACAGCACTGCTAGCCTGGATGATTTGCAGATTTGCAGTAGCACAGACGGAACGGATGATTTATAGGAGCACGGACGATTGGCAGAACGGTCAACACGGATTTACAAAAATCAAAGCACAGACGGATGATCTGCATGGAGGGGAGAGATTTATAGCACGGTCTACACGGAGGAACGATTCAGAGGATGATCTCGTTACGCTCACAGTCTGCACAGAGAGGGGGCTAGCCTGAGGTAGGAGATTTGGCAACAAGGTCAAGACATTTCCAAATCTTGTTGAGAACACCACTCTAGAATAAGATTTGGCCACAAGGAAAAAACTTTGTGAGGCTTTCCAAACCATCCATGGGGGATGACATCTTGAACCAGATGTGTGAAAGTTTAGACATTGTGACCAAATCTTATAAAGGGAAACAAGCTCATGAAGAGTATCTCATGAGCTTTTCCTCATCTTATTCATAAGATCTGGCCATAAGGTCAAAACATTCCCACATACACTCACACACACATATATATACATATGTAGACACTTGAAAAGATTTGGCCGCAAGGTCCAAACTTTTCCATAGCTGGTTATGAGGTAGCACTTATTTTCCTCATTCTCCTTAGAGACTTGGCTCATTAGATTTGGCCACAAGGTCAAAGCATTTCCAAAATTTTGTTAAGAACACCACTCAAGAATAAGATTTGGCCATAAGGTGAAAACTTTATGAGGCCTTCCAAACGGTCCCTAGGGGATGACATCTTGAACCAAATGTGTGAGCGTTTAGACCTTGTGGCCAAAACTTTCAAGGGAAACAAGCTCATGAAGAGTATCTCATAAGCAAAACTTCTCACCCATGATGACTTTGTCACAAGGTCAAAGCTTTTCCTCATCTTGTTCATAGGATCTGGCCATAAGGTCAAAACTTTCCCACATACACTCACACACACTTACATATATACATATGTAGACACTTGAAAAGTTTGGCTGCAAGGTCAAAACTTTTCCATAGCTAGTTTATGAGGCAGTAGATAAAAATTTTCCTCATTCTCCATAGAGACTTGGCTCATTAGATTTGGCCACAAGGTCCAAACCTTTCCAAATCTTGTTAAGAACATCACTCTAGAATAAGATTTGGCCACAAGGCAAAAACTTTGTATGGCCTTCCAACCGCCCCTGAGGGATGACATCTTCAACTAGATGTGTGAAATTTTAGACCTTGTGGCCAAAACTTTCAAGGGAAAAAAGCTCATGAAGAGTATCTCACAAGAAAAACTTCTGACCCGTGATAATTTTGCCACAATGTTAAAGCTTTTCCTCATCATATTCATAAGATTTGGCTATAATGTCAAAACTTTTCCACACACACTCACACGCACATACATATATACATATGTATACACTTGAAAAGTCTTGGCCGCAAGGTCAAAACTTTTCCATAGCTTGTTTATGAGGCAGCAAATAAAAAATTCTCTCATTCTCCATAGAGACTCGGCTCATTAGGTTTGGCCACCCGGTCAAAACGTTTCCAAATCTTATTAAGAACACCACTCTAGAATAAGATTTCACCACAAGGCGAATACTTTGTGAGGCCTTCTAAACCGCCCCTAGGGGATGACATCTTGAACCAGTGTGTGAAATTTTAGACCTTGTGGCCAAAACTTTCAAGGGAAACAAGATCGTGAAGAGTATCTCACAAGAAAAACTTCTAACCCATGATGATTTTGCCACAATGTCAAAGCTTTTCCTCATCTTGTTCATACGATTTGGCCATAAGGTCAAAACTTTCCCACATACACTTACACAGACATACATATATACATATGTAGACACTACAAAAGTTTTGGCCGCAAGGTCAAAACTTTTCCATAGCTTGTTTATGAGGCAGCAAATAAAAATTTTCCTCATTCTCCATAGAGACTCAGCTCATTAGATTTTCCATAGCTTGTTTATGAGGCAGCAAATAAAAATTTTCCTCATTCTCCATAGAGACTCGGCTCATTAGATTTGGCCACAAGGTCAAAATTTTCCAAATCTTGTTAAGAACACCACTCTAGAATAATATTCGGCCACAAGGTGAAAACTTTGTGAGGCCTTCCAAACTGACCCTAGGGGATGACATCTTGAACCAAATGTGTAAAAATTTAGACCTTGTGGCCAAAAATTTCAAGGGAGCAAACTAATGAAGATAAGCTCTCATAAAGTCAAAACTTCTCTAATGCTTTATGAATATGTTTACACCTTCTAATCATCATGACTACTTCACCATATGGACAAAACATTTTTAAGATTTGTGAGCGTGTATGAGAGAGAGAGAGAGAGAGAGAGAGAGAGAGATTGGTATGGGGGAGTTGGAGAGATACTACCATGTGGTAGAGTTTGTTATTTCAAAATTGATTTACTAACTATGAGCTCTCATTTTATCTTGTAGGAGTCATGGGTGAAGAAATCCAGTGCGAAGATATGGTCAACTTGATGGTTAACCATAAAGTTATGGCTATGGTGGAGGTACATGCAATAAATCCATTTGACACATGCCATGGGAAACTTCTCGAGGTTGGGTGCCTATCGATGTCAGTAGAGAAATGTCTCAATAGTAGTGCACTTCTGCCATTCCCAACTAATGATGCATGCAAAGCTTGTGATGCCATTGGTAATTTTGTCAAGTGGACTAGTAAAAATGTAATGAAGGTGGTACAAAATGAGGACGGGACACAACACAATGCTTTGGACCTTGAGAATGGCAGAACTGACCTATGCAATGATGGTGGAACACTAATTCAATGTGAGGAGATGGAGAGAAAGGAGAGTGGTACTATGGTCAGAGGGAAAAACACAATACCTTGCCACAGGGGTCATCATTCTGGCTTACCCATATGAGGCTATTGATTTTAAACTACTAGGAGACCTTGATGTGGGTATAGTGGTGGATAGGACATACAATGTTAGTGCATCATCAACTCTGAGTGATGATCTAAATTGTGTCAATTTGGTAAGGTGGCCTATCAATAGATTCTCATTTGAGGATGGAAGACCATTGCCAGAGGACGATCAAATGGGTGATAACATGTATGAACCAAACAGTTGATGGAATCGGAAGGCTCTAGTGAGGATTTCATCCAGATGCTCGGCAGTTAGATGGGACCAACTATTCCCTTTGGAAAATTCAGATGGCATCTGTATTGGTACAGTGGGAGTTGACTGCCATTAGGTATTGTGGGACTTGGGTCCCTAGATATTTCTTTTGACATCGGTTCTTGGGTTGGCATTATACATTTCCCTAGTCTGTCCAGCAAATGGGTTTAGCCACTCTACTGGGTTTGTTAATCCAAACCTTCCCATGATATTGGAAAAGGTTCCCCTTAATGTAGTTGCTACTATATATGGGTTAGGAGAGTGGAGATCAATGGGGATGGAGTTGAGAGCCACTGAGGCTCTAACATTAGAGGGTTCACCCATGTCTCTATCTTAACTCATGGACTCTCTCAAGCTGGATAATTCAACTGATGGTGGTCCTTGCAATGAGTGAGAACCGACTTTTGAGCTTACTAACCCTCAGGATGCCAAGCTAGGTATGGAGGTCAGCAAGATGGTATTTGAGGCACTGTCTTTAGGCTCAAGGTGATCTTGTAGGACTCTTCCTGATCTCAAGATCATGTGTGTTCATTGGCATGATTGAGGCCTCAATTCGAGGTTGAGTTCGTGGGGATAGGGCTATAGCAGCGATCTACGGGATAGCAAGTCGGTGCGATAGAGTTAAAGCAACGACCAGTGGGATAGAGCTATGGCAATGACCCGTGGGGATAGGGCTAACGCAACGATCAACAGGATAGCCAGTTGATAGGATAGGGTTAAGGCAACGGCCGATGGGATAGCAAGTTGGTAGGATAGAGTTAAGGCAATGGTCGGTGGTATACAGCTATGGTGACGACCCGTGGGGATAGGGCTAAAGAAACGACCGATAGGATAGCCTTATGGGACTGAGTCAATGCAAGTTTGATCGACGGGATAGCTGACTAATAGTAATTCATTAGGGCGATGGGTTAGGTACTGACATGTGTCAGGTTGGTGGGATAGCGCTAAGGCGATGGGTCAATGCAAGTTTGATTAGTGGGATAGAGCTATGGCGATGGGTTAAGGCATGTTTGATCGGTGGGATACGGCTATGCCAATGGTTAGTAGGATAGCACTATCGTGCCAACCCATGGGGATAGAAACACGCAATTTAACCTCAATGTAGAAGGCTTTTGAGCGACAACCCTAGCCTTTCGATTCACCATACAATATGTTCTCTTTTTAATGTAGATTGAATTCTTGCTTGGGATGAACGTGATCCCTTTCCAACGAAGGCGTCTAGCATACTCGATGTGGGTGGCCAAATAAGTTCCAATGACTGGGCCCTATCACAGTTAAGACCCTCCAGCTCAAAATCTCCTATGATGCCTCCTTGGTAGCAAAGCATGGGAGATATTCCCTACCCCAAGTGCCCCTTATAAGCCTATGCCTACAAGGAACATACCACTCCCTAGAGGATCCCCAGTCCAACTTGTTAGGCCCAACATGACCCAAGTCACAATGCAAACGCCTAGTGGGCCTATATCCTCCTATCCCAACCTCATGCCATTAAATCCATGGGATCCTTCATCATGACTACCAATGTATGGGACAAGGCCCACCATTCCACAACCTCCTCCTATATCACAAATGGTCCTTAGAGATGAAGCTATGAGAATCCTAGTGCAAGCATTAGGAAGGGGGGCCACTGTTCCACCACTAATGTTTCTAGGATGGGATACCAACCCCTCAAGGAGCAAGCCTATTACAAACTCTAAGCTAATCACCAAGTTTGTAGGAGAAGGAGACCCAGTCTCCCATGTTAAAGATTTGAACAAATTTGTGAGACCTTTGGTGATATTGGGGATCTAGACAAGGTCAATGCTTTTAGCTTGAGTCTTGATGGCAAGGCTAGACAATGGTTTAGAGCCTTAAATCCATAGGAAAAAATAAATTGGGACACATTGCATAGATCTTTCATTGTGGGGTTTGCCCCCAGTGGTCCCAAGTGGAGCCCGCTTAACCAACTTTATGAGGTGAAGCTGAAGGACATTGAGTCCTTAAGAGACTATATCACTAGGATTAAACATCTAAACTCACGATGTGAACCCCACGAGAGGATGAGTGATGTGCACATGGATGATTTGTTCATGTTAATTTCATTAAGAAGTAAAAATTTTATATTGGTGTTGAAATTTTGTATGCTCTTATAAAAATAAATGTTTGAAACATTCGCCAAGGTTTGAATCTTTAATGAAAAAAATTTTAAACTTTTGCCATGATTTCAATATTTTACTTCAAAATTATGAAGAAAATATATATAATCATACTCTATTCTATCAATATTGTGAAACTAAAAATTTTAGCTCGATAAACTTTCGCTAATATTTTATATTAATATATATGTATACCTTCGATAAAAGCATCCATGGATGTGCAACTTCTGCCACGCTTCCTCATAGGGCTATGAGACACTAAGCTGCATGATCATTTGTTTGCTATGAATCTCACATCATTTGAGCTATGCAGCAAGATAACGATACACTTAGGGGACAACATGAGGGAGAAGCCCCAATACGATAAGTCCTTAGCTTCCTCTGATATGTCCCAAATAGCACAGGCTTCAACCTCAAAAGCAACTAGGGATGTAAGCATTATGCCCAAGGTGCTCAACATGGAAGAGTTGGCCATAGATCTACTAAACAAGTTGAGCCAACAATGGAATATAAAAGCACCAAAAGATGCTCCTAGCAACCCCCATCTCTTTCCACAAAGAGATAACATATGGTGTGGGGTATGCACTGGAAATCATCCCACTAAGGAATGCCCTCGTCTTAGAGCCAGACCAACACTCTACTGTGCCCATTGTGTTCATTGGGGAAATCATGACACATCCCAATGTCATTATTCTAGGGTGATTCCTCAACCCATGCATCAACAAAGGCTGCATCTACCATTGCCTGCATTGCCCAATCCATCCAATCAGGCACAATGGGCAATACAAGGAGCCACATCAACCAATCAAGAGCAATTTAGGGCTCAAAATATTCCATTATCCCTGCCAGTATGGGGCCTCAACCACCACCACCACAAATTACTCCCCTGAATCAAGTATTGGTAGAAGAGCTACCTAGTGATTGGGGAGACCCCAAACCTACCTATAGTGGACACAACTATCCCCAAAATGGTGACAATGCAAATCGGTCTAGCATTATAAGTCACTACAATATACGAGGTGACCAATACATTTCGGTCTACCAGATCGCACCGATTCCTCAAAAAATGGGAGATAGGAATAACTTCACCAAATTCAATGCCATATGTGTCAAGGGCCACACCCAGCCAATGAATGTCCATATAAGGGGCAATCTAAGCAGTCAATCACATGTGCACCAATGCCTAATACACCCCCGCCATTGTGCATTGGGTGTGGTGTGGACTATCTTTTTAAGGATTGCTCGATGAGAAGGCCATCTAAGTCCACAAGCCTTAACTTGTTCAGCCTTGATAGAGGACAAATGTCATCAGTATCCTTGAATGTAATCACGAGGTTGCAAGCTAAAGCCCTTAATAAAAGAGCTTCGCAAACAAGCCAAAAGGGATAAAGCTAGTACGTCGCAACCTAGAGAGGCAATTAAATTAGCACAAGTAAGAACGAAGGGTGCAATGAAGATTGGGAAGGGAAAAAATAAGGTCATCGTCGGATGAAGATACAGCCTCCCTACCAACATCATCTTCCTCTAATGATACTCTCTCAAATGGTACCAGCAACAACCACCCACATGAGGCAAATGAGGCACTAATAACGGCTTCAACCCATGGCCAACCCACAACACCTAAGGATCACGATGAATATCCCAACCCATGGGTGGGGAAACAAGGTCTCACCGAGGTGCATAAATTGGTATACAAGTGCCAAGAGGAATGTCAGCAGAGTCTCAAGGCAAGCAAGAGTACCAATACAATTCATCCTAGACATGAGATAAATGCTCGAGCCTCAAAAGCCTTGCAAAAACCTAAAAGGGTAGAGGAAGAAGGTGTGTCATGCCCTTTAATAGAGGGATCCACCCTAATGCAATGGATGTTTGAAGAAGACCCTGCCTTGCAACAACTAAAGGAGGATGACAATTTTATGGCTTAGAATAGTCTAAATCAATAGGCATGGAATCTATCACTGGTCCTCGAGACATTGCAGGATTAGCCTCATTCCTGTCCACTGAGATCAAGATTGCCGTCGTGACACTATTACGGGGTAATCCTACTCTATGGAGAGACCTCTTGGATTGGATGAATGGGCATATAGTGACACCCCAACCCACAAATCCTAATAATGTTGAATCTCCCAATCATGCTCAAGGCCTTCCAAGGGTGCTAGTCAACAAATTGGGCCAATATTTTGAGAGTGATGATACGAATGCAGTGATACCCATCTCCTTCCATGATAAGAAAGCTATGGCAATCTTAGATGGAGGAGCAAGTGTTAGCATCATCACAAAATAGTGCTGGGAAAAGTGGGGAAGTCCCAACCAAGAGAGTACTTCCTTGGTAGTTAAATTAGCTGATGGAGGCATGGCTCATCCCATAAGAGTACTCAAGGACATTAAAATCAAAACATGTTGTCTCACATATCGGGGGTGCCTTGTTGTAATGGATTTCCAAAACAACCCTGGGTATGAGGCTATTCTAGGGAGACCTTTCTTGCGTATGGCAGGATTGATCCATGATTGGTGCTCCAACAACATTTATCTAAGGAAAGATCAGCAAGTCATGAGGGTTGATCTCTGAACATGGAAGGCTCACACTATGTCCACAAATCTATTTGCAGCTGAATCGAATACCACCAATAGGTCTGTGCCGGTAAAGCTAGTTAAAAAATATGAGAAAGAGAACAGTGAGAAGAGTCTTGACAAACCTTGGTGTGCTCCTTTACCAAATCTAGAAGACTCAATTGATTAGATGCATACACTGACAACAATAGATCCACCAACTATTGAGGGCACTCAGACGATGTACCTTGATGATGAACAACTTAGCTCCATTACACCTTTCTACACCATAAGAGCGGTACTACCTAGTCAAATTGAATTAGGAATTGACAATGCCCTTGATCCTAATGAGATAGATATGACTCGATCTGAACTTTGGGTAGAGCTGACATCAGCAGGCGCAACATGCCGAATACATGCCAGGGTAGATGGGCACGCATGCCACATTCTCATCTCCTGGGAGACATTAAAGCATCTTGGCTTGGTACACCTTCAAGTATGTGATTATGAAATTCAATCCATAGAGGGTACCTCTATTAAGGTTATTGGTTCTTCACGCAACACAGGCTCCTACTAGCACTAAGCAAGCTAGAAAGCTATGCACAAGCAACAGCAAGCAACCTACAATGCAGCATAATGGCTCCAACTCTCAACAACGCCAACAGCCTGACGACCACCAAAATCTCCTTGTCGACTCAACAACCGTGACATCTACATTGCCAACTCCAGCAACAATGGACCTCTCTACAACTCCAAATGCCGGCACACCTCTGATGACTCCTTCAACACTCAGCGCAAGCCTCAATTCACCAACTCCTACATGACCTAGCTGACTGCAACAACTTTGCCCGCACAACAGACAACGCCTCCACAACCTGCCTAGCAAGCAAAGCAATGACTAGCTACATTACTCAGGGTGACTCCAGCAAAAATTCCAACGACTCTCTCAGCCCAGCACTCCAACAACAGCCTTCATCAACGACTTGCAAGCAAGCTAGTTAGCAAATACCGACCACGCTCCTCTACAAACAGCTTCACGGCTCCCTTCATCTATGCACGGCCAAACTCTAGCACAGCTTCACGATCCCGCCATCTTCAAGCTCACGATGTGAAGTGACGGGTGGCCATAGCAGCGCTATTGTGGCAGGTACCGATGAAACAACAACCAAACGCAAACCTCAGCACACAGCACAAACTTTGCACATCCATGCTCCTCATCCATGTCCACAGCACACATGCATGAGATGAGCTCCTCCTACACGACAAAGCGACTCAGCTCACAGTGACTATCTCGACATCAACCCACAGAACGCTCCAACACGCATCGAAGACCAGCTCCGACTTCTCTATATAGCAGAGGTGAAAACCACAGGCTACACAACCCAGACGACAAGTCGGGTGACGGAACAAAGCCAGAAGACGATGGAGGAGGAGCTCCGTCAACAAAATTGTCAGAATTTGGTGGCATCTCCAAAGATTCGTTTGATCCTGACCGGGGTTGGCTATACTCCCAACACGTGGCACATTTGAAACCAACCCTTAAGAGATAGGGTCAGCTACATGCTTGATTAGCCAATTGACACATGGCACATGAGCCATGTCATTTTTTCTGTCACATCAGCAGTGGCCATGTAGTGCCATGTCATTGATGATGCCATCAATCCAATCATCAATGACACCTCATCAATAGTGCCATGTCACAATTACCACATCAATAGTGTCACCTAATTGCCATGTCACTATCCATATAGGCAATGCCACATCAACATGACCATGTTTTTATGCCATGTCGTATGTCCACTAAGGAGCCACATCATCACATGAGTCACCATTGCCATATCGTCATAGACCCAGTCAGCTACCAAGTCATCTTCCACCGCATTAGTACCACGTGGCAGAGCCCCTGCTAGGCACACTTGGCACCTTCCATGTGCACCTGGCTGCTGCCACCTAGGCACAATGCTCCCTAGGCACAGCTCTCCACATAGGCACACAACATGTGGCCTACTGTGCCACATCACCCTTTATCCACATCATTAATTTGGCCTCTCCCTTGTGATCAAAGTTTGGCCATTTTTTCGGGAGCCATAACTTCTGATCCAGATGGAATTTGGAGGAGCTGTAAAAAGTAAAAATGGTCGGCAAATCACGCTCTATGCACTAAGCAATCTCACTTATGAATAGGTCAAAAACATCAAATCCTCATCATCAAAACCACCTCTTGATCCATTGAAGCCACCCAACACCTAAAAATGAAAGAACTAAAGTTCATTTTGCTACATTTAATGCTCTGATGTGTAGTCCATCTGTAGTCCATCTGTAGACTAGCATAGCGATAGAGGAGATTCAACTCCATTAAGCCAAGTAAGCCATTACCATATTAGCTGATTAGTTCCTAGTGGCATTAGTCCCTTGGGATCTATCCTCGGTATAGACATTCATACATCTAACACCAGCTCAGTCTTTGAATCATCCTTGGATTCAAGATTGTTGCACACATCTTACACACACATGCCACATATGTAAAGTCACACATTGCTAACCATTTTTTGGCATTGGTTTCTACACATTCACATCAGCCTTGTACAGCCTCTTGGATATTTCTGACACACAGTTGTCATCATGTAATTATAGGCTTGATCTTTGGCATACACATGTTCTCACATGACTGGGTTTTGACCGTTTAGCATAAGCTGCTCACCAAGCTGCCTCTAGCATGGAGTTACCCACATCACAAAGTTGATGGTATACTAGTCATGACTCCGGATGAGATCCATGAGTGGAAAGAGAACCTACTTTAACCATTCATTGCCATAGGGTATGTACCAGTGTAGGATGCAAACTTGAGACTCATTGGTCTTGAGAGATCAAGACGTGGATATACCACATGTTGGCATGGATCAACCTTCACATTATGATCATGCACATTTGTTGGTAAACCCTCAGCATGAGGCACGTTTTATGGTACTCAGCATGAGGCAATCCCCTCTACATCAGTGCAGTCTAATTCCAATGATGCTCAGATTTACAGCAGATAAGTCCTCAGTATGAGGCACTCACATCTTCTGCAGCATGCAGAGATACATGCATTTAGCTCCTCAGGAAATTCCATTCCAATATCCATCACTAATGCTTTCGCCTCTGACATGGAGCATCTTGGACACGATTTCCACAAGTAGTTCAAATTAGTAGATCAGTCTACAAGACATTCCAGCATCAGCTCAATCATGCCATATTACACCACCCTTAGGTCCACTTATCACCACCTCTGATCAGCAAATCATTTCTCAACATGAAGCCTATTTATGCATCTGTACAATCTTGCCCTAGTGCATTGGACATCATCAGGTTCAACCATAGTGTAACCTGGGGAGCCTCAATGTTTTAGCATGCACTTATGGCTATTGTATACAGTCCATACATGATGTAGGTAGGTGGTTGGATCCAGGACTATAGGTCTATCCCTACATCAGCATTCGGCACTGCATATATGTTAGGGATATCTTATGATTCTATTTGTACTTTAGGCTTCTAGGCTTTATTACTATTAGCTCCACCTTGATCCTATCACAAATGCCACATCCCATGCCGATGGATGTTTAGCCATGCACACATCAGATCACCTTCAGCTCATGACCATCGAACATACAAGTTTGACAAGCCACCGTGCCTTGTCAATTTTATGGGCCTCTTCTTGACCAGAGTAGAGTATCATACTTACCTTCAGACCCAGATGTTCATCCCCTGGATCACTCTGTCCACACTAACTATGAGGTCTTCTATGACCCCGCATCATACGACAAAGATTATAGCTCTGCAATGAATTTGAATTACATGTATCATCATGTGGAGGATGAGGAGATCAACAAATTATTATAGGTAGGCTTCACTTATGCCATTAATAAAGTATCATGTTGTTGTCACCTATCACAATTATGCCTAAAAAGAATGGAAAATTATCATGTCCCTATGGAATATACTAAAGAGTTAATGTTGAAACAAAAATAGACCCTTTCCCTTTCTGGACATTGTGCTTGATGATATGTGCCTAGGCATGAAATGAATTAATTTTTTGATGGATGGGTTCATTGGATATACATGATAAGAAGAAGATTGTTATTGTCAGCAAGTTGGATCCCTGTGCATCAAATGTCATGGTTTCTATGTTACAAAATGTTTCTACCCACATTTCAATGTATTTTTTGATGATGGGCTCAATGG